>NC_065590.1:6836250-7190000 GCF_024542745.1 Macaca thibetana thibetana
CTCTGATAAATGAGATCAAAGAACTCAGTAAATAGAGAGATATTCCATATTTATGGATAGAATGACTTAGTATTATAGAAAGTGTTTGTTCTTCAAAACTTAATTAAGAGATCTAATGCAATCCCAATCAAAGTCTCGGCAAGTAAACAAACTGATTCTAAAGTTTCTATGGAGAGGCAAAAGAGCCAGAATAGCCAACTTAGTATTGAATGAGAAAAGCAAAGTCAGAGGACTGATACTACCAGATTTCAAGATTTACTATAAAGCTACAGTAATCAAGATAGGGTTTTGTTGATAAAATAGACTGACAAATAGACCAATAGAACAGAAAGGAAAGCCCTGAAATAGACCCATATAACAGTAGTCAACCAATTTTGACAAAGGAGCAAAAATAACACAGTTGAGTAAAGGTAGTCCCCCCCCCCGCCCCAACAAATGGTACCTGAACCACAGGATATCCACATGCAAAACAACTGAATCTAAACAGGGACTATATATATACTCTTCACAAAAATCAAATAAATAATAAATAAATAAATAGCGTGATCCATGAAAGAAATAATTGACAGGCTGGGATTCATTAAAATTAAAACGTTTTCCTCTGTAAAGACACTGTCAAGAAAATGAAAAAAACAAGCTACACACTGGGAAAACATATTTGCAAAAAATCACGTATATACGCATATATATGGGCAAAGGACCTGAATAGATATTAGGTTGGTGCAGTAATTGTGGTTTTGGACCCTGAATTTTAAATTATTATAACTAGGCTCAAACATATCTTTATTAATCAAAATAGGAACCATTACAATCAACACATTTTTGCCAATGAAAAATGTTTGTTTATCTCTGTAGCATAAAAATCTGTGCTTCAGGATCCAGTGAATTCTCGAAAAATATTTTTTGCATCCTACTCGCTCTGGAAGTGTTTTCCCTGCATAAAGTTGTCATGATGCTTGAAGAAGTGGTAGTCGGTTGGCAAGAGGTCAGGCGAATATGATGGATGAGGCAAAACTTAATAGCCCAGTTTGTTCAACTTCTGAAACATTGGTTGTGTGACATGCAGTTGGGCATTGTTGTGGAGAAGAATTGGGCTCTTTCTGTTGACCAATGCCAGCTGCATGCATTGCAGTTTTTGATGCATCTCACTGATTTGCTGAGCATACTTCTCAGATGCAGTGATTTCGCTGGGATTCCAAAAACTGTAGTGGATCAGACCAGCAGCAGACCACCAAACAGTGTCCATAATCTTTTTTTGGTGCAAGTTTGGCTTTGAGAAGTGCTTTGGAGCTTCTTCTTGGTCCAACCACTGAAATGGTGTGCTGGTTGTTGTGTAAAATCCACTTTTCATTGCAGGTCAAAATCCCATTGTTGTGTAGAACAAGAGAAGATGGCACTTCAAGATGATTTTTTTTTTTTTTTTTAATTCTCACTCAGCTCATGAGGCACCAACTTATTGAGCTCTTTCACCTTTCCAATTTGCTTTAAATGCCAAATGACCATAGACTATTTGACTTTGAGTTCTTCGGCAACTTCTCATTTAGTTGTAAGAGGATCAGCTTTGGTGATTGCTCTCAACTGGTTGTTGTCAATTTCTGACGGCTGGCCACTACACTTCTCAGCTTCAAGGCTCTCGTCTCCTTTGCAAAACTTCTTGAACCACCACTTCTCTGTACGTTCACTAGCAGTTCCTGGGCCAAATGCACTGTTGACATCTGTAGTGGTGGTCTCTGCTGCATTATGACCCATTTTGAAGTCAAATAAGAAAATCGCTCAAATTTGCTTTTTGCCTAACATCCCTTCAGTAGTCTAAAACAAATATAAACAGCAAGTAATAAGTCATTAGCAAAAAACATAAAGCAAGAAATGTGCATAAAAATGATGTGTAACATAACCACATTTATTTAAGAATGTGTTCCAATATTGAACGGCAAATATCAACAGTGCAGAAATTGCAATTACATTTGCACCAACCATAATTACTTCTTCACTAAGTAAGCATATGAGCACATGTTCAGCACTTTATGTCATTATGCAATTGCAGACTAAGACAAAATGAGATACTACCAGGTTGGTGTGAAAGTAGTGGCAAAAACTGCAATTACTTTTGTTTGCTTCAATTTATATTTATACCAAAAAGAAAAAAATCTAAAACACTGACACTGCCAAATGTTAGTGAGAATATGGTGTAACAGAAACTTTTGTTGATTGTTGGTGTATGGCAAAATGGTACAACCATTTTGGAAGATATTTTGGCAGTTTCTTACAAAACTGAGTATGCTCTTACCATATGATCAAGCAATCATGGTACCCATAATTTATCCAAAAGAATTGAAAACTTAATGTCCACACAAAAGCCTGCACAAGGATGTTAAAAGCAGGCTTTTGAAAAACTTTTATTTTATGTTCAGGTGTACATGTGCAGGTGTGTTATATAGGGAAACTTACATCATGAGGGTTTGTTGCACACATTATATCATCATCACCCAGGTCTAAACCTAGTATACAATAGTTACTTTTTCTGATCCTCATTCCCACACTCCGGTCTCAAGTAGTACCCAGGGACCTTTGTTCTCCTCTATGCATCTATGTGTTCTCATCATTTAGCTTCCACTTATGAGTGAAAACATGGAGTATTTGGTTTTCTGTTCCTGTGTTATGATGCTAAGGATCATGGCCTCCAGCTCCATCCACATTGCTGTGAAGGACTTGATATCATTCATTTTTAATGTTGCATAGTAACCATGTTATATATGTACCACACTTTTTTATCCAATCTACCATTGATGGGCATTTAGGTTGATTCCATATCTTTGCTATTGTGGACAGGGCTGCAATAAACATATGCATGCATGTGTCTTAATGGTAGAACAATTCATATTCCTTTGTGTGTATAACTAGTAATGGGATTGCAGGGACAAATTGCAGTTCTGTTTTTAGATATTTGAGGAATTGTTACACTGCTTTCCAAAATGGTTAAACTAATTTATACTCCAACCAACAGTGTATAGGCATTCCTTTATCTCCACAACCTTGCCAACATCTGTTATTTTTTTACTTTGTATTAATAGTCATTCTGTCTGGTAAAAGATGGTATCTCAGTGTGGTTTTGATTTGCATTTAGCAAATGATCAGTGATATTGAGCTTTTTAAAAATATGCTTGTTGGCCACATGTATGTCTTCTTTTGAAAAGTGTTCATGTACTTTGCCCACTTTTTAATGGGGTTGTTTGATTTTTGCTTGTCAATTTGTTTAAATTCCTCATAGCTATTAGATATTAGACCTTTGTCAGTTTCATAGTTTCCAAAAATTGTCTCCCATTCTCTGGATTTTGTGTTCACTCGTTGATAGTTTCTTTTGCTGTCAATAAACTCTTACATTTAAGTAGATCTCATTTGTCAATTTTGGCTTTGGTTGTAATCACTTTTGGCTTCTTTGTTATGAAATCTCTGCCAGTTCCTATGTCCAGAATGGTCTTGCCTAGGTTGTCTTACAGGATTTTTATAATTTGGGGTTTTATATTAGTCTTTAATTCATCTTGAGTTGATTTTTGTATATTGTGTAAGGAAGGGGTCCAGTTTCAATCTTCTGCATATAGCTAGCCGGTTAACCCAGCGCCATTTATTGAATAGGGAGTCCTTTCCCCATTGCTTGTTTTTGTCAACTTTGTTGAAAATCAGATGGTAGTAGGCATGTGGTCTTATTTCTGGGCTCTCTATTCTGTTTCATTGGTCTATCTGTCTGCTTTTGTCCAGTATCATGTTTTGGTTACTGTAGCCATAAACATAGTATGAAGTTGGGTGGCATGATGCCTCCAGCTTTGTTCTTTTTCCTTAGGATTGCCTTGGCTATTGGGCTCTTTTGTTGATTCCATATGAATTCTAAAATAGTTTTTTTCTAGTTCTGTGAAGAATATCATTGGTAGTTTGATAAAAATGGCATTGAATCTATAAATTGCTTTGAGCAGCAGGGCCATTTAAATATTGATTCTTTCTATCCATTAGTATGGAATGTTTTTCCATTTGTGTTATCACCAATTTCTTTGAGAAGTGTTTTGTAATTCTCACTGTAGAGATCTTTCACCTCCCTGGTTAGCTATATTTCTAGGTACTTTACTCTTTTTGTGGCAATTGTGAATGGGATTGCATTCTTGATTTGGCTTTTGGCTTGTCTCTTGTTGGTGTATAGAAATGCTAGTAATTTTTGTTCATTGAGTTTGTGTCCTGAGACTTTGCTGAAGTTGTTTATCAGCTGAAGGAGCTTTTGGATCAAGACTATGGGTTTTTTTTAGATGTAGAATTATGTCTTCTTCAAACATCGATGGTTTGACTTCCTATTTGAATGGGGTTAATTTATTTTCCTTGCCTGATTGCTCTGGTCAGGACTTTCAATAGAATGTTTCCTAAGGGTGGTGAGGGAGAGAATCTGTGTCTTGTACTGGTTTTCAATGGGAATTCTTCCAGCTTTTGCCCATTAAGTATGATATTGGCATTGGGTTTTTCATAGATGGCTCTTATCCTTTTGAATTATGTTCCTTTAGTACGTAGTTTATTGAGAGTTTCTAATATAAGGGGGTGTTGAATTTTATCAAAAGCCTTTTCTGCAGCTATTAAGATAATCATGTGGTTTTTATCTTTAGTTGTGTTTATGTGATGCATCACATTTATTGTTATGTGTATGTTGAACCAACCTTGCAGTCCAGGGATAAAGCCTACTTGATTGTTGTGGATTAGCTTTTTGATATGCTGCTGGATTTGGTTTGCAAGTATTTTGTTGAGAAGTTTTGCATCAATGTTCATCAGAAATATTGACCTGAAGTTTTCATTTTTGTTATTTCTCTGACAGGTTTTGATATCAAGATGATTCTGGCCTCATAGAGTAAACGAGTTGGGGAGGTGACCCTCCTCCTCAATTTTTTGGAATTGTTTCAGTGGGAATAGTACCAGCTTTTCTTTGTACGTCTGGTAGAATTTAACTGTGAATCCGTCTGGTCCCTGGCCTTTTTTGGTTGGTAGGTTATTTATTATTACTGATTCAACTTGGAAGCTCATTATTGGTAGTTCAGAATTTTTCTTTCTGGTTCAGTCTTAGGAAGGTGTATGTGTTCATGAAATCATCCATTTCATCTAGGTTTTCTAGTTTGTATGCATAGAGGTATTTGTTGTAGTATCTGATGGTTGTATTTCTGTGGGATCAGTGGTAACTTCTCCTTTGTTATTTCTGGTTGTGTTTATTTGGATCTTCTCTCTTTTCTTCTTTATTTGTCTAGATAGTGACCTGTTCATCTTATTATTTTTTTCAAAAAACCAACTCATGAATTCATTGATCTTTTGAGTTGTTTTTCATGTCTTGATTTCCTTCCTTTCAGTTCTTATTTTTGTTATTTCTTATTTTCTGCTAGCTTTGGGGTTGGCTTGTTCTTGCTTCTCTAGTTCTTTTGGTTGTGAGGTTAGGTTGTCAACTTTACAAAATTCTCTCTTAACACTGCATTACCTGTGTCCTAGAGATTCTGTTATGTTGTAACTTTTCTCTCATTAGTTTCAAAGAGCTTCTTGATTTCCTCCTTAATTTCATTTTTTACCCAAAAGTTATTCAGGAGCAGGTTATTTAATTTCCATGTAATTGCATGGTTTTGAGCAATTTTTTTAGTCTTGATTTCCATTTTTATTGCACTGTTATCCAAGAGTCTGTTTGATTGATTTTGGTTCTTTTGCATTTGCTGGGGATTGTTTTATAACTGATTGTGCAGCTGATTTTAGAAAATGTGTCATGTAGTGATATGAAGAATTTATATTCTGTTGTTTTGGGGTGGAAAGTTGTGTAGAGGTCTATTAAATTCGTTTGTTCCAATGTGAGTTAAGTCCTGAATATCTTTGTTAATTTTCTGCCTCAATGATCTATCTCATACTGTCAGTGAAATGCTGAAGTTTCCCACTATTACTGTGTGAGAATCTATGTCTCTTTGAAGGTCTCTGAGAACTTGCTTTATGATTATGGGTTCTCCTGTGTTGGGTGCATATATACTTAGAATGATTGGGTCTTCTTGTTGAATCTAATTCTTTACCAATATGTAATGCTCTTCTTTGCCTTTTTTGATGTTTGCTGGTTTAAAGTCTGTTTGTCTGAAATTAGGATTGCAACTCCTGCTTTTTTCCATTTCTAGTTTGCTTCGTAGGTTTTCATCTACCCCTTTATTTTGAGCCTCTGGATGTCATTGCATGTGAGATGAGTCTCTTGAAGATAACATACCAATGGGTCTTGAGTCTTTATGTTGCTTGCCACTCTGTGCATTTTAATGGGGCATTTACCCTGTTTACATTCAAGGTTATTGATATGTGTTGATTTGATTCTGTCATTGGGTTATTAGCTGGTTATGATACAGGCTTATTTGTGTGGTTGCTTTATAGTGTTACTGATTTGTGTACTTAAGTGTTTTTTTGTATTAGCTGTACTTGTCTTTCCTTTCCATATTTGGTGCTCCTTTCGAGATCTCTTGTAAGGCACATCTGGTGGTAATGTGCTCTCTCAGCATTTGCCAAGAAGGATCTTATTTCTCTTTTGCTGAGGAAGCTTAGTTTGCCAGGATATATAATTTTTGGTTGAAGATTTTTTTCTTTAAGAATGTTCAATATAGACCCTGTCTCTTCTGGCTTGTAGAGTTTCTGCTGAAAAGTCTACTGTTAGTCTGATGGTGTTCTCTTTATAGGTGACTTGTCCTTTTTCTCTAACTGCCTTTAACATCTTTCCTTTCATGTTGACCTTGGAAAGTTGATTATGTGTCTTGCTAATGATCTTCTTGTATAGAATCTTGCAGTGGTCTGCTCTATTTTCTGCATTTGACTGTTGGCCGCTCTAAAGAGTTTGGAGACATTTTCATGTTTGATATCTTGAAATATGTTTTCCAAGTTATTTGCTTCCTTCCCATCCCTTCAGGGATGCCAGTGATTCATAGGTTTGACCTCTTCGCATAAGCTGATATTTTTCAGAGGTTATGTTCATTTATTTTCACTCCTCTTTTTTTTTAATACTTGTCTTACTGACTTATTTCAGAGAGCAAGTCTTTAAGGTCTAAGATTCTTTCCTGGGCTTGGTCTGTTTGGCTATTAAAACTTATGATTGCATTGTGAAATATTTGTAGTGTTTTTCAGCTTCATCATGTATGTCAGGTTTTTTTTTTTTTCATACTGGCTATTTCATCTATCAGTTCCTGTATCACCTTATTGTGATTCTTAGTTTCCTTTCATTGAGCTTTTCTGTTCTGAATCTCAATAGTCTTCAGGTCAGGTGGGGGCAGGTTGGTTTGCTGAAGTCCCATGTCAAGAGGACCTTCCCAGTGAGAAGTGAGGACTGAGACCTGCATGAGGAATAGTCTGGATACTTTTCCATGAGGCGAGTGCTCTATAGCATGGGTCTGGACCAGTCCTTCATTCCCACAGACTTTCCTGAGCCTGGAGACAGCAAGAGCAAGGCTGCAAAACAGCAAAGATGGCAACCTGCTCCTCACAATGGGAGCTGTGTCCCAGGGAATTGCAGAGCTGCTACTGGCTCAATAGTTCCAGTGGGGAGTTGCTGAAGACTCAGGCTGGGAGGACCTACCCAGCAAGGAGATATGGGATTGGGAACCCATGTAACAGTCTGGCCACTTTTCCGTAGGGCTGTTGCAGTATGCTGGGGGTTCACCTCTATCCCTAGTCACCTCCGATTTTCTCATACCTGAAGGTATCAACAGTGAAGGCTGTGAAACAGCAAAGATGTCAACCTGCTCCTCCTAGGAACTTTGTCCTAGCAAGACACGGACTTGTTGCTGGCCCAGACATACTCCTAGAGGTGGCTGGGGACTCTTGTTTCTCAGTGTGGAGAAACGTGATCAGGATCTGTGTAAAAAAGCAATCTGGCTGTTTTTTCATAGAGTAGCTCTGCTGTTTTGGGGGTCTTCTCTAGCCTCAATTGCCCCAGACATTCCAAAGGAAACAATGGCGAGGGCCTAAAAACAGCAAAGATGGTAACCGCCTGATCTTCCCTCTGGGAGTTCTGTCTCAGGAAGATTTGGAACTGCTGCCAAATGGACAACACTGGTGGAGGTGTTTCTAGAATTAGGTCAGGAGATTTTGCCCAGTGAAGAGAAATGGTATCTGGGCACTGTGTGAAAAATCAGTTTGGCTGCCTCTTTGGAGAGCACCTGCAGTGGGCCAGGAGATCACTTCAGTCCCTAGTCTCCTCAGATTCCCCAGAGCCTGAAGGCAATGGTGACAAAGGTTGCAAAATAGCAAAGATGGCAGCCCATCCCTCCTTCTGGGAGCTCCATCTAAGGTAGGTATAATGCTGCTATCCATAGTTGGCTGGATCTCCAAGCCAGTGGGTCTTATCCTGTGAGAGACCATGGAAATGGGGCCTGCAGACCATTGCTGCTCAACTCCCTGGATTCAGCCCCTTTCCTTGGTATACATATGGAGGTTTATCTAACCTCTGGCTTTGCTGGGGTTACAGATACTTTTGCTGGGAAGCCTGGGTATCTAAAGCTCTTGGGGCTCTATGTCTGCCTGAGCAGCTGCTCTGCTGAGAATCCACATAGTTCTGTATGTCAAACTGAAGGCCCTGGTGGCATGGGTTTACGAGAGGATCTCCTGATTCAAGGGTTGCAAGGATTCATGGGAGAAGAGTGGGCTCCCAGTGTTGCTCAATCATTCAATCACTACTTCCCTCATAAGGGCAGGAGAGGCAGGGTAGGCTCCCCTGGTTCTATGTCACTCCCAGGTGAGCAGTCATCCTGCCTTGCTTTTCTCCATTCTTTGTGGGTTGAGTAGTTTTCTCGATGAATCCCAATTCATGTACTTGGATGAATTTATTGTATTTACTTGCCCCTTATATTTCTTGCCCCTTATATTTCTCTCTGTGAGAGTGACACACACTAGCTGCTTCTAGTGAGTCATCTTGGCCAGCCCTTTAGTTTTATTCATAATTCCCAAATGTGAAAATAATTGAGATCTCCTCAGTAGATTAATGGATAAATAAACTGTAGTACATTCAGACAGTGGAACATTATTTAACACTAAAAAAAAAAAAAAAAAAAAAAAAAAAAAGAAAAGAGCTATCAAGCCATGAAAATAGAGGAAACTTAAATGCATATTACTAATTGAAAAAAGCCAATCTGAAAAGACTATGTACTATATGGTTCTTACTATATGACCTTCTGGAAAAGGCAAAATGTAGAGATGGTAGAAATATCAGTAGTTGCCAGATCAAACTTAACCATTGAGTAATTGCTGCTCAAATTAAATGTAGAAATATCAGTAGTTGCCAGATCAAACTTAACCATAGAGTAATTGCTGCTCAAATTAAATATCTAATGAATAGCTTAACAGAAATCCCAGAAAATATAAAACTGTTTCCATGTAAGTTATCTGCATCACAGAATAAAGCTCAATAATATCTATAGAAATTCAAAAATATGCAGGAATCAACAAAAAAATTGCATCTGCCTAACAGTGAAAAATCATGGGCATTCAAAAAGTTGGAAAATATGACCTATAATAAAAGAAATATTAATCAATAGAAACTGACACTAGTTGATAACGGAGATGTTGGAATTAGTTATTATAACTATATTCTATATATCAAGAATGTAGAGGAAAGATTGAAGGTGTGAAGTCAAGACAGGGAAGATATAAAAATGATCTAAAACAAATTTTATAAGTTATTTAAAATGTTGAAACATACAGTGGCTGTAAATATAAAATCTAGGTTTGCACAAAGGAATGAAGAGCACCAGAAATGCTATGTAGCTAAGTGTAACATGCATTATTTTTCATTTTAAATCTCTTTAAAAGATAATTAAGTATTTAAAGCCAAAATAAAACAATATTGTATAAATCAAATGAAATGTATAACAGCAATAGCACAAAGTCCAGAAGGGCAGAAATGGAAATTTACTGTGATGAGCTTCTTATTCTATATGGGAACTTGAAGATAGAGTGTATTAGAATTAAGATGAATTATGAGGCAAACACACTCAATTTTTTTAAAGGTTATAACCAATAAGACAATGAAAGAGGTAAAATGAAATCAGAAAAATAAATAAAAGGGGATAAAAGGTGAGAAAAGGGACCAAATATTAGATATAATAGATAGAAAACAATTATTAAGTTGCTAGATTTATAGCAACCATATCAATAGCCACATAAAATAGTCTAAATATTTGTAGTATTGGTTAAGAAGCAACACCCTCTGTATGTTGCCTATAAGAAAAACATTTTAGACATAAGCGCATCAATAGGTTAAAAGAAGTAGAAATATATATTATTCTAAAACTAATCAACATAAAGCAGAAGTGATTATGTTAATACCACAAAAAGTAGATTTCGAGCAAAACGTGTTACAAGGGATAAAGGGAATAATTTCATTAAGAGAATAGGGAAGATGCATCCTCAATGCTTATGCCCCAAGAGAGTTTTGAAGTATGTGAAATAAGAAGTAATCGAATTATTACAGAAATAGAAAAATCTACAATTATGGTAGAAGTTTTAAATGTTGCTCAACAATTGACAAAAATAAATCGGTAAATATATAGAGCTTTGAACAACACTATCGATCTGCTTGACCTAACTGGCATTACAGAACACTCTAGAACTTTCACCTCTCCCAGGTAATAATACCAGTTCTCACTTCCAGCACCATCATTGTCAGTGGTGAATGCAAATACCACACTTCTCACCCCCGCAGTGTCAATTGAGACTTCCACCCACATCCAGCAGCAAGGCAACCCATCCTTTTCCTACCTGGGTAGTGTCAGAGAAGGCCTGTTGGAGAGTCAGGACTTCAGTAACTGCCCAACAGTAATGAGGCCATCTTCCTCATGGTGTTAGTTGTGGTGGGGGAAACTAACACCGTGAACACTGACCCCATATGGAAAGCAACAAATAATGTGTTCCTGCTATGGCTAGCTGAGGTGACATCAGTGGAGTCCAAATTGGGAGTCAAGACTTTCCCATCTGCCTAGCACTGCTAGGTTGTGGATGTCAAGGGAGACAGAGTGGGAAACTTGCATTTTTATGAAGACCTTGTGGTAACAAGAGGGTGCCTCTCTTTCCCCAGTCAGAGCAGTGAGACAAGGGAAGTCTACTACAACTTAAGATCTAATAAGACCCAAAGTTTCATAAAATATTAACTGAAATCAAAAGAACTGGAAATATCTTAATGTGATTCAAAAGACAACCAATAAATACCAACACTGAGTTGAGAAATATTAGAATTATCTAACAAAGACTTAGGGTAACAATTTAAAAAAAAAAAAAAAAAACTCAACAAGAAATTATAATTTCTCTTGAAACAAGAAAAAAAAAGTCTCCACAAAGAAATAAAATGTCACAGCAAAGAAGCAGAAGATGTAAAGAACAACTACGAGGTAATTTTATAACTTAAAAAGAGATACACATGTGCACACGTGCACACACACACACATCCCAACACACACACACATCTCTTGCTGAATAGGCTCAATGTCAGAAAAAAAGGAACAGAAGAAGGAATCAAGGAATCAGTGAATTAGAAGATGAAAGAATTAAAATTATGCAATCTAAACAACTAAGAGAAAATAGACTGGTTAAAAAAAAAATTTGAAAATAGTCTCAGGGACCAAAGGGACTATAGTGAAAGATCTAAGATGGGTGCCACCAGGGTCTCAAAAGAGCAGAAAAAGAGGGCAGGGCTAGAAAGAGTGGTTGAAAAAAAAAAAAAAAAAAAAAAAAAAAAACACCTGAAATTTTCCAAGTTTGGAAAAAGACAAACTTACAGGTTCAAGAAGCTGAGTGCAATTTAAACTGAATAAACCCCACAAAATTTATACTAATATATAATTGTCAAAATTCTGAGAAAAACGAAAGGCAAAGAAAAATATTTTGATAACAACCAGAAAGAAACGAAACTCTGCTTACCAGGATGAGATAATTTGAGTGAGAGCAGATTTCTCATCAGAAAACTTGGATACCAGAAGAAAGAGGCACAATTTTTTGCAAATGTTTAAAGAAAAGAACTGTCAACTCAGAATTCTTATCCAGTGAAAATATCTTTTAGGAGTAAAGAGAAAATCATGGTACTCTCAGAGAAAGCAAAACTTAGAAATTTATCATCAGCAAAACTACCTTTAAAAATGTACAAAGGTGTTTCTGAAAGTAAAAAGGAAATGAAAAAAGAAGGAATCTTGTACCATCAGCAAGAAACAAGAAAAACCAGAAATGGTACAAATATGAAACAATACAACACATTTTCTCTCTCCTCTTGAATTTTCTATATTATTTTTGCCATTTAAAGTAAAAATTATAACACTGCCTGATTTGATTCTAAATGCATATACAGGAAATATTGAAGATGATCATAAACAGAGGAAGGTAAATAGATGCAAATGTAAATTTTCTACACACCAAAGTGATCATTGTTGACACCAGTAGATTGTTATATGTTATGTATAAATAATTTAAAGTATTGTTGAATGTAACATAGTAAAGCCACTAGAAAGACTATATAAAGAGGCACAGAGGCTGTGCCCGGTGGCTCAAGCCTGTAATCCCAGCACTTTGGGAGGCCCAAGTGGGTGGATCACTGGAGGTCAGTAGTTTGAGACCAGCCTGTCCAATATGGTGAAACCCTGTGTCTACTCAAAAAAAAAAAAAAAAATTAGCCAGGCATGGTGGCATATTCCTGTAATCCCAGCTACTAGGGAGGCTGAGGCGGGAGAATTGCTTGGACATTGGAGGCAGAGGTTGCACTGAGCCGAGATCGCGCCACTGCACTCCAGCCTGGGCTATAGAGTGATACTCCGTCTCAGAAAAACAAAGGGATACAAAACAAAAACGACAATAAAAACAAGGCACAGTAAAAACTATTATAGATAAATCAAAGCAATATTCTAAGAAAAAGTTCAAGTAACCTACAGGAAGGCAGAAAAACAAAACAGAGAAACAAAAATACCTGAAAGAACAAACAAAAGGTTTAAATCTTAACATATGAACAATCACATTAAGTGTAAATGATCTAATTACATCAATTCAAATAATTTGGCAGAGTAAATTGAAACAAATTAATTATATGCTGTCTATAAGATGTTCAGTTAGAATATAATGATATAGATAGATTGAAAGTAAAAGGACAGAAACGTTAATTCTTTAAAAAGTGTTTACATCAATGTCAGAGAAAGTAAACTTCAGAGCAAAGAAAATACAAGAGACTGAGAGAGGCATTACTTACTGATAAAAGTCAGTCCACCAAGAAAACCTGACAGACCTAAATGAATACAGTAGTCCCCACTTATTTGCAGTTTCACCATCCACGGTGTCAGTTACCCTCAGTACAGTACAATAAGATACTCTGAGAGAGAGACAGAGAGAAACCACACTCATATGACTTTTATGACAGTATATTGTAATAATTATTCTATTTTAGGGCTAGCTGTTTTTGTTAATCTGTGTCTAATTCATAAATTAAACTTTGTCATAGGTATGTATGTATAATAAAAAACACAGAGAAAGTGAAGGCCTAGGACATTGCTATACACTGCTGTAGAGTTTATAATACTGAATGGTACACTTAGGCTACATTAAATTTATAAAAAGAAAATGTTTCTTTTTCAATAATAAATTAACCTTAGCTTACTGTAACTTTTGTACTTTATAAACTTCAAAAATTTCAAAAAGTTTTTGACTGTTTTGTAAAAAGACTTAGCTTAAAATACGCTTTGTACAGCTGTGCAAAAATATTTTCTTTATATCCTTGTACTATAAGCTTTTATCTATTTCAGTGTTTTTGTTTTGAAACTTAAGAAGTACGACGCAAGCATACACATTAGCCTAGGCCTACACAAGGTCAAGATCCTCAATATCACTGTCTTCCACCTGGTCCACATCTTGTCCCATTAGAGGGTCTTCAGGGGCGCTATCACCCACGGAACTGTCATCTCCTATGATAACAGTGCCTTTTTCAGGAATACCTCCTGAAGAAACTGCCTGTTTTACACTTAGCTTTTTTTGCAAATAAATAGGAGTATACTCTAAAATAACAAAAAAATATAGTATGGTAAATACAGAAACCACTAACCTAGTCATTTATTATTATTTGTTATTATTATTATCATTTATTATCGAGTAGTATGTACTATACACAACTGTATGTGTTAGACTTTTATATGACTGGCAGCACAGTCGATTTCTTTACTCGAGCATCACCACAAATACATGAGTAATGCATTGCACTTGGATGGTATGACGGCTACGACATCACTAAATAGTAGACATTTTTCAGCTTTATTATAATATTCTGGGACAGTTCTCATGCATGTGGTTTGTAACTGATTAAAACATCAGTATGCGGCACATATAACTGTACTATGAAAACATTCTTGGCATATATATTTCATTACTTAGATCATGGATGTCCAATCTTTTGGCTTCCCTGAGCCACACTGAAAGAAGAATGATCTTGGGCCACACATAAAGCACACTAACACTAACGATAGCTGATGAACTAAAAAAAAAAAAAAAAAAAAAAAAAAAATTTAAACTAATAATGTTTTAAGAAAATTTACAAATGTGTTGGGTTGCATTCAAAGCCTTCCTGGGCCGCATTCAGCCTGTGGGCCACGAGGTAAATAAGCTTGTTAGATGAAACGGACCAATTTCTCAAGAGGCACAGACCACCACAACTCATCCAACATGAACTAGACAATTTGAATAATCCTAGAACTAGGGAGGACATTGAATTTGTAGTTCAAAAACTTCTTAAAAAGAAATCTCCACTGCCAAATTGTTTTACTGGGAAATTCTATCATACATTTTAGGAATTAACACCAATTCTATACAATCTCTTCCAGAAAACTTAAGAAAAGAGAATACTTCTCAGTTCATTTCATGAGGCTAGTATTAACCTCCTATCAAAACCAAAGTAAAAAAAAAAAATGTGGATCAAAAATCTCTCAAGAATATATATGTAAAAATCCTTAACAAAATATTGTCAAATAGAATTCAGTAATAAATAGAATTACATATCATGACTAAGCGGAGTTTATTCCAGTAATGAAAGACTGGTTTCAATCAGTCAACGTAATCAATGATAATAACATACTTCAAAAAAAAAAAAAAAACCCACATAATTATAAAAATTAAGGCAGAGAAGTCATTTGACAAAGTTTATCACCCACTTATAATAAAAAAATTCAGAAGAGTAAGAATATTAATGTCTTTCTTCAACTTGTTAAAAATCATCTACAAAAAACCTACAGCTAACATGATACTTAATCCCCTACCCAGGAACAAAGCAAGGACACCTGCTCTAAACACTCTCATTCAACATAGGACTGGAAGTCCTGACCAGTGAAATAAGGCGAGAAAAAAAAATAAAGATATACATGTTGGAAACAGAGAGATAAGACTATTCTTATTTGCAGATGACACAATTGTCTATGTAGAAATTTCCAAGAAATCTACGCACATGTACACACACACACACACATGCACACACACACATTGTCACACAGACACACACAGTTGCTCGTAGCAAATAAACTGAGTCCAGCAAGTTTGAAAGTTGTTAAATAAATATGCAAAAATGAGTTGTATATTTATATACTGCTAAAGATCATGAGAACACTAAAACTGAAAATATTTAAAATTTCTCAGTAGAAAATGAAATACTTTGGGGTAAATCTGATAGAATATGTTGTGGAAGTCAGTGCTAAAAAGTAGAAAATATTTATGAAATCAATCAGATCTAAATAAATAGAGACATAATATATTAATGGATTACAAAACTCAGCATAGTAAAAAAAAAAAAGTCAATTTTTTCTAAATTGATATGCACGTGTAATGCAATTCTTATCAATAACCCAGAAAACTTCTTCGTACATTTTTACAAGATTAATCTGAAAACAGTATGAGTTTTAAAACATTGAAAAGCAAAGGAACTAGACTAGCTAAATCAATTTTGAAAAAAGAAAAAGTATGAGGCGTCAGTTTACTTAATTTTAAGATATTATATATCACAGTAATCAAGACTGTGTGGTATTAGTGAAAAGATAGACATGTATGTCAAGTAAACAGCATTTATAGCCCAGAAATAGACCCATTACATATTTCTCACTAATTTTTTAATAAAGGCACCAAATAATTCAGTGAAGTTAGAATAGTCATTCAATAAATGCCATTGGAAAGCTAGACATTCATAGTTTTTAAAAAAGAAACCTCAGTCTAAATCTCATACTTTATATCAAAATTGACTCAAAATGTACCAACTATTTTAATATAAATCATAAAATCATAAAAGTTTTCAATAAAAGCAGATAAAATATCTTAGGTCTAGGGTGAGTCAAAGGCTAGACAGTAAAATCAAGATCCCTAAAGGCCATATTGATAAATTGAATTAGAAAATGGGCAAAAAGCCTGAAAAGACATTACTATGTAACATGATTAGACATTAGAAAAATACAAATTAAAATCACAGTGAGATATCATTACATACCTATCAGAATCGCTAACATAAAATACATACAGACATCACCAAATGGTTTGAAGTATGTAGAGAAACTAGACAATTGTCAGTAAGAGTTTAATGATGCAGCTACTATGGAAAATATTTGGCAATTTCTTATAAATGTAAGCACACAACTACCAAAAAGCCCTATAATTGCACATTTGACAATATGCCAGAGAAATGAAAAGTTGTGTTCACCCCAAAACATGTCCATTTATATTTATGGTTGCTTTATTTTTAAAGCAAAGGAATAGAAAGAGCACAGATGTCGTTCAATGGGTAAATGGTTAAACAAACTGTGGTACATCTATACCATGGCACACTCGGTAGTAAAATTGATACATGCAACAGCCAAATATAGCTCCAGAAAATTATGCTGAGAGAAAAATGGCAGTCCCACAAAGTTACATACTATATAATTCCATTTACATAACATTCTTGAAATGATCAAAATATAAAATGGAGATGGTTGCTGGGGAATGGTGAGGCAATATGGTACAGCAGTAGCTGTGGCTGTATGAGAACAAGAAGAATAAGCCTTGTGACGATGGAATTGTTCTGTATCCTAAATGCATCAATATCAACCTTCTGGTTGTGATACTGTATTATGGTTTTGCAAGAAGTTATGAGGTCGTTTGTATTATTTCTTCCAACTATATGTGAGCCTACAATTATTTCAAGGTGAAATGTTTAATAACACCACCAATAGCATGAAAATACGTTAAATACTTAGGGATAATTTAAAAAAAAAATCCGAAAGAGCTATAAAATGAAAATTAAAAAAAAATTTTATAATTAAAAAATAAACGAAAATTTTGCTGGATTGAATGCCACATATGGAAATTAACTCTAGATTTATGATATACTTTAATGTAAAAGCTAAATTTATAAAACCCCTAGAAGATAAAAAGGTAAAAATCTTAGTGATTTTGAGATTAGCAAAGATTTCTTAAATATGATTCAATAAGCGCAAATATAAAAATAAGTCTTAACATGGGACTCACCAAAATAAAAGGAAAGTTACAGATTGGGAGAAAATATTTGCAAAATACATGGAATATAGCAAAGAATTTTATCTGGAAAATGTAAAGACCTTTTTTGATTCTATAACAGCCCAGTTTTTGAAAGGGGGAAAAATATTGAATAGATACTTCCCTAAAGGTGTATGGATGGTATAAAAGCAAATGAAAAGATGCTCAACATCATTATTCCTTAGGGAAATGCAAATTATAACCACAAGGAGATCCCATTACACATTCTATTAGAATACCTAAGATTAAAAAGATTAATCATAGAAAGTGTTCACCAGGATATGGAGGAACTGGGATTATCATATATACTGCTGATAGGAATAAAAAGGGGTATAATCATTAAAAAACTGGATTACAGTTTCTTATAAAGTATGTGCTTATTGATATACCATATGAGCAATATTTTTACCATGTGATTAAGCCATTCCATTCCTGGGAGAAATAAAAGCATATGTCTACTTGAAGACTTATACATGAATATCCTTTATAAGGAACATTTATAAATAATAGCTTTATTTGCAATATAGAAAAACTGTAAACAACCCAATTGTGTATCAACAGACAAATGCATAAACAAATTGTCATGTGTCTATACATACAGTGCTTGACTACTACTCAGAAGTAAAAAAAAGTGAACTATTGATGCATACAACCTGGATGGATGTCAAAATAATCATGCTATGTGGAAGAAGTCGGACAAAAATGTGCACAATGTAGGATTTCACTTATTTAAAAAATTCCAGAAATTGCAGTTCAATCTGTGGTGACAGAAAGCAGGTCTGTGGTATCCTGGGGAGGAGGGATAGGTAGGAACCAGGAGTCACAAAGAAACTTTTGGTGAGAGATGTAATGACTATCTTGATTGTAGCAATGGTTTAGTGGGTAGAGGTACATGCTAAAACTCACCAATTTTACACTTTAAATATGGGCAGTTTGCTTCCAAATAAATGACAACATGCTAAAATTTCATGACCTTCCATTTCTTTTTTTCCCTTCCCCTTTTCCTCCTCCCTCTTCCTCCTTTTTCATACATACTTAAGGCATAGATCATTTTGTTCATATACTATTTCTTAACAGGACCATAATGCATTGGTTTAAATATCTTTCTGAGAGATTTCTCCTATGCATTTGCAGGGTTAGCTGCCTTTCATTTTCAACATTAATTTAACCTGTAATTAACTTTTCAGTGTGGCTTTTCTCTTTCTTTCTCTCTCTCTTTTTTTGTTTTTTTCAGAGACAGAGTCTCACTCTGTCGCCCAGGCTGGGGTGCAGTGGCACGATCTTGGCTCACTGCAACCTCCGCCTCCCGAGTTCAAACAATTCTCCTGCCTCAGCCTCACGAGTAGATGGGATTACAGGTGCCCGCCA
This sequence comes from Macaca thibetana thibetana, assembly GCF_024542745.1. Lineage (NCBI taxonomy): Eukaryota > Metazoa > Chordata > Mammalia > Primates > Cercopithecidae > Macaca > Macaca thibetana. Next base: position 6,855,163 of record NC_065590.1, read on the forward strand.
CTATGCCCAGATACATTTTTGTTTTTTTAGTAGAAAGGGGGTTTCATCATGTTGGCCAGGCTAGTCTCGAACTCCTGACCTCATGATTCTCCTGCCTTGGCCTCACAAAGTGCTGGGATTACAGGTGTGAGCCACCGCACCCGGCTGTGGCATCTTTTTGAGTAAACACAAGATTTGTACTCAGGAATCGGATTTTACATCAAGGAACTTCCATATCTGGCTCTGCCATCACGGGAAAATCCCTGAACTTGTCTAATTTCTACTTTTTCACCTATGAAATGGGAATACAAAATCCGTTTTAAAATGTGTTAAATGAGATATGCTTTGGAAGCATGATATTTTTATTACTGATGTACAGAACAACCTTATCTCTCAGTATTGGCTTATCTGTAAGGCATATTCTAGGTATTCAATGAATACCTTTATGTTGAATTTGTTTATTTCATTAATTCGTTTCCTTACTAAGTATGGATATCTTGAGAAAGGAACACAAAATAGGTAATTCTGGTGAAAAAAATGTGAAAAACATCATAGGGAATCTTGCCTCTTCTAGCAGGTGTAGGGGACGGATTTGCCGGGATGGGATGAGGATCACTACTGGGCTACTGTGGGAAAGTGGAAATAAAAGAACGAGAATGAGGTGAAAGAAGAGTGAGAATCCAGCAGAATAATCATTGTCTACTTAGAAATTTCCTACCTACCAGTTTTGCTTGGCTGAAAATAGAGTTTTACTTCCTTGCTTAAAATCAACATGTACATCCACTACCTCCAGGAGCAAGTATAAAGCCTGAGTGTTTAATATGTGACTTCTCTTTCTCTTGGGTTCCTCTTCCAACCCACCTTTCCTTTCTCCTCTAACTCCTTATTATGCACCGCACATCTCAGCCAAACCAAACTACTCTCCGTTTCCCAAAGACACGGTTTCTTTCCGGCTACCTCTCAGTCTTTGTTTATCTTATTGCATCTCCTGTGGGTTTCTCCTAATACTTGCCTGCGAGGTGAAGTCCTCCTGTTCAATACTCCAGTCAAATGTCACCTCCTTTGTGAAAACCTCTCTTTTTTCACAGGCAAAACTAATTTTTTTCCCCAAATGTGTACATTTGTCGCAGCTAATGAACCAATATTGATATGCTATAATTAGGTAAATTCCATACTTTATTCAGATTTCATTAGTTTCTCGAATGTCCTTCTTCTGTTCCAGGATCCCATCCAGGATATGGCATTACATTTAGTCATCATGTCTCCATAGCTTCCTTCTGGGCGGTGACAGGTTTTCAGATTTTCCTTGTTATTGATGATGACCTTGACAGTGTTAAGGAGTACTGGTCAGCTATTTTGTAGAATGTTCTTCAGTTTGAGTTTGTATGATATTTTTCTCATTGTTAGACTGGGGTTATGAGTTTTGGAGAAGGATCACAGTACATTATACAAAGTGGACATGCTATCAACAAGACTTATCACTGATTAGGTAAACCTCCGCCACCTAGCTGAGGCAGTGCTTGCCAAATTTCTCCACTGCAAAATTACTTTTTTCTGTTTGTTCTGTACTGACCAGGAAAGCAAGTCAGCAAGATCCGCAATTAAGGATGGAGTATTATTTCTTACCTCATTTAGTGGGGAGTATCTGCAATATTTTTTGCAGTTCTTCTGTATGGAAATGTTTTTTTCTTTCCTGTTAATTGACTTATTCAATTATTTATTAATATCAGTATGAAATTGGGGCTATTGGTTTTATGTTTGATTTAAATCCAATATTGGATTATTTCTTTGGCTGCTCAAATTTTTCCAAATTTGGCCCTTGAGAGCTCTGTCAGTTTGGCTCCACAGTCCCTTTGACGTAGCCTCATTCCTTTTTAAGCACTTTCTTACTTTCCTACACTACACATATTCCAGGCTCATTTTTCATATTCCACAATCCAGTCCTAGAATTAGCCATTTCTCCAGGGACCCCTGGTTACTTTTATTGGGAAATAGCATTAAAAACCACAATGTGAGAGCTGGGTTTGTTCCTTGTTACTGCAGTGTAATTGATTCTAGGCCATCTCAGTGGACAGCACTAGGAAAAAAAATATTTATTCTAATCCATTTGTGCGCATATTTCTCTATCCATAGTATTTCTGTAATACTAAGTGGGAGTTTATACTGATGTCTTTGACTCTTACTGAGTACCACATGGCACTTTCTGGCCTTCCCCCTTTAATTGTAGCCCCCCACTCCAACAGTGAGAAACCTGCCTCCCATCATCAGCCATCCGTTTACGTATTTGTCCAATCCTGTATGGATGTACAGCAGTTTCATAATCAGCCTGACCTCTGTGAGATACACTTTATTAACTACAGTATAGTGCTTATGTACTGGTCTTTTCCTTTAGTCTTAGAGTTTCTAATCATTTCCTAAGTTAATTGGGTCTGCACCTCTTTTTTCCTATTCCATGGTGAATTATGACATGTATTTAAATACAATTAGGTTCTTTTGTCACAGTCTGCATCAATCCTTGCATCAGTTAACTTTATACACACACACACACAAACATTTTATATGTAAACCTTATATATATGTATATATATAAACATTCTATACTATACATAATCTTAATATTTGTGTTGCAAAAGTCTATGAGCTTTGACGAAGGGATATATCATGTATTCATTACTATGGTAATGTACGAAATAGTGCACAGCCCTAAAATAACCCCATGTGCTTCATCTAGTTAAACCCCTCTCCATTCTAGTGTTTAGTAGCATCCCATTGATGTTTAAATTTGTATTTCCCTAGTGACAAGTGATGCAAACATCTTTGCATATGTTCATTTGCTATCTCCGTATCTTCTCTGATGATTTATCTGTTCAGATATTTTCCCCATTTTTTAATTGAGTTATTTTCTTACTGTTGAGTTTTGAGAGTTCCTTATATATTCTGGATATGAGTCCTTTATTAGAAATGTGGCCTCTTAACAGTGTCTTTCACAGAATTTTTTTCTTTTAATAAAGTTAAATTTATTTTTTTCCTTCAAGAATTGTTGATTTTGTAGCCAAAACTTATCACGAAGCCCAAGGTTTCTGTTTCTCCTGTGTTATCTTCTGGTAGTTTTATAGTTTTGTGTTTTATTTACACTTAGGTCTATGATCCATTTTGGGTTCATTTTGGGTAACGAATTATGTCCGTGTCATTTCACATGAATGTCCAATTATTCCAGCATCATGTGTCAGAAATTAGTTGGCTGTATCTGTGTTGGTCTATTTCTGGCTCTTTTCCATTTACCTATGTATCTCTTCTTTTGCCAGTACCATGCTTACTCCATAACTGTAGTTTACAGTAAGTCTTCCAATTGGGTTATATGAGTTCTACAACTTTTTGCTTTTCCTTCAGGCTGTGTTGGCTATTCTGGTACCTTTCCGTTTCCATATACATATAAATTCAGGTTGTCAAATTTTAAAAAAGCTACGATTTTGGTTGAGATACCATTGTAGGTAATTTAGAAAGAATTGAATCCATGAACATGAAATATCTCTTCCATTTATTTAGCTCCTTAGTTTTTTCATAAGTGTTTTATAATTTTCCACATACAGATCCTGCGCATATTTTGTTAGATAAGATTTTTACCTAAGTATTTCAGTTTTGGGGTGCTACTTCAAATGGTAATTTTTGCTATTTCAAATTCCAATTATGTATTGCTATATTTAGGAAAATTTGTTGGCTTATGTATATTGATCTTATATACTGCAAGGTATTTTTTGTTTGTGTGTGTGCATTTTTTTATCTGTTTTATCTTGCTTGATGTATTTAAGCTTTTGGAAACTGATTTGGAGTTTGCCATTAATTTGGGAAAGTTTTAGTCACTACTATTTTGACTATTTCTTCTATCTATTCTCTTTTCCTCTCCTTTTGCTGTTCCAAAAATGTATATGCTACATCATTTTATATTATTGACCTGTTCTTTAGTTTTTAAAAATGTTTCTCACTCTTTTTTTCCCTTTAGTGGTTCAGTTTGAGAAGTTTTGGTTTATTTCTTTCAAGTTCACTGATTATTTCTTTGACTGCTTTATATCTGTCAATGAGCATCCATTGAAGGCTTTCCTAATTTCTGTTATTTTTCTTTCATTTATATTATTTATTTTCTTATTTGGATATAATTCATATGCTATAAAATTCACTTTTAAAGTATACGATTTAGTAATTTTTACTATATTTATCACACCTACCCCCTGCAAAAATATCCATACTCATTAGCAGCCACTCCCCATTTCCACTTCTTAGCAGCCCTTCCACTCATCAAAACAACTAACAATTGAATTTCTGTATATATGAATTTTCTTATACTGGGCATTTTTATACATGGAATCATATAACATAGGGATATTTGCTAACTGACAAATTATCTCAGTTTTTGTTTATTTAGAAATGTCTTAATTTATCTTTTATAATTGAAGGACAGTTTTACTGGCTGCAGTGTTCCTGGTTAATACTCTTTTTCTTTCAGCCTTTGAATATATCTTCCCACTGCCTTCTTGCATTCATGATGTCTGATGAGAAACCCATTCATAATCTTACAGAGGAGTTCTTGTATATAATGATCAATTAAACTTGTCATACATGTCTCTGAGGCTCTGTTCATTTTTCTATTCTTTTATACTTCTGTTTCTCAGACTAGATAATCTCATTTGAACTATTTCAAGTTCACTTATTTTTTTCCTTTGGGCTGCTCAAATCTGCTATTGAGTTCTTCTCATGATTTATTTATTTCAGTTATTTTCTTTTTCAATTCCAGAATTTCCATTTGGCTCTTTTGAATAAATAATTTATGTATTTTCATTGATATTTTAACATGATAAGACATTGCTTTTATACTTTAGTTCTTTAGAAATGGTTTCTTTTAGTTGTTTGAACATATTCTAAATAACAGATTTAAAATATTTGTACCAGAACTCCAACATCTGGGCTTCCTCAAAGAGTTTTTATTGACTGATTTTTTTCCCCGCATATGTGCCATAGCTTTATGTGCCAAACTTTCTTCTTTCTTTTTTTTTTTTTTGTTTTTTAAAACACATTTTAAATAATATAATATAGTTACTCTAAAAATCGGATTTTTTCCCCTCTCCAGCGCTCATTTCGTTGTAGTTTTTTAATTATATATTTATATACACGGAGTTTTGCTCTTGTCACCCAGGCTGGAGTGGTGCAACCTCAGCTCACTGCAACCTCTGCCTCCTGAGTTGAAGCGCTTCTCCTGCCTGGACCTCCAGAATAGCTGGGACTACAGACACCTGCCATCACGTCCTGCTAATTTTTCTATTTTTAGTAGAGATGGGGTTTCACCATGTTGGCCAAGATGTTCTCTATCTCCTGATCTTGTGATCTGCCCACCTCAGCCTCCCAAAGTGCTGGGATTATAGGCGTGAGTCACCATGCCCGGCCTGTTGTAGTTGTTTGCTTATTAAGTTTTCTGAACTAATTCTTTTTTTTTTTTTTTTTTTTTTGAGACGGAGTCTCGCTCTATCGCCCAGGCTGGAGTGCAGTGGCCGGATCTCAGCTCACTGCAAGCTCCGCCTCCCGGGTTCACGCCATTCTCCTGCCTCAGCCTCCCGAGTAGCTGGGACTACAGGCGCCCGCCACCTCACCCGGCTAGTTTTTTTTGTATTTTTTAGTAGAGACGGGGTTTCACCGTGTTAGCCAGGATGGTCTCGATCTCCTGACCTCATGATCCACCCGTCTCGGCCTCCCAAAGTGCTGGGATTACAGGCTTGAGCCACCGCGCCCGGCCTGAACTAATTCTTTAAAGTCTGTATTATTTGTCATTTGTGGCCGCTGATGTCTCTGCTCAGTTATTTTAGTAGCCAGCTAATGGCTGTACAGAAGTTATTTTAAATTCCTGAGACCAATTAATCTTCAGTCATTGTTAAATGGTTCTCTCTCTCTCTCACTTGCTACGTGTGTGTGTGCACGTGCACACGTGTGTGTTATGTGTTGTGTTACTCAATCAGGCAACTACAGGCATGCACCACCACACCCAGCTAGTTTTTTGTATTTTTAGTAGAAACTGGGATTCACCATATTGACCAGGGTGTTATCAAACTCCTGACCTCAGGTGATCCTCCTGCTTCAGCCTCCAAAAATCTTGGGATTACAGGCATGAGCCACCATGCCCAGCAAGAGATAAATTTGGACATACCATTTCAGTTGAAACCAGTAGCTTCAATAATGTGATACATTTCCCTGCATGGATTATTCAATGAATACAGCAAAATTACCAAATATAGTCTCAAAATAACTTTTGGTAGTAATATGGGAGTATAAGTACGCACGTAATAGGTGAATACCTGAAAGGCAGTTCAAAACTTGGATTAGGGCCGGGCGCGGTGGCTCAAGCCTGTAATCCCAGCACTTTGGGAGGCCGAGACGGGCGGATCACGAGGTCAGGAGTTCGAGACCATCCTGGCTAACACGGTGAAACCCCGTCTCTACTAAAAAAAATACAAAAAACTAGCCGGGCGAGGTGGTGGGCGCCTGTAGTCCCGGCTACTCGGGAGGCTGAGGCAGGAGAATGGCGTAAAAAACCGGGAGGCGGAGCTTGCAGTGAGCTGAGATCCGGCCACTGCACTCCACCCTGGGCGACATAGCGAGACTCTGTCTCAAAAAAAAAAAAAAAAAAAAAAAAAAAAAACTTGGATTAGTATTCTAGTATGTTTATCAATAATTGCATGTTAATAATAATTTAATTGCCTCTCTTTATAGTGATAAGTCATAGCATTCACATATTTATACCAGATATTTTTCATATTAGTGTAATATCTTTATAAATAAAACAGGATGATTACAGCTCATTTTATTAGTCTGTTTTGCTTGATTCTTTCCTCTGTCATCACCCAAACTTTGGTGTTACAGACTTTCCCTTTTCAAGCACTAATGTTGAAGTGCTTTTCAAGGCTCAGTTTTCTTCATGTTTTCTAAAGGTCTCTTGGCCAAAGCAAGTCACATAGCTGAGCCTAGATTTAAGGGGTGGAGAAATACACTGACTGTACCATTTTGTGAGAAAAGTGGCAACATCAACTTGCAGGGTGTACATACAGGAATGGGGTAGTTTGCGGCCATTTTGTGAGCTGCTATATTCATCTCGTAGGCATCGTACTTTTTGTGGCATTTGATTCAGGAAGCACTCAGTAATTACTTGCTGCCTAACTGACTGATTGAATAAAAGTAGGCATTTGTATTTCAAATTGAAGAATGACTATATTTACAATTACTTTTCTTCTTTTATGAAAAAATGTTTGCTGCCTTGAAATGGTAACATGCTTCAAAGTGACTTTAAGTTCTGGCTGTTCATTCTTATTTGAGATTAAGAAATGCAATAAAATGCATCCATATTTCATCATGGCAAAGTGTTAAAAAATAGACTACTTAACAGACTTTTGCAGGTTAGAGGTTTTAAACATCCAAATGATGAGGAGAAAACAACTTCAGCATTTTGTTAGTACGAGTAAAAATGGAATATATAGTATCAACATGAAGATATTTTTTCTCTTTTGAAAAGGAACAGATAGGATGGCATATGCTTTTCTAAATGTGGAGCTTCTCAGTGCTGAGTTCAACCAGCACAACAGTAGCAATTAGATGACTCAGCTTCAAAAATGCTCCCTAACTACACTATGCAAAATCAGGTGGTCTACAATGGTAGTCAGTGAAAATTTTAGTTATGATACAATTATTTGAGATGATTTTTACTAGGTGTCTAGGTCAGCTTGATTTTCTAGCTTTGTTGCTAGAAAAGTCATGATAGATTTTTTTTAACTTGTTTTTGATGGCCCAGAAATTAAAAGACTGTGGGTCCTAACATCTCTGATAGACGCAACAGTTGGTTTAACAAAAAAATTCATAAAATTGCTCCTTAGAAAAGGTAATTTAAAAACATGAACTCAGATTTGTTTGTGAAACTAGTATTGTCAGAGTTGATTAATTGTGACCCTCACACATAAAGGATTCCAGTCTTTAGACATGTTTATGAAAGCTGCCATGAGCTTAGTGTTTCTTGGTTCCATTATTAGGTTTCACAGATTTGGATACAATTGACTAGTTTTATACTTCATCTTACTGTTCTAATTACTTCACTCTTTTCTCTCATTCATTAACTCTTCTGCCTGGAGGTCAAAATGGGACCAGTTACTAATCAAGGCCAATGGCAACCATGGCTACATTGAGGCGCCATGTTTCATCTGTCAAGGGGCATCTATCACTCCTCTCCTTGTCAAAAAGAAACTTAAATTAGACTAACATGAGTCTCTGTTTTTGCCCTGATTAAAGGCCTACATCTTCCCTAGGCATTGCCTGACACGATCTTGACTTGAGAGAGACTCAATGTTCTTATAACATCATTTGAAGAGTGCATGCTTGTCTCCCTGGGTTATTATTCTTCAGATTCACTTGTTTTTCATGGACTATAGGCTAGATAATCTAGACTTCCTTTGGGGTGTTAATTAAGAAGAGTATCCAAAATTAATCAACAGACTCACTAGGGCGAAGGGGAGCTGTCTGAGGACCTTGGAATATAACATGCTTCTGGTGCAGAGAAACGAGCCTTCGGCTATTGACAAAAAGCAAACAAGTGCACAGACGGCAATGTGACATAAAAATTTATGTATATATGCAAGTTTACACTCATTTTTCTTGTCAGCTTGTCAACTTTAATTATAAAGGTTGATTTGCTATTTGGCAGATCTCAACATTGTAGATGTTGACAATTTGAAAAGCATCGTATGGTCAATGTCTTAGAAGAACAATGGGATAGAAAGGTATTGGATGAGTGATGTGTTTAAAGTCCATACTGAGCACAAAAATGATTGCATTGTAGCTTAATTGTAAAAATTCTGTCATCGCTTCAGGAAAGAGAATATATTTTATCTATAACAGAATATTGATAATTGATTGAAACGACTCATTTAAAAGGTACATTTCCTCAATCATTATTTAGCATTATTCTTTCTATAAAGTTTCTTAGTTTACTCTAATATATTTGTATTGGATATTAAAGGTTTAGAGCTTGTAGCAAAAAGTAACCTTTTTAGCAAATCCTTGGTTTTGAACATAACAAGTTAACTTCAAATCTATATCAAGCATTGTTATTTCATTTCTAACATTATAGATTCAAATAACACTTATTGGCGCTTATTTAGTTAATGAAGTTGTAGTATTTCTCAGCTATCTGCTAACTCCCACAGCAAAGGAATCTTTGCTGCCAAATTAAAGGGTGATGGATTCTTATTATGGAACTTAGAATTTCAACATCTTTTCCAAAGTCAGGAGATTGGGGACAACTGTTTTCACCCTTTAGCATTTCCAAATGCCCTTTGTCAGATGATAGATTTAGAGTGCTTATGTTCTTTAAAGATGGATACACCTTCAAACCCTAGTTTCGCCTCTAATGGGTAAGAAATGAAGAAGCCACTGACTGGTCCCAATAAGTAATGTTTGATTCCTGATTTGTGCATGCTTGTCTTGAGGTTGGGACTGAAACTCTTATTGGTATAACTTGCAAGGCAAGATTGGTGCAACCTCCAAATTGGTGAGACTATTTTCCTACAAAAAGTAGGTAGTTTCTTACACTCAAGCAACACCCTAACTTAGGTTTGAACAAGAAATGAAATAAAAGCAATTAAGGCAAATTATTCTTTGCACTTTTTCAGGGCAATCAAATATGGATTCCAAGAACCCAATTGCATATCTTGGCAATCTAATTCATTATTGCCTACCTATCTAGTAGCATGATTATATAATTTATTTCTAATAGACAACATCTGTACAAAATATTCCTACTTGATTGTGCACATCAGGAACATTCTAGCAAATTATGTTTCTTGATTCATTTTTTATTTAATCTTATTAATATTTGTAAAACAATTTTACAAGCACCCACATTCAATGTTAAGAAACTTGTTATTGACAAGATAGGAGTTCATGAAATAATCAGAAACTTCGTTGATTAATTTGAAGGACACAGTACAATTTGGTTTGATTGTGATTTTTGATTGGATGTAATGAATAAAGTTTTAAAATGGGAAGGAGATTTTAAGCTTTTATAACATATTCTTTTTCAAATATGATATTCTGATATTAGTAAGAAAAATAACTTACTCATAGTCATACTTGTTTCAACTGTTTATTAGGATAATTGATAGTTTAATGGCTTATTAAGTATTTTTCCCATAAACCACGCTTAAATTTTTTCTTTTTACCTTTACTCTGAAAAAGAGATTCATCTGACTAAGCATATTATGTGTTAGATTTTTACTTCTTACCCATCCACTTTAAAGCATAATCTTATGATCAGACCAATTATACCCGGATTCCTTTGAGCTCACATTAGCCTTCATTCAACAAATCATTACTGATTTTCAATGTGCATGCTGTCATAAAAGTTACATTTTTGGGGGCACATCATTTTTCTGTAATAATATAAACTATCATTTAAAAATATATTTTAGTAAAGATGCATAGTCATGAAGGAAGCGGATCATTTAGCTGATACATCTTTGAGATCTACTTGGCTACTTAACGAAATCAAAGTCATTGTTCCTTAGGTCAACCCGGTCAGTTTCTAGTTCATCTTATTTCCTTCCGAGGCTGCTCTATGGGTAACGTGGAAGAGCAGAGAATGGCATCTACTTCCAAAGGAAGGAAGGGCATATTCACTGCTTTGAATATCTCCTTAAGTACCTCTGAGTTAACATAAGTTAACTCTTCTTGAAAGTGTAAACTGTGACCATGAAAAAGAAAGTAGTATGATCAATTGTGTGTAGCACATCAGAATTCATATATCTAAAAAGCTACACAAAGAGCGTGTCAACTTGAGAACAAACCATAAGAGATTCTGAAACTTTGCAGGAAATATAACAGGATGGAGAAAATTGTGTTTACCAGAAACCCTCATATGTTTGTTCCAGTTGGGAAGAATAAATCCCTTGTGATTGAATGGAGGATGTAGACATGACACAGAATCCATGATCTGGTCCAATAAATGGCCACCAGCTGTCATATAAGGAGGGCTGGTTCTGTTTACCATGAAACTTTCTTTTGCTAAGTGGACAAACAGTGCTGAGATGAGGAAAGGAGGAGAACTTTCCTATGGAGTGCCAATACCATCTCTAAATAAATACTGAAGAATTACTTAAAGTGACTGTTAAACTTTCCATTGTACCAACATGTCTGTTTATCCTAGCATCTCAAGACCTTTCAAATGTGTGCCACTGTTCAAACAAATCTTTTTGGAAATTTTCTTTGGAAATTTCTCTTAGACTTACATTCTTTAAAACATTTTCATTGATAACAAATGTATATTTGAGTGTGAATTAAATTCATTTTAAACAGTGAAATGTCATTTAATCATGGTAAATAAATGCAATGACCAGGCTAACTGATTCTCTTCTGAGTCAAAAATACACTGTAACTATAGCATGAGAAGGCTACAGATAATATATAAAACCACATCCAAAAAAACCAGGGCTTTCAATGTGTTCTGAGCAAAAACCTTATTATAGAAAGTGTATGATCTGTGAAAAAGTATATTGTTAGGACAGTATTTACTTTTATTTTAGGTTCTGTTTGGTTTTTTTAGTAGGTAATCATATTTTATATTGACATTGTACTTAGATTTATAGTAAATATAAATATATTTCCAATAAAAAAGATCTAGAGGATTATTTTGTATATTTCATGAAATAGTCACTATAGACATTGCCTGAAGATTTCTGACAAATGATCTATGATCCAAAAAAGAAACTGAAGAAGCAATTTTAGAACAATTGTTTTAAGTAGCTTTCGTAAGAGTAAGGAATAGTCTACCTTAAGAAATAGAACAACCTGAAAATACAGATAGCACAAAAAATAATTAGATATATTCAATTATAAAAAATACCCATGAATGCTTTAACCTATGGCAATTTAGAATATTTTGCACACAAAACCCACTAAAAATACATTGTTTACTTTGATTCTCATAGTAAGCTAAAATAATATTATTATCTTCTTTGGACATAGATTCAGTAATAAAGGTTTAGCAAATTTCCCTTACCCTCATCCTCAAAGTAAAGAGACTAGACAAAAAAATTTTACTCTCTTCTTAGTACCCTTCAGACTTGGATGTAGTTCTCAGGATAATCTAAAATACTGGCTGGTTTAGCAGTACAATGAATACCCAGGGCTGTAAATTGGCATAACAAATCTTGATGCCCAAAAAAATCACATATATTTGACTATAAACACACACACACACACACACACACACACAGATATAAGTCAAATATATATCACAGTCAATATGGGCATAATGATACTCATCCCCAAACCTCAAGGAATATCAACATCAACATTTATTTCATGCTGCCATTCAAACGCTGATGCGTTTAGACACTTTGAACTCATGGCAATCTGAAAAATGCCTACTAGGTATTTCTTAAAGTCTATTTAAAATTTGAGATTTTAAAAAATCAAATTATTTATCTATTTATTTGATATGGCTTAGACCTCAGATCAAGTATTTATCTATTTGATATGACTTAGACCTCAGATACTTTTGCCAGAACATTCCAAGTTATAGTTGCATAGTTTACTGACTTCGATGGATATTTAGGTAAAAAATTATCACCAATTTGTATTTACAGGCTGGACGTTCCCTAATCTGAAAATCTGAAATGCTCCAAAATCTGAAACATTTTCAGCACCAACATGATGCTGCAAGTGGAAAATTCCACACCTAACTTTATATGACAGGTCATCATCAAAATGCAGTCAAAACTTTGTTTCATGCACAAAATTAGTTAAAATATTGCATCAAATTACCTTCAGGCTATGTGTACAATGTGTATAGAAAACAAATTTCATGTTTCAACTTGAGTTCCATCCTCAAGATATTCATTATGTATATGCAAATATTCCAAAATAGAAAAAATCCAAAATCCAAAATCCAGAACATTTTTGGTCCCAAGAATTTCAGATAAGAGATGCTCAACCTGCATTTCTAAACTATGACCACCTGTATTTCTAAACTAGGACCATTGACTAATAAACAAATTATTCAATGCTGTGTAATAAATTGATAAGTTATCAATGAAAATGATGAATTAGTTTAGCATACATCTAGCTGAAAATGTTAATACATAAAATTAGTATTAATATAATCTTCACTACTATAAAAGCTTCACTACCTTATTCTCTAGGACAAATTACTCACCTTTTTGCATCCTAATGTGACAAAATTTTGCATGCTGTTTTTAAAGTTGCAATATTCTTCACGCACGAAGGTTGTGTAACCTTTCACAAATTAGGCAGCAGATCCACTAGAATATGACAAAAATTAGTAAATTGTGAAAATTTCAAGAAATGTGTAATCCATATTTACTTGCAAACTAAAGTTTTAACAGTTACGTTAACCGGTGACAATAACATAGCAATATTTATAACTGTTAATACAATATATTTTATATTTTTAATTGACAAATTTAAATGCCGTGAATACTTAAACTCCTTTCAAATTGTGTTTCCTAGAATATTCTTCAAGGCTATTATGAAATTTTGTTACGATATAACTTAAAATTTACCTTATACCTTTTTACCAAGTTAACCCTAATGATTCTTTTATTTTGGAATGCAGATGATTATATATTTTTATATTATTTATAATATATACATGAAATATAGTTTATATAGAATATACAGTGTACAACATATGATAGTTCATTCTTATACATAATAATAAAATGATGTTAATAACAGAATGGGAGAAAATATTTGCAGACTATCCATCTGACAAGAGCTTAAGAACCACATTATATAAGGGGCTCAAACAACTCTATAGGAGAGAAATCTAATCATCTGATTTAAAAATGGGCAAAAGTCTGAACAGGCATTTTCCAAATGAAGACATGCAAATGACAAACAGGTATATGAAGAAATGCTCAGCATCACTGATCATCAGAGAAATGCAAATCAAAATTACAGCGAGCTATTATCTCACTCCAGTTAAATGGCTTTATCCAAAAGAGAGGAAATAATGAGTGCTTGCAAGGATGTAGAGAAAAAAGAACACTTACCTATTGCGAGTGGGAATACAAATTAGTACAGTCACTATGGAAAACAGTATGAAGGTCCCTTAAAAAAATATAGAGCTACCGTATGATTCAGCTATCCCACTGCTAGGTATGTACCCAAAAGAAAGGAAGTCAATATGTGGATATCTGCACTCTTATGTTTATTGCAGCACTATTCACAGTACTTAACATTTGGAATCAATTTAAGTATCCATTAACAGATGAATGGATAATAAAATGTGATACATGTACACAATGGAGTACTATTCAGCCATAAAGAATAAGATCCTGTCATTTGCAACAACAAGAATGGAATGAGAGGACATTATTTTACGTGAAATAAGTCAGAAAGATAAGCGTTGCATGTTCTTAGTCATTTGTGGGAACTAAAAATTAAAACAATTGAGCTCATGGAGCTAGAGAGTAGAAGGATGGTTACCAGCTGCTGAGAAGAGTAATGGAGAAGAAGGATGCAGGGAGTGGGGGTGGTTAATGGACACAAATATATGGTTAGAAAGAATGAATAATATCTAGTACTTGATAGCACAACAGGGTATCTACAATCAATAATAATTGATTTTCATTTAAAAATAACTGAAAGAGTATAATTTGAATGTTTGTAACACTGAGAAATAATAAATGCTTGAGTTGAAGGATACCCCATTTACCCTGATGTGATTATTATACATTGTATGCCTGTGTCAAAATAGCTCATGTACCCCATATATATACACACACACATATATATACATATACATATACATCTACTGTTTACTCATAAAAATTAAAAATTGTGGGCCGGGAGTGGTGGCTCACGCCTGTAATCCCAACACTTTGAGAGGCCAAGGCGGGTGGATCACGAGGTCAAGAGATTGAGACCATCCTGGCTAACACAGTGAAACCCCTTCTCTACTAAAAATACAAAAATTAGCTAGGCGTGGTGACAGGTGCCTGTAGTCCCAGCTACTCAGGAGGCTGAGGCAGGAGAATCACTTGAACCCGGGAGGTGGTAGTTGCAATGAGCCGAAATTGTGCCACTGCACTCCAGCCTGGTGACAGAACGAGACTCTGTCTCAAAAAAAAAAAAAAAAAAAAATTAAAAATTGTAAAAATGTTAACAGATGTTCTGAAACATAAACTCATTAACCAAACGTTTTTGGTAAACCTGATAAAAATGAATAAGGAAGGAAAGCAATGAAAAATTTTAAGACAACTTCTAAAGCTTCATTTGATTATCTATTCCTAATAAACTAAACACATGAGAAAATGTTTCTGGCATAAATCAAATGATCAGTCCTATATTCATCTGTGTTTAAATTCTCCAAAAAGGAAAGAAAAAAAAAATACGACCTATGAATATGTGTGTGCCTTGACAAGAATTTGACACAGAAATAGAATTTTGAAATCCAAATGATATGAAAAGTCTAGAGTATTTGACTATCATGTAGGAAGCATCTGGGATGTCAAATACAAAATAGAAAATTTTGAAAGAGTTAATGTCCCAGTGATGGCAAATTTCTCCTAAAGTAGAAGTAAATTCTGTGTTAAGAATGACTCAGCAATTCCTTAACTGCATGCTTTTTTAAATTGATTAATTAAAAGAACAGCACAGAACGGAGTAAGAAATGCATATACATAATTCCTGTAATGTTTAAAAGATGTCAGGAGGGCATTAAGTCAGTCTAACCTGAGATATGCCATAGATAATTTCTCCACAAATGCACTAGTGTGCATATATAAAAGCTATGTTCTTACCCCAGCTTGTGTTCTTCATCATACATGGTTTGAATTTTTCTCACTAAATGAGTAATATGACTTAAGGATCTCTATGGCTTGAATATACATTATTTGTAATTTCTCTTCAAAATATACATTTATTTTAAAAAACAATCTACTACTTAGAATAAGTAATTTATGCATGCCATCATTTAGCATCATAGATTTTGTATCTTTACATTAAATCATATGGGTGTTTCATAGCAACACTGCATTAGAAAAATTCAACCAAGTTAAATGCTTCAGTACATTTGTGTATACTTGCCATATATTTAGATTTTCAACTGGAGTAGTACCATCATGATTCTAATGATGATTTTAAACACAAACATATGTGGCACCTTGACAAATTCCACATAAACAAAGTAACAAACTGAAATTTAGAAATAACCTATTTAGGAAAACTTGTAACTTAAATCTTACCACATAATTATTTGCTCTCTATTTGCCTTTCTTGGAGGATAAAGCTAACATCAAATTTCACCTCTGAGTGAGCACACTCTATTTTGTCATGTCTAACTAGAAGTAGATAAATGTAGCCAGCCATTTCTCCTTTTCATTTAATCCTGGCCCAGTCATTTCAAATGAAGAATAGCTTGTTACTTTAACATAGGTTTGTCCTAAGAAAAGGTACTATTTTAGAAGAAATGAAAAAATAAAAGTGTAATTTAACTCCATTTTTGAGGATGCATTAGATTATAAGTAACTATCAGGAAAATTATGTTTACGTTTCTATTAACTTTTTAATGTAACTGTTCACTTGTGATAAACTTAAAAAACCGCACTAGAGTTTTATGAACTGAATTTGACTTACCAATTTTTCCTCCGATTGATATTTTCTCCTGCAGAGATCTATTTTACTTTAGTGCACCAAAGTATTTATGATGAAAAACAGTCTGAATAACCCATTTTAATGACGAATATTCATGTTTTGTTTGAAGGCAGGTAAGAAAGTAAATGCAAATTTAAAATTAGTGTAGCTTTATATAAGAAACAAAATTATCTAATTTCTTCCTAAGGGATTGTTACAGGCATTAACTATTAAAATCCCACTACCTTTCACTCAAATAACACTTATTTGAAATAAAAACTTTTAAGAAAAGTTTCTGAATCAACCTATTAAGTTATAAAAATTCACAAAACAATATTCATAAATGGTATGACTTATTTTAATAATCATCTTTCACCTATAATACCTAAGGATAACAAGTTTGTATTCATGCAAGTGTTAATTAATGAATGACAAACCTTTGCCAATTATTGACACATTCTTCTCTAATCCTGGTATGTGAAACATTTTAATGAAGTCATAGTTTATTACTAATGATATATTCTTGATTTTTGTAACTGTGGGAGAACAATCAATGTAATTTATTTGACTTTACCTACTTTTAAAATCACAGCAGTTAAGTAAGCTGCATTTTGTCCACCACATTTCATGTTCCATCAAAAGTTATGACCTCAGTCAGCAAATCCAAGGCCTGGTCCTTCACATCTCAGGGAGATCTGCTAAGAACCTGCCTTTCAGCCCCATTATCTCCCTGGCCACAAAGGTGTTGGTTAATTATCTCTGAATAAGAATTGTATTGGACCTTAATTTTCAGTAACAGGATCTGATAGTGTGTACAGAAGGAGAAAGGAACAATCCTTTTGTCTTTCCCAGGTCGTTTCTTTCTGGAAGCCAAGCATATACGATGAATGGAAACATGATCACATTACAGTGCCCACATCTTCCTATAGTAGCAAATTTCTCCATCAAGAGGGCCCAACTGAGATTGGACATTGTCCTCAGTCCCTTAGCTCTGCAAACCCACCAGGCAAAAGTTTTCACAAAATGATGAGAATGTTTGCAAGTAACCATGCAAAAAGTGTAAAATCCACTTCTAGAAAGTAGATTTATTTTTAGTTAATTTGATTGTAATCATCATTGCAATTTAGGAAAACATAATATGTTTATCTCATTTCCAATAAAAATTATAGACTTTATAGCGGTCATGATGAATATAGGTCTAATGTATCCTTCGAAAAGTACTATATTAGCATCTCCTAAAATCTGAGCATTAGCTTAATCTGTTTACAGAATAGAGCCAGTTAAAGAATGACAACAAAACTCACTTCAGATACCAGTATTTCTCTAACCTGCTGTTTACATGATTTTACAGTGTGTGGTGTCGGTTGACTTGAGGTTAGAAGATAATTGCTTTACATGCAGAAGGACGACATTGATCATGGTTGTGTTTGTGTAGTAACTAGAGTTCACCTAAGAGAAAGGCTTTTTTGACCGGTGTCTGGAAGTGTTAGATGGATATCTAGCCTCATTTCTCCAGGGCTCCCTCCCTCTTTTTTCCCTTCTCCTCACAGCTTGTCCCAGGACATGGTGATAATCTGCCAGCACCCACTTTCTTCTGAATGATTGGAAGAAAGGTCTATAAGGTTGCATGAATTATTGTTGAGCTGCTGACAAGTTCCTCTCCCTTCCCTCCTCCCTCCTCCCTTTTATATGCACTTTGAGGAGGGAAAAACAGTGGCTGTAAGAAGGTCTCCTAATAGAGGGGGGTTGTTGGAGGCTAAATGCGCGGGCACACTGCCCTGTTGCCCTGAATGGACTTGCCACCCAAAGTGAGCATCAAAGCAGAGATTCAGTCTGGCTAGAAGTGAAAGCTACTCCTTAAGGAGCTCTCAGTGAACAGGAAAATGTCACTGATTTTTTCTATGTGAGCGCCACTCTGTGGGAAAACGACAAGTTCTCTGAATCCTGTGTTGTTCCAGAGAAATTTGAGGGAGGAAGCAGGAAGAAGCTGGCCTTCTCCAGGCCCATGGCTTGTTTTATGTGTGCCCCAGGGATGAGAAGAGGGCAAAATAAGCAGCAAGGAGAAGCCCCTCTCACTCAGGCTGCTCCATACCCAGGCTGCTCCAGCTCCACCACCGTGACTACAGGTCCTGCTGATGCCATGAGGGCCAGCGAGGGTGGGACATAGGAAAGAATGTCATGGGCTCACAGGGAGGCTTGCCTCCTAGCTCTTGTGCAGAGTAGTCGTGGTAGCCTGGAATTATCACCAACTGATGGCTTTGGCTCTGTCGTTTCATCTGGGAAGCACATTCTCACGTCCCGCACCACAGGACCTGGTACACGGTACACACTCTGTGCAGCTTCACATCCACCATTTGTCCATCTGGCTGCCCGACATGGACACACGTTCTCGGACTGAACCTTCACAGTAGGTCCAGGAGGCACGCACTAGGATGTCGCTTATTCAATCCATGAGGAAACTGAGGTTTGCTAACTTGCTAGGGGCCAGCCAGAGAGTAAAGGCAGCGCTGGGAAGGGAATTCGGGTGTCTGTCTGAGAAGGTGCTTGAATCTCAGGCTCCAAAACACCCAGTAAATGTTCTTTGGAAGAATCATTTATATTGACCATGGCCATTTAACAAATGATTCCACGCCTATTGCTCAAGTGGCTTTTCAACCTCGCTTTGAGGTTAATATGAACTTTAACTCCATTGTGTAGTTGAGGAGACTAAGAAGATGTGACTTTCTGGTGGCAGAGCCCCAAGTCAAATGGGTTTTTCAATCAAAGCCAATCAAAGCCAGGTGTCCTTCCTCACACCTCACCCTGTCCTCAGAGGGCCTTGTGGCCTTTCTGAAGTTGCCTCCCTACTCTACAGAGGGAGCGTGTGGCTATGCCGAGTCTCCTTTCTCCCAGGCGGTGCTCCTCGATCATCCCCCAGAAGCCTGGGTGCCTCGGCTTCTGACTTTGTCCCTCTCTGGATGCTCCAGGCACCTGAAACACCGATCCTTCCCTGGGCCATTTCCAGAGAGGGGGCATTTCCAGAGCTCCTTTGTATGTGGTTATATAATTTGTATAACAGGTGCCTTTTATTCCAGAGAGGCACTTACTCATTTATTCATTCATCAGCAACTATTTATGAACTCTGTAGTATGACAGATAGACATTTCGCCAGACAGTGGTCTACAACAGTAAGAAAATCATCACGGCCCTGGTGACAAAGAGACTTGACTGTTTATCTCCTTTCTTTTGATATCGAAATAGCAAGAAAATTCTTCTTGAAAGGTCGATTTCCACTTTTGCCACCACGCTGCAAAGTAAATCTTTCAACCTCTAAGTATCCTTCTGGGCATGCCTTTTGCTATCCCCTCTCCTGTGTAGAATAGATCTTGCTGTGAAGTTCTAGGTAGCCGGGTGGACATAAACTCAACCAGAGGCCACAATGCGACCATTTCCAGAGGTGGCAGCGGAGTGCAATGTTCAGAGAGAGATTTGCTACGGGGTCCTAGTGAGATGCTGGTCGCGTTTATAACCTTCTTGTGAATATTTCCTAAGATGTGACACAGAGTTTGTTTAAAATCTTTATTTAAAGGTGACATGAGATAATCCTTTGATAAGTTTTACCATGGAATTAGACACCAGTAAGTACTTAAGAAATGCTAGTATCGTTCTTCCTGTGGTTTGAAGAAAAAATACAATAACACATGTAAACAGAAATTTCACCAGCATGCTTAATGCTAATGTTATTATAAAGTTATAGACCAAATAAACCTTAAGATACAAGAATGTAAAAATCTCTAAAAAAAAATCAGGGTATAGTTATCAAAATCCCTATAGCACTCACTTTGCTGAACATCTAATAGTTGTGGTAGTTTTATAAAACTGGTGACTGTGTTTAACAGACACTTTTCCCATGCCACAGCTGTCGTATTTACTTAAGAATAGATTAGGTAAGTGTTAAAGCTAGGCAACAAGCAACTCTATTATTTTCATTATACACATTTAAAAAATCTCATGTAAGTTTCTTTCTCTGGGATCAAAGCAAAAAATACCTGCTATCTCTAGAAACCTCAAAATGCTATATCCACACAATAGAGAACATTTGCTTCGTTTAGAATTATATAGCTAGATGACAAGCGGAAAAGAGAAATGTACTTATTTTTCTTAATTTCTCTATTCCTGAAAAACTTCTTGACGTGAAAGTATTATCTAATCATGTAAAATGTAATGTAAAGGGTTTCTATCATTCTGTTTTCTCAAAGATCTCTCTACTTTTAAGAATAGATCTTACTGTGAAGATCTGGGTAGCTGGGTGGACATAAGCACCATCAGAGGTAGTAATGTGACCATTTTCAGAGGTGGCAATGGAGGTGGCTGATGGGAAAACAATCTGATTCTTAGAGGGTAGTTCACATTAACATACAAGGTAATCTACTTCCTCAAGTTCACATATGGTAAAACTCAGATGACCTTATGGGGTTCCAGAGCTAAAGATAAGAAGCAGAAGGAAATCTGGTTCTGCAGAGTGAAAGCTATCTGCCCTGCTGGACAGAGGAGGACCCTTCCCTTCCACTTGTCTGTTTCCATGATGCTGCCTTAGGACACATATTTGATTTTTTTTTTAAGTGAGTGGATATTTTGATGTGTATCTGTATCTCATCAGTTATATTCATGAGTGAAATAAAAATAAGAAATTCATGAGATGAAAGAAAATATTAAAAGCATCAATAAAATAAATTTCATAACTGTGTATTACTATAACAATTTAGATATTTTTTGTATCCCAGCTCAAGAGTCTATCTCTCCTGGTATGCCTCTTGTTCAACTTTGTATGTCTGAAGTCAGAGATATTCTTGTGAAACAAAAGAAGAAATGCTACTTTAAGCAATATCCTTTAATATTCTACTGGCAAGAAAATAAAGTGAAACTCTACTAAGGGTTTTAGAGGTACTGTATTTTGTAATAAAAATAATAAAATAACATCCATTTCTTCTTTTAAAATCAGTGCTTTCTGTTTCTGTCTAGATTTTGTCTATATAAAAACTAGAAAATAATTTATTGGTAAGGTGAAACCTTCATCACCTTTTTAAAAGTCATTTAAATAGAAGCTTTGTTTTACTGTTTGTTACTATTTTAAGTTGCCTTTGACTCACTGGACAAATTAATTTGGTATCTCAGATAAACAATTCATAGATTATATGCTAGATATTTAAATAAGAATTTTAATGTTCTGATTATTTTTTAACCCATATACCTCGCCTCAAACTGATTACAGTATACATTTTCTTAAAGAGAAAATTTTTACAAAATCAAATGCTGAAGATTAATTCTCATCCTTAATTTTATAGGTTTCCACAGGATAATTTATCTTTAGAAACCAATAACGTTGAGTTAAAGAAAAGGCTTCTCTAGTTTTCGTTTTACTGTGTGATTACTTGTTTACATTTTAACTTCTAATATCTAATTATTTAAATTGTAATTTTTAAGTGACAATTAATGGATCTATTTAAACATGTGCATTGATTTCTAAATTCCTCTAGCAGATATCAGCAACTTGCTTACACTGAAGATTTCACCACTAAGAGAATGTGAGTTCAGTTGCTGCACCATGTGAAATACTATAGTTGGAACCTATTGTACATTCAAATAGATAAATTATTAATACTCTCTGCTGCTGTTAAACAAGCATCACATTTGCGGCATTGAAATTCTGATTTGTCAAGTATTGGGGGCCATAACTATATTAAACAATGCGTCTATGTGAGGGGGAAAATATTCTTTAGAAGGGGCATCTTAATCAGTTTCATGCTGAGCAAAAGAAAATTGTAAACTATGCATTAAAAGAAGATTTACTGAAAGTTATTTTTACTAGATCCACTGCATTCTAATTCACTGCTTCCCTTTAGTTTTCAATGATAATATACGTAATCTTCCAGACACATTCATGAGCAAAGTTTCATGTGGATTTACACTTGTGGAGCTACATTACAATGGGTAGATTTAAGGTATTATAAAATGAGTTTTTGGATTTGTGACAGGGGTACGCAGCCCCTCAGATACAGGCGGGTAGGTTTTCCAACATATGGCAACCACCTTATTATAAAACAAAACAGTGTTAAGTCAAAGTACCTGATTACGATTCGCGACCGCCATGCAGCTACGACAGCCAGGCTTATATTTAATACCGCAGAAACAATATCATTTATTTTTCTGTCTTCTCTTATCCCTAAGTTATTGGGTTTGTAGGCTTTGAAACCTTAAGCAAAAGGATAAAATACAAATTATAGAAAACATTGGAGTATGGAGAAATCAAATTACATTCTCCACAATCCTCAAAAAGATAGTTCACATTCCTCATGTGCAGTCTGGGCGAATCCCCATCACCAGAGAGCTTTCAGGAGGATAATTAGTAGTCTTTGGGGTACAAGCAGAGCATTCAAATTGTACTAGGAATAGCCAATTCTACTAACGAGTTAATTTCCAGCTTTGAAATCATAATTATCCAAGTTTTTTCCAATAAAACCTATTATTGAGAGTGTTCAAATAATTAAAAATATTGTCATGTGTTCTTTAGATACAATGATTATCGGCAGAGATCTAGGAGAAGGTGTATTCTATCTTGGAAATGTGGGTAGGTTTTCCTTGTTTTTTGTTCTCTTTTCAAATTTCAAATTCATTATGAAATTGTGCAATTTTGGAAGTTGGTCAGAACATGAACATAAAGAAAAAAACACATTCACCATCAACAGAGAGGAAACAAATTCTTTTGCAACATCAGTTTCTAATAAGTAAGATCTTTGTAGAAACTTCAGTGAATGACCAAAAAAAAAAAAAAAAAAAGAATTGTTAGTGAATAGATGTATTCAATTGGGTGTAATAACTAGTTAATTTATAACCAATCAAAGTTAAAGCTCCATGGGCTTGTCTTAGACTCTTGTTCCCATTCACTGTTCTCTTATTAACAAGGCTTTAATTCCAGTGGTGACAGACAAAAGCATGGGACTCTAATGAACTGTCTGCTCTGTGCAGAGAGCTGGTGGTAATGTCGAATGTTAGTTACAATAATGATAATCTTTAGTATTTTTAGCTTGTCAGAACTTGCACAGCTAACAACAACCAGTCTTTTACTAAAACTCTACCTCATCAAACTAACTTAATTAGCAATTCAACTCCTTATTTTTGTTTTGGATCCCCCTCTGGCTACTAATTAAAGCTTAATCGAAACCGCTGAACTGAGGTTGTAAAGAATTCATTAATATTAAAATTAGCCCCAACAATTTTTTTGGGGGCTGGTGCAATTTGTATTTGTTACTGTCAGGGGTTTGAAACTCAGTTGAATTGTTTAAAAAGCCTTACAAGAAATTCTCGGTCTGCCATACATGTGAGCTGAGCACATATGACAAATGCCAATAGTTACACAAACATCATTTCTGACCATGCAAACTTAGTCCACTTGGGTCATTTTTAAATATATTTAGCCAAAATATAACTTAGGATTTTTTTTCTGAAGTCATTCACATCGCTTTATCCTCCTAAGTGGTTTCATATTTTGGATAAAAGAGAAGAGAAAGGACTCTGGAAAAAATTTCAAGGATTGATTTCTATGTATTATCTTGACAAGATTAATATGTTTGAAAAATGAACAGATTTAGCTCTTCACTTTGATTTTTCCACTTTTTGTAACATCAAAGATTACTCTAACAGCGGTACTGGTCATTCTGAAAAGTAAAATCAAATGAGTACAAAACCCAAATGCTCTGTACAGGACACACTTTAAAAAAAAAAAAGAAATCTGATCTTTTATCAGGAATGGTTGAAAAGGAAATGTAATACCTTTTTTCCTCTAATAAAATGATCATGTCAGTGTATGCCTGAAGTTCTTTTTCAGATTTCTATTGATGGTTTAAGTAGTAAGTTTAAACTATTAGGTTTTTTTAGTTCACATCAAAAAAACCCTTATTCAATATTTAGATATTTGTAAATATTCTCAATTTCAATGGGACTGCATTTGTTTTCCAGCACATGACATGCAAATGCAAATTGAAAATGCTTTTTATCATGGTGAAGAGGAAATAATTTTCATAAATCAAATCCCCTTTTCATTTTAATTTTTGATATTTTAATAATTTTGTGAAAACATGTATATTTATTTTACCCTTTAGGAAAATTCCAAGTATGTAGGAAACAAACTTGTTGGCACTAAAATATACAGCAACTAATGCTATTTAGCATATCTTATTAAACTAGAAAATTAAAATACATCTCTAAAATGCAAAACTGTATCAAAATACGCATGAAAATTATACTTGCATTTAAGTCACATTTAGATAAAATTTGCAACAAAATAACTACTCACACATTTTAAAATAAATATATGTCCATTTTCAAATCCATGGATTAAATTAACAATGGCATATAAGGCACAGAATTTTAAATCCTGGTGACAATTTCCATGAAGTTATTCAAATACATTTTGACTTCTGACAAGAGGATGTAATTTATAAAACAGAACATGCCTATCAGTGGAACTTAAATTAGCATAATGAGGATACTTTCATTTCTGCAAGCACAGTTTTTGACATTCCTATGTGGAGCTCCTGGAAGAAACCAGTAAAAAAAAAAAAAAAAAAAAAAAAAGTGAATATATGTAAGTAGAAAATTATGAACAAAATACCTGAAAACTTTATCTGATTTCAGTAAACAAAATACATTTTACTTTCAAAAGAATCATTTCTCAAACTGAGAAAAATGTTTCTTAAACGTAGAATGCTGGAACACAGCCGTCAGCTGCCGTTATCCATATAAACTAAGAGAAGTGTTCTGAGGTTATCATTGCATGACAAGAAACACTGACATTCATGTTATGCAATTTTTATCAGTGTTTTGAGTTAATTTGCTATTGTGTTTCATACAAATCCACTGCAGTCGCAAGTATAACCTTTTAATACTGTTTTACAGTATTGTGTTTCTGGTTCAAGTAAAATGAGGCTGGTTGTTGAGTGATTTGGCTTATATGCAGAAACATACACCAAACTGTTAAGGGAAAATAGATACTTTTTAGCTTACGCAATATATTGAACCGTATTAACCACAGAAAAATGTTATTTATACCAGTGAATTTTGCCCTGGCCTGAAAAAGGATGAAAGAAGCCATCAATTCTTTGCACAGTATTTGAAGGGAAAAAATGGAGCAGTTAAACAAGTAAAAACAGCAAATAAATTTGAAGCTTAAGTTATAAATATTATCTGTTTATAATGTTAAAAAAATTATAGTTTTTATATATACCTTTAAAAATATTGCTGATATTCTTTAGATGTATCTGAACTTGATGTCCTTAAGGAAGCTTAGGAGACCATCGGTATCAACGTGTTCAGACAAAGGCGTCAATCATTTTACACCAAGCCAGATTTGATAAAAGCTGCTTCAAACTGAAATACCTATAAGGGAAAATTTCCTGAGGCCTTCTCCTAAAAGGGTATAGAAGACTATGTATTTGCTTAAGAAATCCGCATATGATATTTCAGGTCTTTCAGGAATGACACTTTCATATGAATGTGATATTAAAATGATATGATTGTAAAGTGGAACACAGGGGATGACTGAAGGATTATTGCATTTTACCTTTATTGTTTTAACTATACCTCTACCTGTAGCCTTCTCAATGGGTCTACATTCCTTTGGTTTATTTACGATCCTAACTTAGGACATTGCTGGCCATACAATTAAACACATTGTTTTTGGGATTATATAAAACCTGTAGGTTACACACAGGTTCTAAACAAATATTTTAATATTTTTTCAATATATCAGCCTTATTTTACAGTACTTTCTGCTGTTTTTTGTTTGTTTGTTTGTTTTCAGTATATAGTTCAGACCATTATTATATTTTGAGTTTTACAGAGATACAATGTATAAATATATCATTTCAGTTTTAAATATAGCACTGATCTTAACTAGCAGCAAAGGTCTGGTTAAAATGCTTTAAAAGATCATGTAATAACCATAGCCAAAAGAACATATACCTAGCATTGATATAAATATTCTTTCTCTTCTCTTTTATCACTTCTCCTCTCACCCATAAATAATCCAAAAACTATTACTTTTCAAATGTTAGTAACAAAAAAAGGATGTCATACTTAATTTTTATATATCTCAAATACCACTTTAACATTTATTTCTATAAATGGAATTGGTGATAAAGGAATTGATATAATTGTGAAAAGCTTACTTCTCTGAAATTAATAAAATTATTATCTATGAAATCAAGATTTTAATAAGTAAAAATATTAAAAAGTTTTCTGAGCACTTAACTGCAACTTTGCAGTAAAGTAATACCACGAGAAGAAAAATGTGGCTTTTGCATATAAAATACTACTTTTTTGTGTGCCATATTTTTCCCATGTAAAGACAAAAAGGGAGAGTGGAGGGGTTGGGCTGGGGTAAGGAAGGGAGAACTGGATGGCATCTAGGAAATAAAAATGACGTGCGCTTGCATCAGCCTATCATCCAATGCTGCGTGGTGGCTCAGATCTGGCCACTGTGAGTGAGCTCATTGGAGCTACCTTTAATATTGTCCCCTGGGTCTGACCCGTAATTGTGACTAATTTATAGGAAATTTCTTAGACTCCCTTTACAATGTTCTACAAATTACAGTGAGGGAAAGTCGGTGATAAAAAAGCAAAAAGAAAAGGGGAAAAGGAAAATGGGTGGATGGGGGAATGAGGAGTTACTGTTTCATGGGAACAGAGTTTCAGTTCTGCAACATGAAGAGTTGTGTAGATAGAGAGCGGTGACAGTTGCACTGCAATGTGAATGCCCTGAGTGCCACTGAAATGTACATAAGAAGTGGTTCAAATGGTAAACTTTATGTTATGTGTATTTTGCCACAATTTAAAAGTGTGAAAAAAGAAAGAGGGACTGGTGGCTCACATTTGTAATCCCAGCACTTTGAGAGGCCAAGACGGCCTTTAGGATCACCTGAGGTCAGGGATCTGCCCTGGCCAACATGGTGAAAACCCGTCTCTACTAAAAATACAAAAATTAGCCAGGCATGATGACGTGCACCTGTAATCCCAGCTACTCAGGAGGCTGAGGCAAGAGAATCACATGAACCTGGGAGGTGGAGGTTGGAGTAAGCTGAAATTGCACCACTGCACTCCAGTCTGGGCAACAGAGCAAGACTCCAAAAAAAGGAAAGGAAAGGAAAGGAAAGGAAAGGAAAGGAAAGGAAAGGAAAGGAAAGGAAAGGAAAGGAAAGGAAAGGAAAGGAAAGGAAAGGAAAGGAAAGGAAAGGAAAGGAAAGGAAAGGAAAGGAAAGGAAAGGAAAGGAAAGGAAAGGAAAGGAAAGGAAAGGAAAGGAAAGGAAAGGAAAGGAAAGGAAAGGAAAGGAAAGGAAAGGAAAGGAAAGGAAAGGAAAGGAAAGGAAAGGAGAGGAAAGAAGAGGAGAGGAGAGGAGAGGAGGAAAGAAAGATAGAAAGAAAGAAGAAAAGAAGGAAAGAAAGAAAGGAAGGAAGGAAGGAAGGAAGGAAGGAAGGAAAGAAAGAGAAAGAAAGAAAGAGGGAGACACCATTTAAATGAATTCTAGCTTACATATTGCCAGTGAGAAGGAAATTAATAAGCTAATAACCTCCTGAACAGCTGGAGACAGAGGAGGGTGCATTCTACGTTTTTTAGGGAGAATATTGTAGTCTGTGACCTGATAAAGCAGTCTGCATGTCACACTCCTGCGAAACCTGCAGTATTCCCAGGACAGAAGCTGCCCTGTTGGAGATGAGAGGGAGTGGAGAGATGCTATTTCCCACCTGACGGGCAGCAGACAATTGACAGATACATTTATAGCAACATCCAGAATTGCTCAGATCTGAAAAACCGTTAATAAAAATCAAGATCAATTGATAGAACAGAAATGCAGTTAATGAAGTGGTAACTGTAAGTTTTGAAATTTGAGCAAATGTTGTCAGTAAGAATGAATATTCTCTTAAAAGCTCCTCCTTTTAAGTACAGGTGATTGTTTCAATTCCAAATGCCAAGAAGATGATAGTGGGACAGTGGGCTTCTGGGGAGGGAAGGAGACAGATAACAAGTGAGACCACAGGATGCGGTTAGTCATGTGCAGTCTTAACCAATTCTCTGGTGCAGCAGCATCATAATTCTGATAATATCAGAATAGCGAGACAGCCAGGTGGGAGTGGGTCCCTGGAGAAACTCCAACCAGCCTGACCACTGAGGTGGAGCCTCAGCAAGTTCACAAGTGTGCAGCAGGGAGGAGCCTGGGCCTGCCTCTTCCTGTGTGAACCTGAGAGTCCAGCTCAGGGCAGGAAGTGCTCTAGCAGGAACTTCGGTAAGAGTCCTCTTTTCTTCTGTGTTACCCAATAAAACCCTGTCTTAAAAATTGTCTGTGAGCCTAAATTTTCATGGCTGTGGGACAAAGAACGCTGTCTTTAGCTTAAGTAAGGAAAAGTCCTGCAACAATAGTACCAGATGAAAACTGTGGTTTGCAGTCTAAAACGTCACTTAAGTTTACAAGTTAGTGTATTGTATATCATTCTGATTTCCATATTGTAATGTTCAATGGATTGTGGAGTCTCTATAAAGCCTGAATTAAAGATGTTTCTCAGATCATTAAAAACAAGTAAACTTTGTCAGACCAACATGACATGCCCTGGGTGGGTAAAATATGTTTCTCTCTGATTGGTTTAACAAGCCTGAGCTCGGTCTTCGTATTATACCCATTACAGAAACATGCAAGAAAATTTAACGATTTGTTGTCAAAGATTAAGAGTAAATGAATTATGTCCAGAATGCCTAACAATTAAAAGCCAACTGCATAATTAAAAAGATCAATTCTACAATATTTCAAATGATTTGTGGATGGACTTTAAAGTGAACATGGTAACGTATATGCATTTTGTGCTTGTAATTATAAAACATGCACAAAATTTTAAACAAAGCATAGCCTCCCAACTGTCCACCACTGCTCTGCTGACACCTTATTAATGGGTAACATAGAGCTCTGCTTAGAGCATTCGTCCACCTATCAGCTCAAGGATTGTAAACAACACTCCTTATAACTGGAATGTTTAATATACAGTATACAAGTTTGTATTTAAAATTAACTCTTGAAGTGAATATTTAAAGCCCTGTTATTATAGTCTATAATAACTTTAATATTCATTTTATTTATTTATTTAAATATATACTCTTCTGTTTCAAAAAATGACAAATTAAGTAATTTTTGGCACATTGTGTTTTGATGTATGTCAAAATTGATACTTCCTTTATGAAAATCTGCAGAATATTCTAAATTAATTTCGATACATCTTTAACTAAAAAGTATTGAATTATACAACATTAGAAGATAATCATATTTTTCTTAGACGTCAAGAAGATGTGAATTACAAGCCTAATCTAATAGCAAATGTGTAAGTCTGCACAAAATACATTAGATTTTCAAAAATTTGGGTGATTTAGATATCTCTTTTATAATATTTAAATTAACAAATAATAAGCATTTTCATTTCTCTAGATCACATAGTAATGAATGAAAATTCTGAATAGTTTAAATAATTTAATACAAAAGTAAGTTTATTTCTAAATATGTAAAGAAATATATTACTACTCATATAGTTTTCCCCATTAAAATTAGTTTGCAGTGTGCAAAACAGAGCATCAACATTTCAGTAAAGATCAATGATTTCAACTATTGATCATAATTATGCCCATTGAAAAATGTCTTTTTTCTGTTAGAATTCGTAAATAATGTTTGTTGAATAAGTCGTGTATTAATTCTACTTATGAGTTTATATTTGATTCATTAACAAAAGCTAATTATTCTCAGCATATTATTAGTTATGAAATGTCAGCCAGCATCTCCTAGTCCTTTTACTTTTTCTTTACTCAGAGGACAAATATGGGTGATTTCCCAAATTATATTAGATAATTTAAGTCTTTGTTTTAAATCTTGTCTATTAAATTGTTTTAGGTTTAGTCATAATATGCTATTAGCATAAATATAGACAAACATACAACATTCACACAGCCAAAAGCAAAGGATATTATTTAGTGATATTTTCCCCTAGAATATTTAAGAAAGATATACATGGAACTCAATAAATTATGGATTTAAAATGTACTCTTAAATCCAATTATTGGAGGAAACCAGTTGAAAGCAGATTAACTTGTCCCCTACCTTGGGCACCATTTCAGCTGAACAATTGTGACACTCTTTGCTGATACCCCTTAAGCAACCTCTTTGAGATAGCTCTCCACAACTTTCTGTTTAGGAATATTCCTGTAGACAGTTTTTACCCAAATCCATTTATTTGAATCATACAGGGATTAAGTTGCTTGCAGGATTTATGCAACATTAGCTGCACGGACAGATTGTAGTTTACTACTGTGAGCTTTGGAATACCACAATAACAACAAATAATAAAAGAAGGAGGAAAAAGAGAGAGAAAGATTGAGTGCTCTACTTTAAGAAGAACACCCACAAATTCCTCTAATTTCATGTCACTTGTGAGTTGGTGACTGTAGGCCCAGTGGAAAGCATGGTACAGGGAACAGAGCAGGAAACAGCTTTGCCTAATCACGCATAGTGGCAGGTGCTCTGGAGTCCCGCTGCCTTATCTCCACTTTTTATTCCTTGTCAAAATACATCCTGGAGAATAATAACTTATTTTCTTTAACTTTAATAAATAGAAATTTACCAATGGTCATAATGTAGCACATGAGGTCAACATTCCTAAAAAGAAAGAGAAGAAGAAGTAGAAGGTGGACTTTGGTTCACAATCTTTTACAATATAATTAATTATTTTTCAGTGACTTCAACATCAGATTGATCACCAAAATGTTTCTCTGTGGCTGAAGTTATAAAATCAAGAGTGTGTGAAAGACAGATTTGAATAGGAGTTATATATAGAGAGGGTGAGAACAGTTAACTTTGGAAACACTTGTTAATATTCACTGCACAGATGGTCACAGCATGTGCTGCTGGGGGCACACCTGGGCTGGAGAACAAGTTGCCTGGATTTCGTGGGGACCCAAATTATAAACAGATGAGTGGAGAGATGCCACAGGTCAGCCAGCAGGGTGAAGGGGGAAAAGGAAAGTGCCAAATTCTCAGTGTTTCCCAGAGAATAATAAGATCTACAACTTTCATAGCACCTTTCATCTGAAAAAGAACAAGAGACAGATGTGTTGTCAAGGAAGATGGTGCTGGCCAGTCTCCATCCTCACTCATTACTCTGATTTACATTTACTCACTTGCTCTTATCTTCTCTTAGTCTCATGTTCCAGGTTGAGTCTGGTCATGAGGCAGGCGGAAAAGAAAAGAAAAATACTGGATATGGGATTTCCACAGGAACAGTATTTTCTTGGGACGTCATTTTACCCACAGGGTAGGACTTCCCTGTTCACCGTCTCATTGCTTACTCTTGGGGACTTTCTAACCCTCCAGCCACAACGTGCTCCCCAGACTCCCAATGTCCACACCAGGGTTGGCCCAGCTCTGTGGTCCTGTTGATGTCAACGTCTCCTTATTTCATCTTTGCACACAACCAGATCATAATAACGTCCTTTGAATGTTTATCTTAGAAAAGCTGATTTATGAAATGCTATTTTATATTCCTTGCATCTCAATTTGCTTTCCTCCTTTCTAGTTCCATAGGCTGTATCTTCCTGAAGCCTGTCATTTTCTCTTCTGCATTTCTATTGCTGAGTAATAGCATTTGAACCCTCTCCAGGACTTCCAACTTCTACATGACTGAGTGGTTCTCTGTGAAACTTAGCTCTGCCTGGGATTTAGAATTGTGCTTACTCTAATTTATCTAGAATTAAACGCAAACAAGCTTTTCATAATAGACCTGGCATGGGCAATTATATATCAATAAATGCATAAAAGTGTATTATTGATGGATATAGAGCATTATATTTGATTTTGCAGTCATTGAATTTGAAACTCAAGCACAAAAGAAGGCAAGCATATCCATTAGATTGCACTTGGCTGTGAGTTTTGGAAAATTCGACTGACGGTGGCGTACAAAAATGACATTTATTACCGATTTAGTAAGAAGTCCTGGAATAGGTGGCCTGGTGTTTTTGGATAGCTTGTCGTATTAGTACGTTTTCACGGTGCTGACAGACATATCTGAGACTGGGTAATTTATAAAGAAAAAAGGATTTAATGGACTTACAGTTCCACTTGTCTGGGGAGGCCTCACAACCACCGCAGAAGGTGAAAGGCACATCTTATATGGCAGCAGGCAAGAGATAATGAGAATCAAGCGAAAGGAGAAACCCCTTATAAAATCATGAGATCTCATGAGACTTATTCACTACCATGAGAACAGTATTCGGGAAACTGCTCCCATGATTCAATTATCTCCCACCAGGTCCCTCCCAACAACACGTGGGAATTATGGGAGCTATAATTCAAGATGAGATTTGGGTGGGGACACAGCCAAACCATGTCACTCATCATCCTGAAGGCCAGAGATTCTTCCTAAGCACCTGCTGGGACTACTTCAGCAGGATGGGGATGGCTTTTTTCTGAAAGCTTCTTTCCTCACTGTGAGAAGCTGGAGGCCACAACTACAGGCATAAACATCCCTGTCACAAAGGAGATGGCAGGCAGGGTGTTGACTTTTTGGTGAGAGGCTTCCTGTTACCCTTCTTTTCTCTTATCAAAGAGACAAAGTATTCCTCACAGCGCATCCAGCTAACAGTTCTCTTCTGCCTCATTGGCCAGAGCTGAGTCATAGGATCCTTTCCAGCTCTTGGGAAGTAACTTTCAGCCTCTCTAATGGGACAGGGGAAGGAACAGAGGGCTGAGAATGGCTGCTGAGGAAACAGCCTGGTGGGCTGAGCCCTGCTTTGCTTCCAAGCAGGGGCAAGTTTAGATCCATGTACATATTTGGAAATATGTTAAAAACATTTTTTAAGAATATTTATTTTAAGGGGTGTGATGGTTGCTATTGAGTGTCAACTTGATGGGATACATGGATGCAAAGTATTGTTCCTGGGTGTGTCTGTGAGGGTGTCACCAAAGGAGATTAACATTTGAGTAGGTGAACTGCGAGATGCAGACCCACCCTCAATCTGGGTGGTCACCATGTAATCAGCTGCCAGAGTGGCTAGGATAAAAGCAGGCAGGGAACATGGAAAGATGAGACTGGCTTAGTCTTCCGGCCTACATCTTTCTCTCGTGCTGGATGCTTCCTGGCCTCGAACATCGGACTTCAAATTCTCCTGCTTTTGGACTCTTGGACCTTTGACCACAGATTGAAGACTGCACTGTTGGCTTCCCTACCTTTGAGGTTTGGGTCTGGAACTGGGTTCCTTGCTCCTCAGCTTGCAGACGGCATATTGTGGGACTTCACCTTGTGACTGTGTGAGTCAAAACTCCTTAATAAACTCCCTTTCATATATACATCTATCCTATCAGTCCTGTCCCTCTAGAGGCCCCTGACTAATACAAGGGAGAAGGACACTAATACCAAGACAGCAGCAACAACAAAATCCATAATGAATGAGAAATGAAGCATGAGATCTTTAAGGCAGAGGAATTGACTGTAAGCAGAAAGCTGATGCTCCATCTATCAATCATCTATCTAGCTAAAATTTAGTTAATAAGCAGGCTAGTTTCTCAGACAGATTCACTAGCAAACATTTATGCATCTGATTTGCTCACAATTTGCATTTGTTCTCAATAAAATAACAAAAATTACATCATTATAATCTGGATAAGTATTTATTCATACTTGAAGGAATACCGGCACGTGGTTTGAAGTAAAAGTTAAACCTCAGTTTCACCCAATGACTTCCCTTTTCTCTTAATCTTCAGAACAAAAGATAGGTGCATGCTTTCTAACAAAAAAGAAACCATCGGGCAGTGGGCAGGAAGTCATGTTGCAAGGGATTACTTATAACAACTAGTAGCAACAACCCATGGGTCACTAACCAAGGGCGAGTTGCTCCACGGCTATTTACTCCACTAAATCATGTCACTCAGCACAGTGGAAACTCAGTACATCCAGTACCATTGAGGACCCAGCTTTGCGTTAACTCATCTTGCTCACATGGCTTCTGAAGCAATGCAAGTCACTGTTCAAGTTTAATTTTGCAACTCTGAGTTTGGGAGTTTAGAAGTCAAATTTTGAGAAAATAAGAGGCATTTCAAAGTCGCGCTCACTTTTCACAGGGCCTTCTGGGGTATGGTTTTGCATAGCAAGTGCTTGTGAGTTCTTCAGACTTAAACTTTTACTTTTCTTCTGTTCTGCCTGCTGCCAGCTTACCTAATCGTAGGTACAGTGGTAGCATTCATTTCCCCACTTATAACACACAAGCACTCATGTTGTACCCTTCACTGTGGAAGAGTGAAAAGATTATTTTTATCTCCCAGGTGTTTTTAATTTTACTTCTCTCATGCCTGTAGCCCAGTATACACTTGTCCTTTTCGACGCGCCTAAGTCTCTTGGCCTCCAGAGTGACCCAGAATGAGGTTTGTCATCATCTGTTTGATACAGAAGAAATCCAGAGGTGAGGCAGGAGTTCCAGATTCTTTCATAGTAATACCCAGCATTGGTCCTCGTCAAAGCTCTCATTGCTAGATGTTAGTGTCACTAAACCCGTTTCATAGAGTCGGAAGGGGAGGAGCACAGGGGTGAAGTCAGTTTCTTCAAGTCACAGGGCCAGCATTGATTGGCACACAGGCAGCCTGAATCCACAGCCCCTACTCTCAGCCTCTGTTCTGTGGTACCAAGATAGGCCTAAATGTAGAATGAGGCTCCCAGTCTTGCAGGACAGCCCTTACCCAACCAGGACACACTTTCTGCCTCTGCCGCTGTGCCTCTCCCAGGCTCCTGGACAGGAAGACACCGGGGCTCTCTGCGTAGGGTTTCACTAATATCCCTTCAGCCATCAATGTGCGGAGCATCATTAGGAAAGTCATGGTCCTGTCACCACAAGCTCAGCTTCATTGGCTTCTTCAATCACTTGGGAGAGGCATTCTTATCTCTGTTCTGCTTCCTCATCTCCACCAGAGATCAAACACAAACAGCAACAGCCACAGACAAGCTCCA
This sequence comes from Macaca thibetana thibetana, assembly GCF_024542745.1. NCBI lineage: Eukaryota > Metazoa > Chordata > Mammalia > Primates > Cercopithecidae > Macaca > Macaca thibetana. Next base: position 6,890,878 of record NC_065590.1, read on the forward strand.
TCGCAGTCTCCATTCCATGCCCGCCTCCTCCTGGCCCAGGCAGGTTGAAACTGCCTCTTCTTCTGGGAGGCAAGCAGGAACCAAGTGGAGTTTCTTTCTCTCTCAGTTTCCTTGGGTTTTAATTTGAAGAAAAAGAGAGAGAACTGCAGGGGACCAAGTCATCCTTCTAGGGCTCCATCAGCAGCCCTTGCCTCCTGCAGCTGTTCTGATTAATGGCTGTGCCTCCTGCAGAGCCCCTGTAATAGGTGTCAGGAAGGTGTTTACTCAAAGTTTTACACCCAATTGTCGTGAAGGTCAAAACAATAGGGCATCTCCCATGCAGGTTAAACATCTTTTTATGAGTACACACTCTATTAGAGCGAACTCCACTCTGTGTTTTCAGGCTGCTGACTAAAGTCTGTGGGTCCTTGCTACTTTCTTCCAGGCTGACTCAGCAGGGCAGATCCAAGGGAGAACTGTGGGCACAAGTCAGCAGCATCTGGGCTCAGAAGTGGGCTTTGAGCCTTCAGACGACCACCAGTGAGATGCAGATGCCCACAGGTCTCTCCAGCTTTGGAGCATCTGTCTGCTTTCAAAACTCTGGAACATTTAAAAATCAAAACAGTGATATCAAAACTCCTTTCCCAAGGAAGAGCAGTTCATGCAAAATAGATTATAATTTCTTAAAATGAAAATGCCTCCTTTTGGTACATTAAACACTGACCTTGATCCCCCAAGTTGGTTAGCCCCTCCCTTAATCATCTTCTCTCATTGTCCCCTCAGCCTCTCTACCTTATGCACACACAAACTCCAAGAAATAGAGAGCAAAATGCTACACGTTGGAAATATTGTCTCCCATCTGCTATCCACAGGTGTTGCAGAGGAGATTTTTGACCCTATATCTGAGGAAAAGAAAGCCAAAGGTCAAAGTGAATTTCCTAAACATCAGATGCTGTGAAAGTGCTGCCTTATGTTGGTTCACACCATGCATGGAGCCATCTTCAGTCCTGTTTTGTGCTGTTACATATGAGGCACCTTTTGAAGACTGGAATGCAACAAGGACTGGAAGAGCCCACCAGATTCCCCTAAGTGCTCTCCGAAGAGTAGAGACTCTGATAGAGTCAACTGGGTTTATTTTAACCTTTACAAAAACCCATGTAGATGTTATATTTCTCTTTAAAGGAGGATGATTGTTTAATTATCTTCATGAATGCCCATGCCACTTTGCACATCTGTGAATGGCCACTCTTTCCCCTCAAAATCTGGAGATGAATTTAATGCCTTTTCAAACCATTAAATATATTGGTGTTGACATTAGAGAAATGCAATACCATAGCACATGTTCAGAAGGAAATTAATTATCCAAGTATTTATTGAAAACTGATCGTTAGCTAAAATCTATGGGATGGATGAAACACAATGAAAAAGGAGGAGGAGGAGGTAATGATGTAGATAGAGTTGCATCAGGTGGCCAGGCATGGACTGGGAAGATGAGAGCAGAGGCATGAGGCAGCCTGGGTGCTAAGCCTTTTTCCTGCTCAGAACCCTGTGTACATGACCTACACTCTACTGGTTGCCTCATTTGTGGATACAGAAACTGGTGTGCAGAGAAGTGGAGAGCTTGCTCCAAGTTGTGCTAGTCGAATTACTGTCTCGCCCCAGGACTGTTACACCTAAGCTAGACAGTGTCTAGGTTCTGCTTGTGATATGATCTTGTGAGGTATACTGTAGAATCAGGATGTTAACTTTAGGCAGAAAGGTGTGGTTTTAAACAAAAGAACGTGATATCTAGATAATTCTAATGACACTGTGAGCTGCACATTGGGGTACTGGTGCAGGCACAGGAGTGAGGAAATGGATGAAGGCCCATGAAATCATTGCTCTTGAGGAAGAATCTATGTAACCCTCTTGGGAAATTCGATATACAAATGAACACCCGTCAGACTATGTATAAAAATAGAGCTCTGACCCATAATCTGTAACAATCTGCCCAGAAAACAAACCTATTATCTACAACAACCAGCCCAGGAACCAGCCTGCTATCCTTAAGTCAGAGGTGCAGGCAGTCAGACCGCTATCTCTAGCAATAATCCCCAAAGCAGAACAGTAACCCCTGCAACAACCAGCTCCAAATAATCGACAGCTTCCTAATTTCCCACCCATCCTCATCCCCAACCCACTTCCAAGTTAGGACCAGATAGAGAAACTCAAACATGCCCCACTGAGCAATCACATAGGAGTCCAGGCTTCTAGTTAGCCACCTCCAGCTCCCCCACACCAGCAGCCTCTTCCCTGCTTTCCACCATGAAGCTTCCCCACCCCTCTGGCTGCCTTTGGGTCTCTGCCAAACACAAGTGCTGGTGGCAGACTCCCTTGCTATCACAAGCTCTGAATAAATAGCATTTGCTTCTTCTCATTTGGATAGTCTTCCTTTATTTCCACATTTGTCTCCTGAAATACGCAAGTCTATTAAGTGGAGATTATCTATCCAACATTTAAAATGAGTAAACCGAAGCTCAGAGAAGCAAAGTCAATCTTGACCTCCAGTGCAAGATCATGGAGCAAGTCAGAGGCAGAATTTAAATCTGAGTCAGACTGACACCCAAACCTATGCATTCAGTCACTCTCATATCACTATTGCTTCACTTTTAGAAATTAGAATAGAAAAAAGGAGGCCCAGAGTTAGAAATTTGACTTTGAGAATTATTTCTGCAATGTTAACACTAGTTAACACTGTATCCTAGCCTGTGGCTGGCATCTGATAAATATTTTTATAAGTAAAAAGGCAGTTTCATGGCTAATGGCTTCTTTTTAGAATGATGTAGGTGAGGATCCCTTGTGTCCACAGTTGGTTTGTATGAGAAAACCTGGTCTGCCCTTCCCCTCTGCCATTCCTAGCTCTAAAAAACTTGAGGGATCTGTCAACCTATCTGGTTGTGGATATTTTAAATACTAAAATTGGAATATGATGATTGTCTCTCCCGTCTGCTGATGAATTTGTGAGATTCAAATGACCTCATGTATGTGAAAGCACTTTGTCAACTGTAAACTGCAGTATGAATCTAAGATATACTCCAAATAATTACTATAACTAATGCTTGATTTTGAAAGATTGTAAAAGAGGCATCAAATCTTAAAAGTGTTTTCAAGTACCTACAACTCAATCATCCGATCTGCAAACAGCCACATACATCCCGTATGGAATGACACAACATTCGTCTCATGGTCCCAAGTGGAATGTGAACTGCCAAGAAAGCCAAGTAAGGGCCTGTCTCTGTTACAGACAATAGCGAGGGCTGTGGTATCTGGTCTTTCTGAGCAGTGATTTCCTTATATCCTAAGTTGACAGGATCATCTCCGTCCAGCCTTCCTGGCAGGTCCTCTAGCGCATTTCCAATGAGCTAATGCGTAAGGAAGTCTTCTCTTAACTGTGCATGCCCACATAAATGCAAAGTATTACAATGCTGGATTTGAAAAGTGCTGTTTAAGTGCCACTTATTATTACAGTGGTTATTGTTATAGTTGAAGAATATAATGGATTTCAGCAACTAACAGTATGGATATATAATCTTTTACCACCACAAAACCGCCCTCAGTGTTTTACTTTAATAACTATACTCCCATTCATCTGGAGCTATATACTGATGTAATTAACCTTTGCCAGATTATGTGTTTTGCTTTTAATTCTAGATACACAATGCAGAATTATTTCATTGTATTTACCCCTATAAATAGGCCCTATATCACTTCTGAATTAAATAGCATTAGGGAGCATGCTACCAGGAGTACCACACTTATTATTTTCCATAAATATATTATATATGAAAATATCTTCCTACATGTGCAGCTTTAGTTATGACTTAGTGAATACATACTATTTATTTTGTAAAAAAATTGTCAATCTTGAGATTAGGAAAGATAAATAGTTAAAGAATAAGTGCCGCCATGGTTCACCTATAAAAGTAACCAATTTAAGTTTAGACTAGAAGAATTTAATAATATTGTATCTATTATTTGGTATGTTCATTTCTCACCACAAGGTATCATCCATATTCCCTGATGTTTCTCAAAATAAGTGTTTAGTCTCTTTGAAGCTTTATTTACTGTTTTATACAAACAGCAAGAGACAAAGGTGTGAGAATTGTACTTCAGGCTACACACTGCCTTTATGTCCTAAAAATCACATTATTCATCATTAATTCATGTATCATTCAACCAGGAATGATTTCCCAGGGACCACCATTTGCCAGGGACTTTAGGGCTGCTGCGGCCGCCAATGACAGGCACTCGACCTATCAGAATTTCTCTCTGCCCAGCAGCCTCACTGCAGAAGCACCCCAGGTGGCTGGATCTTGGCTCTCTTTAACTCCTCGGCTTTATATTTTATTATTCTTGTCCCGGGGGAAAAGACTTCAATTTTACTGCCTAGTTCCATGTCCACAAATTCAGGGGAAGGTTCTCATTGGCCCGGTTTAACAAAATTACCTATCTCTGGATCGATCAGCTGGGACCAGGGAATGAGGCCAATATAGAATGGCATAATGATTTTAATTTAACTGTAAGAATAGGGGGTGGGGGTCATGGTTACAAGGCCTGACGAAAAAGGTCACGGTCAGTTGATCTTTAGGATTGCTGTCGTTCACATGGTATCTTGCATCAAATCTAAGTTCATTCACTGATAGAATTTATTTTTATTTGGAAAGTTCCCCAATTACCTAATGGATAAAGTTATGAAAAATTGTGTGAAGGAGTGATTCTGTCGCTCTAGTTAGTGCCTCTTATGTGAGGTATGAGCTCATTCATTCTGGCAATAGCCCTCGCTATCCTTGTTTTAGGATGGAGAGGGCTGCAGCTCTGAGATGAGAGGAAACCAGCTGATTTAAGGGCAAGGATCCAAACCACACATTGCACAGGAGTAAAGCCTGTGGCAGAGTCACCCTTTAATTTAAAAACATAAAATTCATTTCAGAATATATTTTCTTAATTCAGATCCAACTTTCTTCATAATTTCAACAGCTCAGGGTTTTTAGAGTTAATCTAACATATTTGTTCAGCCCTCAGTGACCATTAGCAACAGATGGAACTTGCCTTATTTTTTCCAGCACTTCTTTCTGAAACATTTCTCCATGTTCACATCTCCTGTTGTGTTCATATCTTTGGACAAATTATAACCATCTGACACATTCCTTAACCTTAGGATTTATCCTTATGCACCAAAACCTATTCTCATAGCAGAGTCTCCTGAAAGAAGTATCAGTGTTGTAGAATGACATTCAATGATTGTAAGTGCACAGCAAAAGAGTAACCTTTTATTGCTTGCTTTTTCTTTAAATATATAAAACACATGTTATTTCCCCACAGAATTCTGATAATTATTTAACATTATTTCTTGAAAGTTTTTTGATTTCTAGGTTCCATATACCTTTCTAACTTTTTGATCTATCATTACAAGAAAAGGTATGGCATTTAAAAATTTGGTATGAAAGTCAATAATGATAATGATATCTCTAATAGGAATAATTGACTATCATCAACCATTATCTTTATTCAAAATTTAAATATTCATTGAGCTCACGTAAGTAAAGAACTTAATATTAATACCTCACTCAGAGTAGGTGGCTTCCTAAATGATCAAGCATTCCAATTTGATTTAGGGCTAAAAGAGGAGCTGAGCATGTACCCATGCTTACCCTAAGGGCAACAATAGACTTTGTGCATGAGTAGGAGGCGATTTTGTGCTGACCGGACAGTTGCCCCAAGAAGAGACTTTTATCTTCTCTTCTGCTGGTCAGAGGCTGCTCCATAGGCCTGTCCCCTGTGGCTATGCTTAACTTCTCCAGAAAGCACATGATAAAACCGGCCTTGAGTGCAGGAGGCCAAGCAGAATTTTTTTTTTTTTTTTTTTTTGAGACAGAATCTTTCTCTGTTGCCCAGGCTGGAGTGCAGTGGTGTGATCACAGCCCACTGCAGCCTCAACCACCCAGGCTCAAGCCACCCTCCCACTTCAGCCTCCTGAGTAGCTGAGACTACAGGCATACACCACCACACTGGCTAACTTTCTCTACTTTTTGTAGAGATGGGGTCTCTCTATGTTGCCCAGGCTGGTCTTGAACTCCTGGGCTCAAGCTGTCTGCCCACCTTGGCCTCCCAAAGTGCTGGGATTACAGGCATGGGCCACTGTGCCCGGCCAGAATTTCTTTTTCTAAGCTCTATTACCTAGAGCACTTGTTATTAATACATACTAGAGCATGTATTACCTACGTGGAGCACTTTTATTATAAGTAATTGCTTCAGGCTTCCCACCACTCCAGCACCTTGAACCAGCTCATCACTTCCATTTGAAAGCTCAATTCTTCAGTAGCATTATCTGAGACTGTAACTACGCAGGTCCATTTTCTGTTCCCACCATACCCCTGACGTGTATCTCCTTTACAGTGTGTTGGAGGGAAAGGCTCACAAGTTTTAGACCCATACAGTCCTTTGTTCCAGCCCTGAATTGACACTTCACTTGCACGGAGATGTTTTGCAATTTCCTTGACTTTTCTCGGACTTGGCTATTACATCTACAAAATAGCACATACCTGACAGGTTGAAGTTAGCCTTATAAGAGATTTTTTTTTAAAAAATTGTTAAAAAGGACTTAAAGAGTGTGTATTAGTTACCAAGCCTTCAGTTTGGCTGGTAACAAGTACTTTTCACATTCATTTAGTTTTTCATGAATGTAATAAATAAAGTGATCATACTCTGTGCCAAGCCATATACTGGGTGCTGTGATCCACGAGTGAGCAAAATAGGTACAACCTCTGACTTCCTAGCGCCTACAACCCATCAGGAGCTGGTGTGATTGTAACCACAGAAATACATGCAATCACAATCCTACAATCACAATATAGATTAAATCACAATCTAGATTCTAAGGAGGCTCATCGTGCAAGTATCATAGTACAAGGCTCACAGTGCAAGTATCACAACTGCCAGATGAGAGCAACACAGAGGAACCTTTGAAGTCCTGTCCCAAGAATGAGAGAAAGAAACTGGAGAGGAGAGGAACAGCCTGTAGGCAGAGGGAACAGCAAATACAAAGGCTCGAGACAGCAGAATGAGTTTAAAGAAATAGACGGAGGTAGATAAAGGCTGCCAGAGTACGGTCTGGGCTTGTGGACCTGGTTCTCTGGGAATGATGGGACATCTTTAAAGAATTTCATCAGGGATGTGACAGAATCTGATTTGCATTTTGAGACAATCACATGGGCTCTGGTGTGGAGAATGGTTTATGGAGACACTGCTTCTCAGAGGAGCCGACGTGTCGTGGACTAGGTAGGTGAGTGCTGTGGGTTGTCCACGAGGAAAGCTGGTAACCTGGACTGGAGTGCTGGTGCTGTAGATAAAAGGAGGCCAGACATAAGATCAGCTTGACTTGGTGGAGAATCAGATGAAATAATAACATCAAGACTGGTAGTTTAGCGAGTGCTTGCTCTGTGTTGACTACTAAGACCTACTCTTCCATCCCACGCTGCTGTGCTGGGCTTTCCCCGTCCTTACAGAAAGATGTGATGTGACACCCAGTCCACAAAAATTTAACATCAATTCATCCGACAGAAAAACCTAGATGGAACAGACACGAGGCTACTTAGAGCCTTTCTTTATTGCACTTGCTTTGGATATTTTGCTACAAAATTATGTCTGTTATTTATTACTGTAGACCTCACCGGGGAGATATGACATACATGTAGTGTACATATCATATTACTTGTGTAAATTCTGAATTATTTTGAATTCCAAAATACATCTGGCTCCAAGCGTTTATGGAATTGTAATAATAATTCTAAAGATCAGCATACTGAGGTTTGCGAAGTTACTTGCCCAACAACTCCCAGCTGAGCCCAAATTTGACCCCAGGTTTGTGTAATCCCAGTGCTCAGCACCATGTCCTTCTGCTGCCCCGATGATTGCTTGTTCCCTTCCCATTTTATTTGTGAGAACTATGGCCACTGACTGAGTGCCATCTCTCTAATTTTGAAATATTGATGATAGGGAAGCAAAGGACAGTCATCTAGACTGTGGAGAGAAAAAAGTTTTCCCTCAGTTGCTGCATTTTTCTCTTCTTCTCAAAGTCTCACAGCAACCTCCTATTAATGTAGAGCAAACCTGCTCATCTTCTTTCATCACAAACCTCCTTAAAAACCATCTGTTGCGCAAAGCATCTCAGTTACAATAACCACTCACTTCTCAAAATTGCTCGCATTGCATTGTGTTTTATCGCTGTTCATTGTCTCATGTGTCCTTGTGTGCATTTATATTGTAAACCCCCAAAGGAAAATTCTTGCTTTGTTCTGTCTGTTGCATGGACACACCCCCTACAAAGCTGCACCTACACCCATGCCCTGTATAAATAATGGATAACAATAAAAAGACCACCACAGCCGCATTTTATCTTGGAGGGTTAAGGAATAGTACTTGTCATAGCAAGAAGGCATCTTATAAATCAGTGGGGAAACTTTAGAAAAGTGATTATTTGTTTAGGTAGAATCTTCCATTAATTTTAAAGGAACTGAAATTATTTGGAAAGCCATTTGGTATAGGTACAAAAAGAAGCATCAGCAGCTCCCCGTGTCAAATGACAGCTCCGCAGAGTACACATTTGAATTAATTGCTGAAACAAAATCAAAGGGATGACATCATTAAATAAAACATTGCAGGTACCACCTTCCGCATAAGAGAGAGTAAAATCAAGTTGTTGGGAGGAGCACAGAGTGGGGACGATTGCTTTTTTTGCTGTGACTATGCAGGTGGGGTTCTGTGGGTATATGATAGCTGTCCTGAAAAATGAAGACAACGTGGGAAGATACCAAGATTCTCTCCTTTCACGAATAAATTGACCTGAAATGAAGAGATGTGTTTCAGTTTCAAAGGTAGAATGGAATGACCTATTTGTGATAATTCACCTCCCTCTGCCCCCTGCTGTATTTTGCTTTCTATGGTTTATGAAGGCCAAGTTTGAAAGCTAATGAGTTTGATTTATCAGAGCTATCCTCTTACTTCACCAGGCCCCTGTTTAAAATCTGATGGATAGAGTGATCTGACTCCTTTCTTGTAATTTTAAATATAAGGCATTGTCATTTTCCCCTTTAGTCAAGAAACTATAAAGGGGGAGGAATATATAGAATTCTGTTACTAAAATCCTAATTACTACTAATACCAGTTAACTCCTTTCATAGGGAAATGCATTTCCCAAAGTCTGTCCAAAAGGGCAGACTTGTGGCTTTGGACAGGTACAATATTGCAGTAGCACCTGGAATTGACTTTCAAAGATAGCATCTGGCTCCAAATGCTTTTCTTCTCATCCAAAGCCTTACCTTTCAAAACACAAATACTCCAGAAGATAAGCAGCACCTGGCGTAAAAATGCCTCGGTTCTGATGAAAAGCGAATTGTGTATTTTAAAAGTTACCAAACACACTTTCTTGAGCAAGCATCACGTTCCTGTCTTGGAAAGAATATTTGAGAAAACTAGACTTTGTGAAGTAGTCATTGGTCCTACAGGACATGAGGAATCATCACATGGTTGCCTCCATCCTTGCCCAGGCAGTGACTTCGGGATCCTCTAGGGAGGTAAGATCAAAAGACTTTACTGTTGGGAAGGTACCCTCACCTCCCCATTTTCAACAAAGACAAGGCAGTCTGCAGTGCAATTTACCTTCATCTGTGAAATTAAAAAGAAAAATACCAGAGCAGAGAGGGTCTATATGACTACCTCCATATCAAAGAGCAAATGGCAGTGCCAAGATTAGTGTCTGAATATTTATGATAAAAAAACAAATGATAGAAATAGCTAAAGCTTATTAAATACATAGTACATGCCAGCTACTTTGTGCTTCATGCAGGTGATCTCATTTTATCCTCAAGCTACTTAAAGCAAATGGTATCATTATCCACATTTCATAGATGAGGCAACTGAGTCTCAGATGAGGTAGTGAACTGCTTGTTAATGGTGGAGCCAGTGCTCAAACTCTGCTAATCAGATTCCAGTGATACGCACTTCTGCAGTGTGCCTTGTTTCCATTATCTGAACTTGCTGCCATGAACTTTTATTTTTTTCTGGTGCAGATCTCAGCATAGTTTGCCTTTTCTCCAGTGCTTTCTCTCTCTTAGTGGCGCAATAGTCAGAGGTAGGATTGTGAAGATCCGCACTTGCAGACACAGAGCTGCTAACTAGGAACTGTTAGACGGGCTTGCTAGTGGCTATATTTGGGGTAAACCTCAGGTCTCCAGTGCAGCTCCAGAAGGACTTTCCTTGGTCGCTGCTGACTGTTCCATAAACAGGCCTCCTTAGAGAAGTGTCTCTCCATCTCTGGTATTTCCTGAGTTTAAAGCAGCTTCTGCGTTTGTAAGTGCAGCTCTGTAAGGCTAAATGATGCATCTGGATACGTTGAAAAGAAATGTTGTTGGGGAAATGCAGAGGAGGGAACCCATCCCTTCTGAAGCCAACATTCTAGATCAGGAATTATTGGGAGCAGGAGACAAACACAGTATACGACTCAACCCTTAATAAGTTGCCATGGCCTTCACTATTACAGTTGCTGCTGTGAGCACGTGGGAAGCTGGTCTACGTTAACATTCCAGCCGTGCTCAGAGGCACTACCACAACTCAGGGCACTGATTTACCCCTTCTGCCCCATTCAAACAGGTCATGTTATTTTCACAGAAAATCTTGTAAAACCTTTCTTACCTTCCCTAGAATTGGTGAGTGTTTTCCTCCTCAGACCTTCCTTAGCTAGAACACTCTTTATTCTTTTTTACCTTATTGCATATTGCATTGCCTTTTTGGATTACTTTTCTGTCTGTCCTACCAGACCACAGGCTTCTTAAAAAACAACAAATGTGTATGTAACATCTACTTTCTTAATGTAATTGTTTTAAGTAAAACTAAAGCTGAGAAAGGGCATAGTGAGTGACGGGGAGTATCACAGATAGGGGACATCATGGTGGGGGTGTGGGTGTTCTCTGAGGAAGTCAGATTTGAGCAGACACTTGAATGAAGAGAGGGTGTTGGCCACGCAAGTAACAAGAGGGAGAACAGGCCAGGGAGAGAGAACAGCACGTTCAGATCTCCTGTGGTGGAGTGCTTTTGGCGTGGTCAAAGAACATCGTGGTAGCCGAATAATGGCTCTGCAAAGATAGCCACGTCCTAATCTCCAAAATCCGTGAATATGCAAGGTCCACATGGCAAAAGGGACTTTGCAGATGTGATTAAGTTAAGGATCTTGAGATGGTGAGATTTTCCTGGTTTTCCAGATGGGCCCGATGTAATCACATGGGTCCTTGTAAGAGGGAAGTAGGAGTCAATGTAAATAGTGATGACACAAGCAAGAGGCTACAGTGAGGACCAGAAAAGGCCTCACTGTATTAGTCCATTTTCAAGCTGCTTACAAAGACATATTCGAGACTGGGCAATTTACAAAATTCCTTCCTCAGAGCCTTCGGAGGAATGCAACCCAACTATCACCTTGATGTTAGCCCAGGGAGACACATTTCAGACTTTTACCCTCTAGAACTGTATGAGAACTAACTTGTACTGTTTTAAGCCATACCTTTGCAGTAATTTGTTACAGCATTGATACGGTTTTTCTGTGTCTCCACCAAAATCTCATCTTCAATTCCCATGTGTTGTGGAAGGAACCCGGTGGGAGGTAATTAAATCACAGAGGCAACTCTTTCCCATGCTGTTCTCATGATAGTGAATAAGTCTCATGAGATCTGATGGTTTTAAAAAGAGGAGTTCCCCTGTACAAGCTCTCTCTTTGCCTGCTGCCATCCATGTAAGATGTGACTTGCTTCTCCTTGCCTTCCACCATGATTTTGAGGCTTCCCCAGCCACATGGAACTGTAAGTCCAATTAAACCTCTTTCTTTTGTAAATTGCCCAGTCTTGAATATGTCTTTGTAAGCAACATGAAAATGGACTAACACGAGCATTAATAGCAAACTAATACAAAATCAACAAGGATGAAAGAACATAAGGTTGGAGATGGGCAGAGGCTAAATCTGAGACCTAGAGCTGTGTTGGCCTAAACAAAACCTTGAGATTTGGACATAAAAGTAACAGAATGAGTGGTCTCATCCTCACAGCAAAAGAGTCAAACAGAAAACAAGACCTCATTGACATTCCATCCATTTTAAATACTCTTTAATATTTTGAAATATGAATCTTCCAAAATATTCTAGAGTCCTTCAAATGTACTATAATTTGTCCAGTCACCTACAGGAACAGTAAATTTAATTTTATTTAATCATAGAGCCCATTGAATGCTACTGAAGATATTATATAGAAAAATGTACATACACAAAATTTGGATAAATTTTCAGTTGCTTTATGGAACCATATGAAATGCATGCATTGATCTCAGCTTAAGGATCTTGGGTCTACATCCAGAATTATTGAGGAACATTTTTGAAAAAATCAACTTTTATGTTATTATTCCTTTTGTCTGAAGTTGGCTGACTTAGCCTAGGTCCTCTAACAGGGGCTGAGACTAGCTTTCGGATGCTGGTGGCTTACTTTGGAAGTGGGCCCAGGGAGCAAGAGTAGAGGGCAAGATGGGTGGGGATTGTAGCACGGAGGCAAAGAAAACAAATCCAAAGTTGTCTCACTGAGTTGGCACTAGATCTCCCCAAAGGGGTTTTGAAATGTGTGTGAGAACCGTCCATCTAGTGGATGAAAAGAGAAACCTGCTGACTCCTGTCTCCCATCCATTTCTAGTAGCTTCAGGGTCATGAATTCTCCTGCACTTCCAATTGTACAATGGTGAATGTTGAGTAGCTTCTCAGGCCTTCTGTGGCCATAAAGTCAGAGAAACCATAGAGCAGAAAACAAGAGGTAGAGGGGTAGCCCTGGTGCAAGGTCTGGGTGCTGAGCATTGCCCCTGGCAGAATTGACAAACATTTGCTCAGAAGTAGTCTCTGCTACAGCAGACAGAGCAGAAGGAGGGGCCCAGGGAATTTACAGTAATGCTCCAAAGGTGCCCCTGGCATGTGACACATCCTCAAAAAGTTCATCTTTCTTTGACAGGAGAGAAAAAAAATGATTTTCACATACAATTACTTTTAATCATCCAAATTTAATCAAGGTTGTCTTGACTTTTATAAATGCATTGTTTAAAAATGTACCTTTTCTCCTCATGCATTTACAGTCTATATGTAGATTATTTAATTAAACTGTATCTATTATTTATAATAATGCATAAATGTACTGCACTGTTTGCTTATTTTATGCACTGGAGCAAACAATTTATATATCTTTTTCTCAATGCATTCTTACAACAAATCTATGAAATAAGTACTATTATCCTTTTCTTCATAGATAAAGAGAATGAGATGATTATATCACTCACCAAGGGCCAGCTGGGTAGTATGGGGGTTGAGGAGGGATAAAGGGGAAAGATTTAAACGCAGGGTTTTCTAATACCAGGGCTATAAGTCACTATGTTTCTCAAAATCTAGTGTGCCTCAGAGCCACTTGGAAGGCTTGTTAGAACACAGAACACTCTTTTCTCCCCCCACTGGAGCTTCTGACTCTGCAGGTCTGTTGAAGAGCCTGAGAATCTGCACTTCTAACAAGTTCCCAGCAGATGCTGCTTCTGGCATGAGGACCACACGCTGAGAGCCAGTCACTACACCATGCTAACCAACCTCTCTGAGGGACACACCACTTCAAAACAGCAGCGTGAGATCCTTCCAAACCACATTCCCAAACATTTATTCTCCTGTTTCATCTTGACTTTAGTGAAAAGATGATATTGGAGAAGTTCTTCTGAGATGACCTCTTTCTGGAACACAGTGATTTTCTTTGCCACCCCCCCACCCCTGCCCCACCCAATCCCTAGTACATGACCAAGGGTTTTGGGCCCATTAGCTGTAAAAACGGGCTCAGCTCCCAAGACATTTTCTTGTTGGAATGCCAAAGAAGCACATCCATCTTACAAATGATGTTTCAACTCTGCTAAAATATAAATATTTATGAGAGTGAGGTTAGCTATTTGGCATGCGATACATACTTTTTTGTTAAAGTTTTCCCATTAAAAGACAGTTGCTCAGGAAAGCCTTAGAAACGAATATTGCATTTTGTTTCATAAAGATTGTGGAAAGCTAAACAGCGAGAGGATCCACATTCCAATTGCTGATGAGAAGTGAGGACATGTTCCCACAATCATTCTGTGCTAATGAATTACAGTCTCAACATGTAGCAAGCCTCAGCATTGTGTTTCCAAGACATAATTAAGGAAGAAAAGTATTATAGTATTATGACTTGAAGAATGAAATTTATGAAAGAAGAGTGACTGGAGGAGAAGATTGTAGCAGAGATTGGCTGACCTAAGAGAAAAAGCAGTTCAGGAAAGGCACAGTGGAAAAACAGCCATGCAAACTGGATCCTAGCATTCTCTGCTGGGTCCTGGTACTTTTGAGTATGGGATATGGATGCAAGCAGACGTAAGAGTCTACCAGGGTTAAGAACACTTTGTAGGCAGCCCCACTTAGTTGTTCCGGTTACAGCTTGTGAATATAGGGTGAAAAGATTGTTCCACACTATTAAAGTCAGGATGTCAAATCCATGCTACAACACTGGAATGTGGCTAGATTTAGGAAAAGAAATCTCTACTCAGGTGTCTAGAAGGTCACTTAGACCATTTATTTTGAGATGTGAATTTTATCTCTCAAAGACTTAATGGGAAAATGTGATCTTGGAGTCAAACAGACCTAATTTTATGCTCCGTTCTGTCTTGGGTTACATTGGTGAGTCTGTATGAGCCTTGATTTTGCTCATTCAGTTTCCTCCTTTTGGAATGACGCTGACCTTGCAGGGTCAATGTGAGGAGTACCAGAGGCACAGTCATCACAACTTGGTCTTGTATGATGAAATGTTTCTTGGGGCTCTGTCTGCTCGTATTTAGAGGTTTAGACAGATAAAATGTTAGGTGTAGGTTCAACTCATTGAACAAACATGGCAACATTCCTTTTAAGTTGAACATACCTGCTACTTAACATCCTGAATTAGAAGTTGAAATATAGGAGAGAAACAACAAAGATTGGAAAGAAATGGCATAAGAAAAGAGAGAGGGAGACAGGGGCTGGGGGAAGGGAGGGGTTAGGAAGGGAGAGGAGGGGAGGGAGAGAATAAGAATGAGATTGAGAGGAAAGAGGAGGATATCTAAAAGTATGTGGCAACTGAAGGTATCCAAAGTCATCCAGGACCACAGAACCGATTGTCTTCTTGTTCAGCATTGCCAGCTCTGTGAGGCTAAACTAGGTGCTCCATATGCATCATTTCATTTAATTCACAGCACTTGGATAGCAAATACAATGTTTGTTTCCACTCTAAAGACAAGGAGTCTAGATGAGCTGCAGTGATGCTGAAAAGTGATCTTAACCACTGCACCCCATGCCTTTAGTGCTTAGCCCACCTTTCCCAATGTGCCTACCCCCCAAGGTGCCCTGTTTCTCCCCCTTCCCACAAACTCTGAAATATTTGTCAAACCTATGAGGTGAAGACAGAAAGGATTCTTGTAGAGTATTGCAGCTTACATTTCTTCATTTTGATCCGAAAATTTGGGGGTAAAAGGCAGAAGTCTGTAAGGAAGAAAATGGCGAAAAGACATGCCATGACTGAGCCTTACTCTCTGTAACTTTTTATTTACAAATGTGCTGGAGAAAAATTCATAGGAGAAGTTTGGGGCCTTGGAGAGTGAAGAGGGAAATCTGAAAATAATATTTAAAAAAAGCAGAAAAAGAATAAAAATGCACCTTCAAAGCCATTATAGTTTTATTATGATTTTCAATTTGAGAGAGGACAGAAACAAAAGTATCTATATGAATGCTCTTTCAGATGACTCATCAGTGAGTTAGCATACTCTGGGATATTCTGCTTTCATGAGGACATATGGATATGTTAATATTTGGAAGTGCTTAAAATGATGGTTTAGGTTGATAATATTTGCCGAGTTATTGTCATGAAGAAGTTTTAGCATGAACCTTAACATTATTTTAAGCTATCAGATTTCAGTAATTCCGGTACTATTGATTCAAATAATGTTAGTCTTATTGAAATAAGTGTATGTGAGAAGTGATGGAATAATTCTTAGATTTTGAGAATTTATTCATTCTAATCTCTCTTTAGTCCATGCTCCATTTAAACTATCCTGTTCAATTTTTAGAAGAGCAACAAAGAGACTTAAAATATTCAACTCTCTCTCTCTCTTTCTGTCTCCCTCTCTCTCTCTCATATAATAAATGACAGAGTAAATCAGCACATTTCAAGAGTTAAAAAGATCCACTCTTGTTGTATCTTATTTTTAAGAAAAATTAACTCAACATTTACTTACTGGGCATCTACCAAGACCCACATTGCAGTAACCATTAGAGATACCAAGAAAAGCAGTAATTGTTGCTCTTAACCAATCAAAATATAGACCAGGAGATAGAAAAATAAATAGCATATGCCTTGATACTTGTTATAAACAATCACAAGGTATTAAGGCATTAAGGTTGAGAGGCTACCACTGCTTCAAACTCCTCACACGGTAGTTTGTTTTTCTAGAACAACCATAAGCAGAAAACTACAACATTTAGTCCAATATTGAGGTGTGTGTTGGGTTCTTCCCATGTCATACTTCAAGACTTTGTGATTCAATTTGGGACTGGTAATGGTATTTCCCAAGGCTTAGTAATATCCATCATCATTTAAGTACTGGGATTTCAAGATGATCACTAGAAAACTACTTATGAAGTACTCCTGGCCTCTCGCATTTCTCTGAGGGACTTGGAGAAAGTGGCCAGAGCTGTCAGCTAAGTGTTTGCTCATACAGTTTGCCTTAGATAGGGATCACAAAATTTGGACTTCTCTCCCATTCTACCCATCCAGTATTTCCAAACATATTACAGCTTTCTGTAGGGGACTGAAGGACTACTTAAAGAATGAAGAGAAAAAAGTGACTATCCAGTTTAAATTTTCTAAACCACTCCACTGAGCTCTAGCAGCTCCATGTATAGCAAATGGAAAATTCAGTCTCTTCAGAGCCTATCCTCACAAGAAAGACATTTGACATTAGAAAACACTAGACTCCCCACCTCTCGCCCTGACGTGCTCAAATCAACATGGGATTTCAGGAGCAAATCTCTGACTTTGTGAATTGGACAATTTTTTGTATACTTTTGATTTTTTTCTTTTTTTTTTTTTTTTTTTTTGCAGTGTCTTGCCTGCTCCCAGGAATGCCTTAGCACTGGAAATAGATTCAGTCTCTTCCCTTTGATTTCCATGAAGTCCTTAATTTGTTCTTTTATTATATTTTGTGGCGCTTCTGGTTTGGTTTTCTTGCTGTGATGTGGGAACCCTGTTGCACCTCTGGAGTTATTTTTGTATTTTAAAAGATGTCAGTGAGTTACTGAATTCTTTTGGTTTCCATTTTACGTTCCTTCACTGAGGTACTAAATTTCCTTACACAAAAAAAGGAGCAACATAACAAACAAACAAACAAAAGCAAAGCACTGAGGCAGGTGGATCGCCTGAGGTCAGGAGTTCGAAACCAGCCTGACCAACACCGCAAAACCCCATCTCTATTAAAAATACAAAAATTAGCCATGCATGGTGTCGTGTGCCTGTAATCCCGGCTGTTCTGGAAGCTGAGGCAGCAGAATCCCTAGAAGCCAGGTGGGGTGGAGTTTGCAGTGAGCCAAGATCATGCCACTGTACTCCAGCCTGAGTGACAGAGCAAGACTCCATCTCAAAAAAAAAAAAAAAAAAAAAAAAGGGGGAAGCAAATGATAGGGGAAAACAACGACCAAGTGTATGGTGGGTCCTTCCACCCACACAAGAGTTGCTCCTTAGTGTAGGGTTTTGTTGGAATCCCTCTCCTCCAGTTTTGGACTTCCGTGACTGGCAGCTTCTTTCTAGACGAGAATTTTCCCCTGCTGGAATAGAAAAGCCACCCAGCTCCTGCTGAATGCCCGCCTGTGGGTGATGTGACAGGCTGAGCCTTGCTGTTTGGCTCTTATGTTCATTACAAAATAAGTTTCACCAAGCTATTGCTTAGGAGTCAGAGAATGAAGTTTCAGTGACTATTAACAAAGAAGAATATAATCTATTAAAGAACTGGAGCATTTGGCCGGGCGCGGTGGCTCACGCCTGTAATTCCAACACTTTGGGAGGCCAAGGTAGGCGGATCACAAGGTCAGGAGATGGAGACTATGACTCTCCTGGCCAACACGGTGAAACCCTGTCTCTACTAAAAAGTACAAAACAATTAGCCGGGCGTGGTGGCAGGCGCCTATGGTCCAGCTACTTGGGAGGCTGAGGCAGGAGAAAGGTGTGAACCTGGGAGGTGGAGCTTGCAGTGAGCTGAGATCGTGTGGTGTCACCACACTCCAGCCTGGGCAACAGAGAGAGACTCTGTCTCAAAAAAAAAAAAAAAAAAAAAAAAAAAGAACTGGAGCATTTTATATACTTGACACAGAAAATAAGAGGTATAGAATTTTAAAAACTCATGCCAGTCAGAGAGCAGATTTTCTTTTTTGTATAGGGGAATAATCTCTTTTTTGTTCTATAAATGAAGAAGATTGGATTCCCTGTCTTAGGGGAGGGTAGAACCTTTTTGGCTCACTGAAGCCTGAACTTTTTGTAAGAGCCCTTGATATATGGCGGTTCTGCAGAGAAGGGATCCATCCCCCTGGTGAGTGTAGTTCAAAGTGGGAAATTTATGTTCCCTGAAATGCGTTGAGAAAGTTCAGTGCTGATAACATGAACCCAAGACCTCCTCAGTAGGGGCCCTGAGCTTGGAAGCCCTTTTGCTCGTGACTCATGACAGCCTTGGGCTTGGGGGAGCTGAGCATCCAGTGGGTACCAACAGAGTTCCGCCCTTGGAGCCCAGTGTGAGGCATTGCCACAGAACCGGCAGGGATGGGGGCCATGGCAGGCGTCTACCCCATAATGCACAAGTGCCCACCAGGCTACACTAGGTCCCTGACTAACAGTGACACCTTGTGACAGCAGAAGACGCAGTGTAACCATTATCTCAGGGGCCAGAATAGTCAGTTATTAATAGATCGGAAAGACTTTTTACCATGGACCTAACTCTGGAGTTTAAAAAATTATTAGCAATACCCCACATATTTTCCTTGTTAGTAACAGTGTTAGTAGATGGGCTGATTTGACAGCAGGGAAACTTTCACATCCTCTGCCCTTAGATCAGTAGGTGTGGGGAGAGAGGCAGGTGGTAGTAAGATGCCAAAAGCAACCCCACACATCCAAGCTCATAAATCACCCGTGGAGTGACATTTACAACTCTTACTTAAGTACTTAACGATTTTAAAATACAAGGTTCACAATTGGGTTAACTTGGGGAGTCATTGAATGTTTTTTTTTTTTTTTTTTTTTTGAGACGGAGTCTCGCTCTGTCGCCCAGGCTGGAGTGCAGTGGCGCGATCTCGGCTCACTGCAAGCTCCGCCTCCCGGGTTCCCGCCATTCTCCTGCCTCAGCCTCCCGAGTAGCTGGGACTACAGGCGCCCACAACCGCGCCCGGCTAATTTTTTGTATTTTTAGTAGAGACGGGGTTTCACCGTGGTCTCGATCTCCTGACCTTGTGATCCGCCCGCCTCGGCCTCCCAAAGTGCTGGGATTACAGGCGTGAGCCACCGCTCCCGGCATCATTGAATGTTTGACTGATGAACTGAAAAGGCAGCGTGCATGTGTGTGTGCCTGGGTGTGTGTACATGTATATTTCCCTAATGGAAACTCAGCTACGGTCCCACCTCACTAGATAATCCTGGCTCATTCAGTGGAGGGCATCACACTCACAGGCTTAGCTAGGAGAGACTGACTTTTGTGCATTGTCTGTGCTTCAGAGGATCTGCTGGACTCCAAGGAGCCTATGGTCAGCTGTAACCCCCCATACACAGAAAAGACTTTTTCTCACCCACTCTACCTAAAACCAGTCTCTTTTAGTGTAACCGAGTCTTGACAATCTATGTGATTCTTTGGTGCCTCATTCTGAACTGGTCCTTTTGTGGAAGGTCGAAGTGTCCTCAGTGGGAATGCTTCATGTTCAGGTGACTATCGCTAATGTCTGAGCCTGGAAAAAGTCAAAGGATGCTCAAGGAGTGAGGTTGTGTTGATTATTTCAACGTAATTTTATAAAAATCAGGCCCAGAGATGGTAAACTACAGTTCTTTTTTACTTAAAGAACATAATATTGAGAATTCGTTAGCAGTCAAACCAAGCAAAATTTCTCCCACCTACGGTCAGTGCTGTATTTTGAGAAACAGGTGGAGAGTTATGAGAAAAAGTCACTGCGTTATAAGAAAAAGTCACTGTGTTATTGATCTGTGTTAATGGCAATGCAGATGATGACAGCAGATGAATTTCAACGTCTGAGCTAAAGAATTGTGGACCTTTTGCCCTAAAAATGGAGAAAATTTAAAATGGTCTAAGAATCCCCTTGTTCTAGCCTTTCCCTCTCCACTTTTTAACACATGGAGCTTTCCTGCAATTTAAGGAACCACATTCCAGAACACTAGGTTTAGAGAAAAGATAGGCTAGAGTAGAAGCAAACTGACAATTTATACTTTTTTTCTGCCTTCTATATAAGTTAGTGGGCGTTAATTAACAGGTGTGAAAAATTCAACATTACAGAGTAGGGTTATTAAACATTTTTAGGACCAATACAGTGGCAACAGCCTCCATCAGTGTAATATACCCTCCTACGAGTAGTGCTTAATTACAGGGATTAGCAAGCAATGACTCTCTTAGTTAGCTTTAATTTTTCCAGACATATTCCAGCCAAAAAGCCTGGCTCCTCCATTTCACTACAGTGTGGATGATACCAGTGATGAATCCAGTGGCGAGAAAGCGACTAGAAGACAATCTATATAATTGGCTGAAATGACATCTCTGAGGAACAGATGCTCTGTAATCTTGCAAATCAAATTAAAAGCAAAACAAACTATTTCCTTTTAACTGTGACCAAATTCAAATGTCCTTTTGGTATTAAAGGAGCAAAACAGTCTTAATTGTTTATTGATTATTCAAATCATATAAGCTTTAGATATATGAGTGTGGCTTAACCGGTTCTTTTTTAGCACAGGGGTCAGGGCTTAATGTCAAAGCCAGGCACCAAGAGCTAAGAATCTCTGCTGCGTGAGAATGAGTCTTGATATGCCTTCTCTGTTTGGGACGACCTGGGATGTGGAGCGCAGAGGTGGCCCCATCCCTAACTTGTGGGTTGCAGGAGCATTATAAGTAGTTTTTCTAGCCGACTGAAAATGAGCCTTGAGACATCTATACGGAACCTTCGGTTTCGTTTCTCTTGCTGTGGGGACACCTGCCAAAAGTGAACTGGCAAAGGATAAGAAGCAGAGGTGGGTGGGGGCATCCTCAAAGATGATCTGTTGCTACCCAAATGAGTTTTTGGTCAAAGTCTTTGAGCACAGTGCAAGAATGAAAAATGGAGTGGGAGGAATATTTTTCAGCTATTTTGCAATCTAATAATGTCAGCTTTTAGGGTTGAGGAGAAGGAAAATATGGAGGGCAACGGAAAGGATTTAAGAATATTCTGAGATTAAAATGTTATCTTTAAATATTGTACTTCAACTACGCAGCGACCAAGGACTTTCATGCTGCCTGCCAAGGGTGACTAAATCTGTTTCCTTGTAGTAGAAAGTAATTAGCTGTTCCCTGACACCACTAGGTGGAGATGTAGGTTTACCTAGTGCCGACTCCCTGGCTAAAAATGGCCTGTGGTGGCTGAAAAATCCTTAAGAAAAATTTTAAATGTTCAAGATTGATCAATTATGAACCATGTTGGTCAGAAATTCACACTAATCTTTAAGGGCCCATCCCCTTAGATTTAAAAAAAATCCTACATCACACAACAGCAGCAAAAATCCTTCAGTGCGCAGTTGTAAAGTTGTCCTTGTGAATTATTATTTTTGAAGCCATAAGCTCTGATGTTTAAGACTCTGTGAGAATAATCACGCCATGTTATAAATTGTCTGCTGCCAATACACACATATTTTCCTTTATTCTCACACCAGCTGCTAGCTCATGCTATCAGTGGTCAGGAACAAACAAACAAAAACTACCCCTAAAAAAAAACAGCACAGAGCTTCCTTTCCAACTTCACCCATGGAAGTGTGCCAGGAACTGGCAGGAGTTGGGAATTGTGCGTTCGAGTTTAAGGGGTTGTTTCTAAATGTAGTACTTTTTGAGAATCTCATTACCTCACATCTTGATGTGTGAAGTATGATTCACAGTGCAGTTTGCTAAAGGCTAGTTAGCTCTTGTCTCAGCGGTCTTAGGTGTCTAATATCCTATTAATCAAACCTTAGTGAAATGAAGCATTTCAGTTTGTTTTGGCTAAGCCTCTTCTCTCTACTGAGTTGACCCCTTTTCTTTTATGTAAACTTTTCTATGCCCATTGGTGGATGGCATGGGCTATCAGATGGCTTCCAGAATAGACAATGGATACCAACCGTTTTCTAGAAAGGCAGGGAGTCATTTATTATTCCTCCTTTCACACTTTGTCTCCCAGATGAAAATGCTTCTGAAGTTCATTTAATCATTCACTCACATTTTCTCTCTCCCCCATTCTCTCAATCTCTTTCATAGAAAGAATACCTCATAGATTTCATCTAAGTTGCACATGTAACCCTACCCTTCAGAGGGGCTATTCCACCTGCTAGGATCCCATTTAAAGACCCAATTTTCTCAGGAAGTAAAGGGACTCTCCATTTATGGCCAGGAAAGTTCAAACAGTAATGTAGTCATTGCTTCATTACAATTACACAAGTCAAAATCTCTTCAACAATGAATATCAAACTTGAAAAATGGTGAATTTTGATAAGAAAGCCATCAGGCCAAAATACATTAAAATTCTTATTTAATATTTTCTCCTTAAAATTTCAAAATGCTAAAAATTGTTGTTACTGTGCAGATTGATCTATGAAGAAAGGCAGAAGTCATTTTTAGTGTCCCCTATTTACCAGTTTAAAAAAAAAAAAAAGAAGGAAGAAACAATTAAACATTTAAAAACCAAAATTTATATCTAACATATTGCTCTCCATTTTGCCATTAATTTCTGTCTACAATAAGGTAATATTAAGATAACCTTCAATTTGTTTCTTTAATGCACACCCACAATACAGAATCAGATAATTTGTTCACAATGGGTACTATGTAAAGGAAGCCCCATTTTTTAATTTCAATGATGAACTTTTTAAAAAACCATATTTTATGGCAGTAAATGTCACATTTATTAGATATTTTCTGATTCTAGGGGAAGGGGACTCGGTGTGGAACACATCTTTCCTTGAATAGACATTAAATGGAGGCACGTTATGAGCAGAGCATTGCAGAGGGTTGGGGAGGATGCAGGGCTGACCAACCCTGGTCTACACTGACAGGAGTCTCATAGGCTAATCACAGGGTTCATGCATTTTAGGAACACCGACATCAGCACTTTATGAATATTATCTGTAAAATGGCTCTTCTCTCTTTAGCAAAAGGAGCCCTAGAGTTTTTGGTAGAAATGTAAAATCTTTTATCCACAGAGAAAAATAAAACTTACCTTTATTAATAAGATACAACTTGTGTGTGTGCTTAATATGTGCTAGATACTATACTGATTTAATCCTACAAAAGCCCAATGAGGTGAGTAAAATTATTGTTCTCATTTTGCAGAAGAAATTGAGTAACAGAGAGGTGATGGAAGGTGCCGAAGAAGACACAGCTAATGGGTGGTGAGGCTACAACTCAGACCTAGGTAATTGGACAGCAACATCAAGGATCTTTCACATTTTGCTGTCAAATATGAGTAGGTATTTGCTTTCAATATCTTGTAACATTTTAACGGTGTTTTTCTTAAATAACTTGAACATATGAGTTATCTACAGAAATACCTTATAGAAGTACCACTTTTGTCAGAAGGGATGCATGTATTTTTTTTTCCTCAGGTCAAGTCCTCTTGCATATAATGCTATATTTAATATTTAAAAATGACATTTTTAACAAGTCACTCGTTCTTTCAAAATAACTATAAACCATATTTTAAAAATTTTATTGTGCTGGTACACTGAATTCTAAAACTATACGTTTATATGAGAAGTGATAGTTGGAAAACCTGTAGTTATTTATTAGTCTACATTATTCCTTGGTATAGGTAGAAATGAATTAAGATAACAAAACATTTTAAGAATAAAACTCCATATTGATAAGTGAAAAGAACTGTTTCAAGCAATACTCATAAATATCTCTCACACACACATTCAACACATACATGAGATTGTTTCTCTGCAAACTCATAAGATCAACATGAACTTTCTTTGCTCAAGGGAGACGGACACTTTTGAATCATGAATATTGAAAAGTGAAAGTCAAATTTCAGACAAACTAAAACTTAGGAAAGTCCATATCTAGAAAAATCCAAATCAGAACTTTGTGCGTGCCAGGAAGAAACGAGATTTCACCCTTTCCTCGAACTCCTCACTCTCCTCAGTGAGATCCTGTCCCCTTTCATCCTGCATAAGTCTAGATGCTACCCAATCATTACAGATTGGGACGGAAAAACGAGTGCTTGCCTGATCAACTTCCTCCTGAAATATTAAATATTAAGAAAGGTCTCAGGGGAATCAGTCCTTGATATGATAACACACTGATGCGTGTGTTCCATGTGCTGACACAAACTTGCCTTCTGAGAAGTCAGTCATCATGAAACTAAGGGTCATGGAAAGAAACCTCACGTAAAAACAAAACAAAAGGATTGGGTTGGAAGATGAAGTAGAGAGGAAAATTAGTTTCAAGAAAGCTTCTTACTAACCAGTTATTTTGGCTTATCTTCTTGTCTGTAATAACTCCAGCTGGCCCCCAAATGAAACGTTCAAAGAAAGGCAAGCAAGCACTGCAGAAGAGATGGACTCAAATGGACTAAAAAGGCAGAGCTTGTTTTTGGCTGTAGCGCCCTTTTGCCATGACAAAGCTGGGGAAAGGAGACACACAGTCTGTCACATTTATTTCTGATCAATCTACATAAGAATTGTCAGGCTGGCACGTTGGATTACTGCTGACTTGTGAGTTGAGATCCATTTGCTTCAGGTTTTCACTTTTCATTCTTAGAAGCCCTGGTCATCTCCACAAAAACTGTATTTTGTGGATGTTTTCATTGTTGGGAATGTTGATCAAATTAGGTGGGAAAAAAAAAAGGAAGAAAAAGGAAGAAAAAGGAAGATGGCCACCTTGAGATTCTCCTGCGTTGACAGAGTATACGTTTGATCAAAATGCAATGTCATTCGTCTTTCGTGGCTCTTTGTCGATCATGTTTGCTGGAAGGATAAGTGAACTCCATGAAAAGACATTTATCTAAATTATCCTGATAAAGTGCCATCACTCTGGGTAAAAAGAAAAATGAGCGAGAAGGCCAGACTGTACGCACATGCCTTCCACTTGAATTAACCGAGCAAAAACATATAAAGGCACATCATGTAACTAGTATTTTACATACATATGTGTGTGTGTGTGGTGTGTAACTAGGATCTACTGTACTAAAAGTTATCTTTGTGCTTATTCAACTCTTAAAAACACTATCAAAATCCTTACAATGTAGCGACCTTGATATAAACCAAGAATCATCACGGGCTCACTAATAGAAAGCTAGTAACCAAATTGTAAACAAATATAGGTAATGTCTGAGAGTCTATGCTGACAAGTAGATAAGAAGATAAATGTAGAGTTTTTCTTAATTAGCCTTTCTTAATTAAAAACAGGAGCAGTATTGTGATCAAAATGAACTCTGGTGGGAGCCTGGTCACTTGGTCTTCTGGGTATCACTTGAGGAAAATTAGATTTTTTTTTTCCCTTCTAGGATAAATTGTGCACTAAAGAAGGAATAAATGGTGTCTGTGAGCAGTGTCCCCTTGGTTTTTATCTGCGTGAGATGGATGTGCCTCTTGTCGTTTTCAGAATGGCGTGGGGGCAGACTTAGCCATCATTAGCACCCCAGGATGGATCCAATTCACTAATTACTTATGCTGTCCTGGTTCACTGAGATTTAAGTACCAAGTCAATCCCATTATCTGCAGTCTCCCAAGCTTGCCAGAGCCATCCGTCTTTCATGGAAAAGAAGCGCAAGGGTTATCAATTGGGCCCTGCAAGACTTGGGATTTTCCTACTTTGGGAGAAGGCAAGATTAGTCCTGACTCAAGTCCAGGCCCCTCTAAGCCGCTACTTTGGATGCGATAAAAGAAAATGGTGACAATTATCCATAACTATGTGAAAAACCAGGAGGGGAAAGGCAGGGAGCAAGGGGAAGGGAGGGGCGAAAAGGAAAAAATAATAAGAAGGAGAGGTAAAAACGCAAAGAAAAGAATTCCTGCTCGGCTGCAACACCAGGCCTGTGGTTCCAGGCAGTTTTTCACATCACCTCTGAGCTACAAATGACAATTCATCTGTTACAAACACATGATAATATAGTCAGAAATCAGGAATTAAAATATTCTGAAGGCCTGAGGCCCCCTCAGAGAAGAGGGATGGCAGGGGAGGGGGCCGCAGGAGGGAGAAGCCGACCGGGGAGCCTCGTGGGAGGGCCTCCTCACATTCGCCATGTTCAATGTCCCTGGGCTGTGAGGCCAGGCCTCTGCTGTGTGGGGTGGGTGATTGGCACCTGCTCTGCGGAGGGGAAGGGCCTGGCAGCTCCTGGCAGCATTGTCACGTTCATTTGCACACTTTAGGAAGCAGCAGTGTGGCTACTAATACAAAAAAGAATCTTCTAAGCAGCATGACATCTCTTGGAATGGAATATTTGTCTTTACAAATGATTGCTCTGCTGCCAGCACTTGACACGGTGCTCGCAAACATGTGTAATTGTTGGAAGTGTAATGATGATTATTTGCATATTTAATGTTCAAACAGTACTGGAGAAGCAACCTAGACTAAACCTTTTAGGGGAAGATTTGAATATGTTCGGCATCAGCCTGAGGAGTCCCAGGAAGGAAGAAGCAGCCAATGGAGAGCAAATGCAGGAATAATTGGCTTAAATTTGCACTGCACCGCCCTGCCTTGGTGCCTTTATTCATGGACACAATAGCACTCACTGGGCCCATATGGGGTAGAAGTTCACCAGCACCAGAAAGGTGCCTTCTCTTGGCTTTAGTTCAAACATTAGCTGCAAGACATCCTGTGCCAGCCTGATTTTACATTAACCAACTGTGAACCCAAGAACAGTATCCAGGAAATAGGGATGTGGGTAGACGTAGGAGGGAAGATAGGCATGGAACTCATTACACTTTTTACCCACTAGCAAGTGGAAATTGTCCACCCATCTCTGGATCCAAAAAAAGATTCTTAAGGAAATTATCTAGCTGAACTATTAAAATGGCAGTATGTTGAAATTTGTAGAAAGAACATTTCATTCTCCTCGAAAGTAAATGACTTCTAAGATTCCTTTCCAGTTTTTACTTGGTTGGAACCTTGTTCTATTAAATGCTGTTTTTCTCACAATATTCTTTAGAAATAGAAAGTACTGGGTAATTTCAATGAAATTAGAAGGATCTCTATTCCCAATTCCCCACCTCCCTCAAATTTAGACCCCAATATACCCTATGGGGCCCAGGTGTGAAGTTTAATGCTTTGTCTCTCTGTTCCCAGGCTGTGAGCACTGAAGTTTGCATGTTCACCTTGAATTCACGGAGGCCTTTCCCCAAAATAGCATCCCTTGTAGGAAACATTGCGGGAAATCCAGAGCTCAGAAAGTTCCTATGCGAATGACATCCCGTTGCACCTAATTTCTTACTAGTGACAGAGTCACTGGCCCTGGGCACGTGGCGGCCCGCCTGCCTTTCCAGCCTGTGCTAACCAGACTCTCACAGCAGGCTGAGCTGTGCTTACCCACACATGCGAGCGCATCTTGAACAACTTGAAGCACGGAGACGGGCCGGCATGTTCCATATCAGCAGGAAAGGAGATTTCAGATGGTGGTAATCATCGCAGGGAAATGCACCTCACTGAAATCAATAGAATAATTTTTGATAATGTAGCCACTTGATCTGGTAATTGGGCCTTTCACCTGTAGTGAACAGCTTCACTGGAGACTTTCTTGAGCTATTAGATGCCTCTTACTTGGAGGCTATCCTGTTTTTATCTTTCAAAATATGTGGAGTAATTAGCTTTCGAGTTGAGTGCTTTCGCCTCTTCCTCACTCCCCTCACTCCCTTGCATTTCCACCCACCCATCCCCAGCTTGCTCTTTTTCAGGCCTGCCCCCGCCCTGCCAGGAGCCACTGCTCATCACAGAACTGTAGAGTTGTTTGAGGGGCAGCACAATCATCTTGTAAATTGATTTTTTTTTTAAATCTGGAGAGTGAGTAGGACTGCACATCTCCATTCCCGACCCTCGTCGTCCTAGTCTTGGCTTGTAGCAGGGCCAAAGTTCGATTGACAACGCTTGTTTTTTGTTTTTTGTTTTTACTTTAAGTTCTAGAGTACATGTGCACAACGTGCAGGTTTGTTACATATGTATACATGTGCCATGTTGGTGTGCTGAACCTCATCATTTACATTAGATATATCTCCTCATGCTATCCTTCCCCCTATCCCATGACAGGCCCCGGTGTGTGGTGTTCCCCGTCCTGTGTCCAAATGTTCTCATTGTTCAATTCCCACCTATGAGTGAGAACACGCAGTGTTTGTTTTTCTGTCCTTGTGATAGTTTGCTAAGAATGATGGTTTCCAGCTTCATCCATGTCCCTACAAAGGACATAAATTCATCCTTTCTTATAGTTGCTTAGTATTCCATGGTGTATATGTGCCACATTTTCTTAATCCAATCTGTCATTTATGGACATTTGGGTTGGTTCCAAGTCTTTGCTATTGTGAATAGCGCCTCAATAAACATATGTGTACATGTGTATTTATAGCAGCATGATTTATAATCCTTTGGGTATATACCCAGTAATGGGATGGGGGGGTCAAATGGTATTTCTAGTTCTACATCCTTGAGGAATCGTCACACTGTCTTCTACAATGGTTTAACTAGTTTACAGTCCCACCAACAGTGTAAAAGTGTTCCTATTTCTCCAGCACCTGTTGTTTCCTGACTTTTTAATGATCGCCATTCTAACTTCTAATTGACAATGCTTCTAATCACTGCTGTCTAATCTAACTTCTAATCAACAATGCTTCTAATCAGGGCCGTCTGGGGGCCAGGGAGTGATTTGCCTGCAGTGGAGGAGGGTTGGCAATGTTACCTTGCATATCGTCAGATGACGAATTCTTTAGAAGTGAGACAATACATGTAGTATGCTTCCGAGCATCAAAGTGGTTAACCGCTTTGTCATAAAATAGTGGTGGGAATATCAAGCCAAGGAATTACTGATAGTGAACAATTCAGGCATCCTTCCAAATCCATTCTTCTTAATTCTCCCAACAACCTGATGAGATACAAGTCCCCATTTTATGGATCCAGAAATCAGGGCATAGAGAAAATAAACAACCACCCTGACATCTCCTAGTTCACAAAGGATGGGAGTGGAATTCAAACCAAGGAATCTCAGCACCAGAGTCTGTGCCCCCACCACTGCCCTGCCCTTCCTCTTAGGGTTGTAAGCTGTACTTCCTGTCTTGATGTTACCTATGGATGTGATGTATGAATGTGAAAGCAGTGTTATTTCCATGGATCGCTATATGGCAGTGCTTGCAAGACTCCACCTGCCATTTTGTGTTTCTTTAGAGACTCTTCAGAAGTGGAGACGATTACCACTGACACTCCCACAACAGTTCATTGCTCTCCCACCACATGAAATGCAGAAAGCTAAGGGACTTATTTTTTAATACAATATTAAAACAACCCTTGGGATACAAAGTTGAATTTTATTGCTTGTTAAATTCTTTGAAGAGCGAAAGTATTTAAAAAACATAGGACAATAATTAGCCATATTTCTTTAGGGGCTTATTGGTTTGACCTCAGCCTTTTAGTCTGTCAAAGTATGCTAATCAGCCTGACAGACAGAAAGATAAAATACAGAGGCTGAGGCACGAGTAGGGAAAAGAGGAGAAGAGAGTAGATAAATGAGGAACCAACAGGATGTGAAGGGGACTGTGGCCAATGGTCACTGCAGGGCTACCCTTCCAGAGTGACCCCAAAAGGCTCAGGGCTAGAGAGAGCCTTCAGAACAAAGCAAGTCACTGGTTTTGTTCTCAGTCCAGCAAAGTGAGCAAGCTCATCTGTGTATATTCCAGAAATCTTCTTTACCATGAGCTGAGCATGAAATAAATTGATTGTTTAAAAGGTTGTAGATGGGATGGGGATTATATCAAATCTCCTAATTTGAGGTTTAGATGTATGGCATCTACAGTTCCAGCTGAATGCCTTACGTCATTCTATAACTCTAGTAGAAACGTTTACTGCTCACCAAATATCCATGTACTCCCCCATTTTTCAAGTCGCCCTGAAGCTCAATGGGCTATGCAATTTGGTGTGTGGAAATGACAAGTATCATTTTTGAGTCAAATCATTCAAGATCAGATGTGCGGCGTGCCAGCTTTCTCTTTTCCTCTTGTGAGGAGGAATGCAGGGCCAGGACTTCAGATGGTTCGGCTACCAGCCTGAGGGATCCCCGATATCCTGAGCTGTTCAGCAACTCGTTAGAGTAGAACCGACCCTATTCTACATGTTCTATTAGCAAGAAATAAACTCTTGCACAGATTATTTGAATTCACACATTCTCAACCCACCCTTTAGTTCATGACTATACTTAGATCAGAGAGGAAGAATAAAGCTTAAATCACTGATTCCCTCCTTCCTCATAAACATTGGGCAAGAGGCTTTCTGTAAGTCATTTAACTTAGGTCTCCCAGGAGGAAAAAGGCTAGACATTGACATTTCATCATTTAATAACTGAAAAAGGAAAGGAAGCTCAGAGAGGGCCAACAGCTTGCCTAAGGACATGCAGTCACTCGGCCGGAATTCAAAATGTTTGGCTCTAAAATTTACGTTTTCTACTTTTTTTCACCTAGCCTTCCCAAAAGAAAAACTAGACCATTTAGGTTTCTTAGGAGCCAGGGAAGAGACTGAATGGTCAGCTTATAGTTTTCTAAGCTTTCAAATTTATGATTCTGTATTTAGTCCAGCAAGGTAGCACTCATATTTTTTCTCTGTAAGAGAATCTCAAGATTCTAAATTTCTTAAAGTGACATTCCTATCACCCAAGCAGGGATAGTGGAGGTATTTGGGAGATAACCCAAAAGAAGTCCTGAGTTGCAAGGAGAAAGTCAGTCAGTATCATAACCCCTGCCCATTTCCATCCATTTCTCTCCTATCCAGCACCCCCCACATTATTATCCCTTGTTTCTTGATAAGCCTTTAGACTGTCTTAAAATTTCTGTCTTTTTATATGTTGCACATATGGTATCATTATCCCAAATAACTTTTTGTATTGGACTATATATTTAATATGTGAAGCAAATTAATCATTAATCAAGTTTAAAAAAATTGGTGTTATTCTGACTTCTCCCTCTTTCAAAAATACGAATGTCATTCAATTTCTATATACGTCACCCCAAGCCACCAGAGACATGTGTATCCTTATACTCACAACGGTACACCCCCACTCCCACCCACAACCAGACTGGTGCTATGAAAGTTCTCATAAGTTCTAGGACAAAAAGTATAATTAAAGGCTTTAAGAATCACTGAATTAGGCATTCAGTTGTCTGAGTACAAATAGATTGAAACCAGAACATAGGGGATGGGATGTGTGGAGGTCATTAAGGTGGTCCCTAGTAAACATGATATTGTATTCAAGTTCATTGACTCAATTAACTTTTATTTAGCATCTAAGCTAATCCAGGAAGTATACTGTGGTTGGCCATATAAACACTATCGTGACACAGTCTTTGCCCTCATCAAACTTACACTTGAGGTGGAAAACTGATATTCACCATTGTTCACTCAATAGTGAAGTCTCCTCTTAGCTCCCTATCAACTATTCTCAGGTCAACTTCTCGTCATGCATCCTTCTTTCAAATATTGTTGTCCAGTATGGCTGTGTCTTCCCCAACTTTCTTTCCTAACTATGAACATGACCCATGAGTGATCTGATTCTTCTCCATCTTTACATCATTATCTGTGTGCTAAGTATAATATGACATACTCAGAGCTCTCTCCTTTGGAGTTTCACCAGGATCTATGGCTGTCACTGACTCATCACCCTAATCACAACCACCTTCGGCATCATACTGTACCTAATTGTGTAGCTCTTTTCATGTTCCAGGCTCCATCTCAATGCTTTACATCATTATTTCATACTTGCCTGGATAGTGCCAGAACTAAGACTGAAACCCACGTCCTTCTTGACCCCAACATCCAGTCCCTTAAAGAGTGTGCTTTTTGGACTTCCTCCCTAGGATGTCCAAAACTTAATTCCACATTGCATCCAACCCACCCTTACAATATCTCCAATTCAACAGAATCACCATTATCAAGCCAATAACCAGAAAACTGAAAGTCATTCACCTTCATCACTCAGCAGGCTCTGCAGACTCAGACTTTTTAATTTCTCTCAAGCTTGCTAATTGCCCTCCTTTTCCATCGATATTGTCTCAACAGAGGTCTTCACTAAGCCTCCGAATCACTGCCTTGCCTTTGATGATGTCTCTTTCAAATTCATTGTTGATATTATTTAAGAGATAGTCCCAACTGAAGACCTAAAATTCAAGTGATTACCCTGCTTTAAATCCTCAAGAGATCCCTCACAGATTGCAGAACAGAGCCCTGACCTTCTGTCTGGCAGAGCCAGCCCTTCAGCCCTGTACTTGTTCCCTGGCCAAGGGCCTGCTGGCAGCTCTCTCCAGGTACCACCTTTGCTTTCTCACTCAAGGGCCTTTGCACAAGGTCATTCCACTTCCCTTCTCTGACTCATTGCTAATCACTGGTCAGCCTCAACTCAGACATCACTAAGGCCTTTCCACCACCTGCCCCTTCTTCAGACTGACTTTTAGCATGTTCGATACAGAATTACATCACTACCTGAAAACAACCCAGTGAAAGAAGGCAAAATAGGGATTATTTTCATTGCATTTTTACGGGAATGGAAACTGATGTTTAGGATGTTTAAGGACCGCACATAGGAAACTGGTTGATGTAAGAATTAAATAAATGGCCTTGGATTCTACATTCTGTGCTTTTCTAGGCAGCTCCTCTCAACTTAGAATTTAAAGGTGCTATGGACAGTCCCTTTTTCTTTTCTTTAAGATGCTTTTTC
This sequence comes from Macaca thibetana thibetana, assembly GCF_024542745.1. NCBI lineage: Eukaryota > Metazoa > Chordata > Mammalia > Primates > Cercopithecidae > Macaca > Macaca thibetana. The sequence continues at coordinate 6,924,146 of NC_065590.1, forward strand.
CTATAGAAGGGGTTATGTGTTTCTCACCTGCATCTTTTTAACAACCCAAGTAGAGTGTTCAGTTCTTTTTGTACTTGGTGTCTTCCATTCTCCTTTGTCTCTTTTTATACAGGCAGAATGTTGCACTGTTAAAAAGAAAACTTGGCTAGAATCTTCCAAATACTTGCTGAGTTACATTGGGAAAGTCACTTTATGTCTCTGAATTTAGTTCTCAAATTTGCAGTGTGATTGAGCTAGGAAATGCCATCTAAGCTCAGAGGTCCTGTCTTGCCCTAGCATTCGCTATGGCCTGTAAAAAATAAATTAAGCCCTAGATCAAGTATTTTGGCCAATTCATTTTTCACAACATTAAAATGCTGCCTATCTAAAAACGGTTTTAAATACTCAGTTTTATAAGTAACCTAAAACTCCTCGATAACTGAAATAGGGATGCCGTGAATACTGGGCTTGAATTGGATTAATCTTTTAGTTGCTGAACAAATGCAGATATATTGACTAGGGCCACAAGGAAGTGTGGTTACTGGACCAATAATTAGGTTCAAATTCTGCCTCTGCCTCTGATTAGCAGTGAGTGTGAAGCATGTCATTGTCATGTCAAGGACAATAGCTCCATTCCTTACTTCACTTTGTCTGTGTCTGAGACAATGGATATTAACATCGTTGGAAAAGTTCTAATGCTAATAAAAGGTATCACTCCCATTAACCATTGGACTTTGATAAGTAATTTTCTATCTCTAGACCACAATTCCCACTTTTTAAAAACGAAAGAATTTATCTAATTGTCTTCTAAAATTTTCACAGTATAGAAATAAATAATAGCAATGTTGATAATAATAATCACACAAATATTGAGCTCACAACATGCTAAGAACTGTGTCGCACACTTTAAGCCCATAGTATCATGAGTTGGCCCTTTGATGGGATGATAACCAGATGGATTTTCAGTTCTAAAATACAAAACCTAAAGTACCTAATGTGGGCAGTGATCTAAATAGAAAGATGCTTTTAAATATTTTCCCAGATTAGATTTTTTTTTTTTAATCACCAGGCTCCATGGTAGAACTTAAAATTACATCCAATGTCTACTTTTTCTAATTTGTAATTATGGCCTTACACACGCCCTGTATCCACACCAACTATTCAACATTCTCTTAACAAGCACATCAATCTATATCTTTGATCTCTCGATGCCATTGCCTTTCCAAATTTTGGAAGTCCTAGATTTCTTCTCCTAGACATTCCTTCCTTATCTTCCAGGACTGAGCCTTATAGGTCATGTCTTTCTTGGGCTGTCCCTAAAAACGTTGCCTCGGCCAGGATGCGTCTTGCCTGCTCAGTACTTCCTGCACATTGGCGGGTTCATGAAATGGAGTAGCACTGGGTTGCTAACATTTTGTTAAGTTTTCCTTCCCTTCTAAGCCTATGACCTCTCCCAAGGCAGAGGCTGTGAGTGTTGTACCTAGGCATGCTCTCAGCTAGGGAGGCCTCAGCCCTTGTGGGTGGTATGTGAGAAGTTTATAAAAAGATGACTCAGATGTTCAGTGAATGTTTTCCACCAGTTTTGCTTTCTCTATTTTTCTGGAAAATAGACTGTATAGTTTCACTCTGATGTTTCCCTCTTCCAACTCTGCCTATAGCTGGAATAATGAATATAAATGGCAAGCAAGTAAAAGTAAATATAAGCATTCAAGTTTGGCTTGCTTTTTACATCTTGAGTACTGCAAACTACTTAAATTTACATTTACAGAAGGCTAAAATCTTAATTTGATTTCTCCCACTAAAGGTCTTAAAATTCAGTCTGTTTCAACATGTGGAGAGTTTACTATTTGCAGGGCTGTGTGCTGGAAGGTGTGAGGGATGCTTGGAAGAATGTCACTGTCCCTGGAATTGAAGAAAGTGGCACAAAAAATCTTCACCATTCAAGAATAGGATTAGTGCTATAGGATACTTGGAAGCAAATTGCCCGGAAAGCCCAGAGAGAATAGGGACACTTTTTAGATGAGGGGACAGTCTTCCTCACTTTAAATAGTGGAACATTTACAAGAAATGACAATCAGCAAAGGGAACACCAAGAGGGCAGAGCACTCACCAAAACCATGGGGCAAGGCCAGGCCATGCAGGAAACAACAAGCCCTCGTGTTGAACAGAATCCAAGCCAGGTGACTGGAAGGAGAGACTGAGGACAACTTGGGTCCAGGGACCAGGAGTTTAGGTTTCAGTATGAGAATGGCTGAGAGCTGAGAAAGATGTTTCAGCTGAGGATGCAGGGCCTGGTCCAGGGTGGATCCCAGGGTGGCTGTGCTTTGGGTTTCCCCTGGCTCAGCCTATAAGAGCTTGAGAAACAAGAGTCAGCGGTGGCCCTGGAAGCTGCTGTATTTATTCAGTCCTATGCAAATATATCGATTATTCCAGAGAGATTATACAGGCAGGTATATTATAGGCTTCTCCTCATGGAGAACAACTGTCCAATGTAGAACAACTGTCCAATGTAGAACGGCGCTCCTAACCCACTGTGTGAAGCACAGTTGTATTACTAGCCATTATAAGAGTTGGAACTTTGAAGAAAAGGTCTGTGAAATAACAGCATGCAAAATGGCAGCCAAGTCCTAATCACACTTGAGTTTCCTGAAACACAGAGCCTGCGACTTAAAAAGACGGTCTACCCAATTTGGCGGGGACCGACCATTTTGCAACTGATTCTTCCTTCCTGAATTCCTTGTCAGGACTTACCTCCCATGACAAGGGTTCACAATTGCTCTCACCGCGCTTTCCACACGCCCCCTCCCCTGCACACACCCTTTTTTTATGCCTTGGTGCTCATCAAGAGCTCCCCTTGCTAGTTCCTTTTCTTCTCTCCTCAAGCAAACATACTATGTAAAGTGCTACGGTAAAACGTTCCAGGAACGAATGCAAAGGCCGAGGTGACAGGGGGAAGTTCCTTTCTTCAAGAAGCAATATCGTAGAGGTGGGCTGTCAGGGAGCCTGCAAGATCTGAAGTTTCAGGGACTGAATGAAAGAAACACTCGGCTAACAAAACAGTGCCGCCGAGGACGTTTCATCTGCTCGGGCCAAATCCCTTCTTTCTTTCCATCCTTTCTTTCCTAATAACAGCTGCCCTCTCATTCCATGTTACTCTGCTGTGAAGAACAAAACCTCCCTCTGACTATCTGTTTTTCTTTTCTTCCCCAGAGTAGGTCTCATTACTGGTGATTAGCAGATGATTAAAACCAATTCAGCTTCCCCCAGTAGATATTTTCTCCCTGTTTGTGCCTAACGCGTCAGCCTTCAATGAACGTGCTCCTAAGCTTATTAACAGGCTCAGAGGATTAGCTGCCGCCAAGCTCGGTGGCTCCCATATTGTGATGCAGGGAGTGACATGGAACCATTTGCTGAGCGCAGACAGGACCGCTGGGACCAAACTATCTAAATCACAATTTTATTTTCCATGTAGAGCAAGATAAAAGAAAACCCAACAATAATTACAAAAATCAAACGTTTGGACAAGTCTGAAAATATCCTTATACTTAGTGGCAGAAAACAGGCTAAACCAATCAGGAAGGGCATCAATGTGCGTGTGTGCGAGGGTGCGTGTGGAGTTTACATGAATGTGAAGTCATGTGGTTTATCTATGTTCATGCCCATGTACAAAGATAAAAGTTCTCGTTTAGCCTCTGCATTCACTCTGGTACATAAACAGCCTGTGTTTGCACGGGTCCCATATGGATAGATCTTTCTTTTAACAGAGACTAAAGAATCGTGAACTTAGAGTATAACAGCCTATGAATTTTGGTAATATTTTAACGAGCATCTAATCCTCCAAAACTGTGAAACTTGAGTTAGATATTGGCAGATACAGACAAAGGAATTCCAAGTAACTGGTTTCACTTTTGTTTCAAAATCACAAATACACCATACGGTTTTTAAAGTTTGGGAGGAATGTCTCCCTATCTGAAAGTGTTTTATTTCTTGGATCGCTAACTAAACAATAATAATAGTCACAAAAGAATAGTGATATATTTATTAGCTGGGACCAGAATTAGTAGATTAGAAAGCAAAAAGGAACATTGCTTCAGTTCTAAAAGGAGAAAAACCTCATAGTCTGACTCTCGTAGATGCATTTAAAAGGTTGTGTTCTGGGGGGACAGGATTGCTTTATTGTTACAAATCGTCTCTTATTCTAAATCTTTCAGTTTTTCTCATTTAGTTTTTCCCACCTTTTCAATGCAGCTTAACTCTGAGCGTGCTGGAGCTTGAAATCTAGTTTCCAATTCATAATAGCAACAGGGTTTGCAGAAAATGTCAACAAATCCCTCATCATCAAGGAATGTAGGAAATGTGAAAGGTAAGTCATGTCAGTCTCCCCTGGCTGCGTGATGGAATAAGTCTGTGGATGAAGAGAAGGAAGGAAAAATCCTAGCAAAACAGATACTACAACCAGGCTCTGAAACCCAGCAGTGCCAATAAAACAAAGGAAAACCCGACGAAACAATAGGGAAGTTATGAGGAATTAGAGGAAGATATTGTCAGTCACTCAAAATGGCACAATCATATTTTATTTAATTCCAATCATTTAATATATAAGGGAAAATGACAGACAAGGAATTCTTATTGGTTCAATTTTACCAGCATTAAAAAATTTCCAGGAATACCCCTGACCTTGGATGGCCCCAATAAGTAGGTAATTGCTAAAGGATCAATTCTCTCCTCATTAAACAATAGGCCCCAAACAAATGCAATATGTGCAATCAAACGACAGTGAAGCACAGCTGAAGGTAACAGAATACAAAGAAAGCTTTAAGAATGATATTCACAGAAGTGCTGTGATAAATACCAGGAAAACATTTATAATCAAGGACCCATAACAGTGTAACTGGGATGTACAGGAGAAAGTGGTGGTTTAATAAGCTTCAAAATCATTTCACGACATGCCTATGAGGCATAACATACATGAAGAAAGCATTGCAGATGATTACACAAAGATAAATATTGTTTCATGAAATACTTTTGCTTAGAAGTATTTCACTGGGACTTGAGAGAGTTTCAACGTCAGTATAGAGACAAGTTCATAAGCAGGGCAATGCCAGCCTCAATAGATGAATAAAAGAAACTATGCTATGGGAAGGGAAAGATATTTCTGTTGCCTCCTCAGCCAGCTCTGCACAGCACAAGGCCAGTGCAACATTTTGAACTGAGGTCCTCTCACCTACTGAATTAAGCATCACAAAAATGGAATCGCTTGCTTTTTTCCCGCAATTCCTCAAAACAGCTCCACAGAAATGGTGGACCAAAATGCAATGACTGTCATGCTGCTTAAGGAATCCTAGAATTATTTCTGACTTTCTTAATAGAGAGAGTCATTTTTTCCTTCACAATTTGCCCTGTTGTCTTCTTTTCAGTGCTTTAGGATAGAATTGCACAATCCCTACGTTAGCACCTGTCAGGAGAAAATGCTGCCTTCACACTCCCGCTCTCATTATCACCAGGGTAAATGGAGGTTAGCAACTATAGACTTAGGTTTGGACTTGCTCTGAAAATTACTAATGGTGTAACCTTGATGAAATTTACTTCGCCTCTTTGAATTTCAGTTATGTCATCTGGAGTATGAGGGAAACCATACTTCTTTCTTAGAATTAGCAGGATTAATAACATAACGAGGGTTAGTCAATGTTCATGAAGGACTCAACAGAGCATGTGGCATACAGCTAGATCACAGTAAATGCCACTGGTATTATTAGTAGTGTCGTCAAGAGAGACAGACTTCATCAAATACTTTCTGATGTAGATGAGACAACACTAAAGGAGTTATTTGAATCAATGAAAATGCTTATAAGAAGTTTGAGAGAGAGGAGCCATCTCTGATAAACTTGACTCTTGCAGGAGTAGAAATGTGGAAGTGGATGAAGCAGAAAGATACAAGTATAAGGGACAAGGTGCTCATTAAAGATCAATAACAATCCAAGGCAGTACTGTAAAGCAATAAATGGGCCTTAGAGATCATAAATACAATCAGGGAGGGGAGAGGTCGCTAAGAGCTAGGAAACATGGTACTAGAACTGGGTCTTGAAGAGAGAGGTGTTGTGAAGAAAGCAGAAAAAGAGCCTTCCCAGGAGGGTCATCCAGGCATTCTCTTTCTCTTTATGTAGAGGATTCTGTCCAGACAGCAACCCCCTGGATACTTCCAGAGCAGGGGACTTGTATGCTATTATGTGTGAATGAATATTCCACTGGTGGGTGGGTTATTACTATTATTATTAATGATAATTCTACTTTAAACCACAGCCAATTTAACCCAACCATTTGGAAGAGCTACATCACTCTATTATCCAATTGATAATTTCAGGGTTTTATTCACAGGCACAATCATGAGAAAAACAAGGAGAAGACAGTCTGTTGGTTGTGTACATATGCATCAACTTTGCTTTTTGAGAACATAATTGGGGATGAGAGTCACAAAGAAAAGATCATTAAGAGTTACAAAGAAAAAAAAAAAGGAAAAAAAGAGAATTAAAAAAAAAAAAAAGAACCCACACACATTGCCTTCTTGTGCCATGTGCCAAGCCCTGGGAGGCCCGTTCTACTTCATTTGAGCTGGAGGCAGCACCCGGCCAAGGAGGGTGGTAAGGGAACAGGGCGCTGCCTCAGAGGCTGCAGACATCAGGGCAAGGAAATAACAGGCACATAAGGGCAAAGGAAAGTGCTGTGTTGGGAGAGAGCTGTAAGGGAATTTTCTTCCATTTAAACATTAGGCAAAAATAGCAAACATAGCTCCTGGCGGAGGCTGGCCCTTCCCCATTCCCATCCATCCAATAAACAAAATATCCTCAGCTAACTGGGATCTCTAAGAATCTACAGATCGGTAACTAAGACCCTTAGTGATGTGTGGGTTAGCAACCCAGTCAAGTCCTTCCTGCGGTCTAAGAGCAGAGGGGAAGCCGGGAGGAGGGTGCACACTGGGTGGACCTGGTGAACCCCCTACTGTTAATCCCAGAAACAATCAAACGGTGAGGGGATGGAGGGTACTAACATGTTGGCAAAGGCAAAAACATGCCTGCTGCACATTGCTGGAGAGAAATCGAGGATCAATTCAGCAAAATATTTTCACGGAAAAGCACACAGCTTGTTGGTTTTAGCTAAACAGGAAAAGACAATTAGAAATATTGAAGGTTAAAATCGATCGATTATTTAAAAACTGTAAGTAGATATTCCTAACAACTTCTGAAGTAAGTTAGGTAGCAGTGAAAGCACTCAGTCTTAGGATGGGCAGATAGCCATTTCTTTCTCTCTCTCTCTCTCTTTCTCTCTCTCTCTCTCTAGCTAGCTAGCTAGCTATCTTTTCATATGGTTTTCTGTAGTGCTAGCCACAAGCCTTTAAAGGCACAGTCTATTACCTTTTGTATTTTCTTACAGTAACTACCTCAGTGCAGTGGAATAAATAGTGTTGAACGAATATATAAGTGAAAACATTCTGGATAAGGCTCTATAAAGAAATGACAAGTTGCAGATACAGGATTAGCACATTTACTTTAAAGTGATACAGTAGTGATGGTTCACCCTGCCTTAATTGTTTTCAGCTGCTTTTGATTCTTATTCTGTTGTACCATTGGGAGGCATAATTGTAAAGTAACATGAAGGAGGTCTCCTGGCCCAGGGATACTGTAGCATTTTAGTCTCACCTTCTGCTCAGAAATAGTAATAGCTAATACTTATGTGCCAGGCAGTTTTCCAAGTACTTTATGAAGATTAACACATTTAAACCTTATACCAATCCCATAAAGTAGGAAGTGTTAGGATTTTTCATTTTGTACGTACGGAAACCCTGCACAGATAAGTAAAGTGTCTGTCTTGATCAGTTTGGGCTTCTCTAACAAAATGCCTTTAAAAAGGTAGCTTATAAACAATAGAAATGTATTTCTTACAGTACTGCAGGATGGGAAGTCCTAGATCAAGGCATTGGCAGACTCAAGGTCTGATGCAGTCCTGCTTGTTGGTTCATGGATGGTGCTTTCAGATAGTGTCTTCACATTGTGGAAGGAGTGAGGCAGATTTCTGGGCTCTCTTTCATAAGGACACTAATCCCATTCAGGAAGGCTCTTCCCTCATGACCTAATCACCTCCTAAAAGTCCCACCTCCTAATACCATCACACTGGTGACTAGTTTTTTTAACATGAATTTTAGGGGACACACACATTCTGACCATAGCATTGTCTATGGTCCCAGATGTCGAAATTGAAGGTGCCAGGAGTTGAACTCAGACATTGCAGCTTTATAAGCTGAGTCCTGAGGCATTTCTGTCTCTGAGCATGGTTCTTTTCCTCCTATTTTATAAAATTTCTTGGAAGTTCCTTTTGCTTAGCGGTCTTAAGAAGTAGACCTAATGCTAGCAATAATTTGTCAAATGCTATGTTTCAGTAATGGTAGGAAATGACAACCAAATACCTGATACCTGTGTAAATACCTACCTTACGCTCCTCTTACAGAAAGATTCAGAATAACTGAGCGAACATTCTAAACATTCTTGATGCACCAAACTAAGTAATCATTGTATTTTTGTATATACTGCAAGCCTGAAGGGACTCTGTAAAATAAAGGAGGTAGATTTATCAGATAGTTTTAGCTTTTAGTACTCCTCATACCAATGCAGGGTATGAGAGGATTCATTCAATCTTTATAATCTAGAAAGTCCCACCAGGTTTTTGTAAAGACATAAGATTGTTTGGTAGACCTAAATTATAATTTTTTTATCCCATCTACTACAAAATATTGAAAGCGCATCATATGCTAAAAGCAATGCAATTTATTATATATTAAAAATAATACAACAGTGCATCTTGAAGAGTTCATGGTGTTCAAAAAGGAGGAGGAGGGAAAGAAGGAAACAAAATTCAACTACAAAGTTGCAGAGATGTGATTATTACTTCACATCCAAGATGAATTAATTGCTGTACTTTTAAATTAAATTTATCATAAAATACATAACATAATTGCATCATTATAGTTAACATGTATTACACATTTTATATTTATATATTGTATACATTATGTTAACAAGCACTTGTTATGTCTTCAATTCATAGTTTATTAATAGTGCTAAATACAAAGGAACACAGTGATTCACATTCCACTTGAGTAGATCTCTCCTTTTGTATGACAAATATAAGGAAATCTCTGGAGGCTTCTGAATTGAATTATCACATCACTGATACCTTTTTATTAAAGACATCTTAGATTAAGATAAAATACCACTTGATGCTGAAAGGTAAGCTGATCAACTAATTACTTGTCAAGTTTCAAGAAAGATTCCCAGAAAACAAACAAGAGGAACACTTTAGAAATGGAAATATAATTATAAAGTAATAAAGATTATGTAGCACTTAGGTCCTTGAGTGTTGACACTGAACAATCAAATATGTGCCTGAGAAATGGTTTGAATTTTCCCTGGCAAAATGTTTTCTTTCAACATTCTAGGGCAGTGGCTTTGGGTGGAAATCTAGACTGGCTTTCAGTGTCAGTGGAATCCATGGATGTTGAATGTCTCATACTTGAAACACAGCACAGCTGTCAGAGCAGCACTTTGAACGTATCTAGCTTGGGACTGACCATAACTGACTGATATCTCCAAAGCTGGAATTGGGAAAGCATGCCATTCTCCATGCTTGCAGAACACCAATGTAGAGTTCGATGCATACGGAGGAAATGTTTAAACTTCTTTTAAAATGTGGGGTTGGTTAAGATGCCTAAATACTTGTAAGATTTTTGCACTTCATTGAAAGGTATAAAGTCAATACCAATGGACTATGATAGGTTATGCATGTACATTGTAATACCTAGAGTAACCACGAAGAAAAATTACACAATTCAATATATGCAAAAACACTATAAATGAATCAAGATAGACTCCTATAAACTGTTTTTTGTGGTTGTTGTTAAATGAGTAAGTTAACAAAATAAAAGAGAGAGAGAAATGGAGAAAAAGAATCAGAGGAAACACACAGAAAACAAATGATAAATTGTCAGAGTTAAACCTCAATATATCAATAATTACTTTAAATATAAATGATTTAACTACACACTCTTCTAGAGATAGATAATAATAGATTGAACAGAATAAGAAACCTAAATATCTACTGTTTATAAGAAATTCACCTGAAACTCAATGGCATAGGATGGTGAAGGTAAAAGTAAAGGGAAAAGATGTACCATGCATACATTAATCCAGAAAATGAATAAAGTAGAAGTCAGAAGAAAGAAATAATCGAGACAAAGAAAGCATTACATAATGATAAAAGGATAAGCCACAAGTAAATATATTTATATTTTTTACAGAGAGAGAGAGACAGACAGAGGAAATAGACTAGTTGCTTGAAAACTACAACCTGCCAGAATCTAACTATAATGAAAGAGAAAACTTTAATAGTTTTATAATCACTGAAGGAATTCAATTAAGAAAAAAATAACACCAATGCTCCACAAATTCTTCCAGGAAATAGGAGAGAAGAGGACATTTTCAACTCATTTTTTTAGATTAATTTTGCCCTGATACCAAAATTATCCAATACAAAGAGAAAAGAAAAAGAAAGCTACAAACTAATACGTCTTATGAACTTAGATTCAAACTTCTTCAAAAAGTATCAGCAAATATAATCTAGCAAGCTATAATAAGAATTATAAAATATGTACAAGTGGGATTGATTCTAGGTATGTGAGACTGCTTTTACATTTGAAAATCAATCAATGCAATCCATAATATAAATAAGCAAAAGAAGAAAAATCCTACAGTCACATCTATAGAGGCAGAAAAAGCATTTGACGAAATCCAACGATTATTCATAATACAAAATCAAAACAAAATAAAGCTCTCAGTAAACTAGATATAGAAGAAAGTTCCATAATGTGAAAAATAACACCTACAAAAAAATCCCTGTATCTAATATCACACATAGTGGGGAAATATTTTGCCCTAAGCTTGAAAACTATTCAAGAACATATTCTTTCACCAGTTTCATTTAACGTAATAGAATTTCTAGCAATTGCAATAAGGCAAGAAAAAGAAACAAAATGTGTTCAGATAAAAAAAGTTATAAAACTATTCTTATTTAAGTTGACATGATTATCTAAATAGAAAATCTCCAGGAATCTGAAAAATGAACAAACTAATAAACAAACAAACTTTCTTCTTCAGGTAATTAGTGAGTTCAGAAAGGTCTCAAACTACAAGATCAGTACAAAAAATTCAAACATATTTTTATATACTAACAATGGATATGTGGAAAGTAAAATTTAAAATATGGTACCAATTAGAAATACCACAAAGAAAGTTATAATTAGGAATAAATTTAAACGACACAATATAGGTTAGTATAGAATCTCTCTGATGAAAATTATAAAAAGTTGAGAAAGAAATAAAAGAAACATAAATAATTGAAAATTGAAGAGGCATACAGTGTTTATTACATGGAAGATTCAGGCAGAAAAGGTGTCAGTTCTCCCCACTTTGAGCTCTCAATTTAATGCAATTCCTACCAAAATCCCACCAAGGTTTCTGTACACATAGATAAACTCATTCAAAAGTTTCTGTGGAAAGGCACAAACTAAAACAATCTTTCAAAAAAATTATAATAAAGTGGGAAGACTCACTCTACAGATATTAAGAGCTACTCTGTAGCTACACGGTATTATCGGAAGGATAAATAAAAAGATTAGTAAAACAGAAAACCCAGAAACGGTCACACATAAATATGGCCAACTGTTTTTGACAAATGCGCAAAACCAGTTCAACATATTTACAATAGTGCCATAGACTGAATTGTGTCCCATTCAAAAATTAATATGTTGGCCAGGCGCAGGGGCTCACACCTGAAATCCCAGCCCTTTGGGAGGCCAAGGTGGGTGGATCACCTGAGGTCAGGAGTTTGAGACCAGCCTGGCCAACATGGTGAAACCCCGTGTCTACTAAAACACAAAAATCAGCTGGGCATGGTGGCAGGCACCTGTAATCCTAGCTATTTGGGAGACTGAGGCACAAGAATTGCTTAAACCCAGGAGGCAGAGGTTGCAGTGAGCTGAGATCGTGCCACTGCACTCCAGCCTGGGCAACAAAGTGAGACTTTGACTCAAAAAATTTAAAAAAAAAAATTCATATGTCAAATCCCTAACCCCCAATGCAGCTGTATTAGGAGATGGGCCTTGGGGAGGAAATTAGGGTTAGATGAGATCATGAGGGTGGGGTCCTTATGATGGAGTTAGTGGCTTTGTAAAAAGAGAAAGGGAAGTGAGATTTCGCTGTTCCTGCCATGGAAGGACACAGTGAGAAGGTGGTTGTCTGGCAGCCAGAAAGAAAGCCCTCACCAGAAACTAAACTTACCAGCACCTTGGTCTTGGATTTTCAGTCTCCAGCACTTTGAGAAATAAATGCCTGTTGTTTAGGCCACCCATCCTTTCTATGGTATTTTGTTATAGAAATCTCAGGACACTAATACAGATTGTCTTTTCAATAAATGGTTTTGAAGACCTGGGCATCTGGAGTCACGAGTTCAGAAATAAAGCCACACACTTACAACCATCTGATCTTTGACAAAATCATCAACAACAACAACAAAAAACAAGACATAGGGAAAGTCCTCCCTATCCAATAAATGGTGCTGGGATAACTAGCTTGCCATATGCACAAGATTGAAACTGGACCCCTTGCGGACACCATATACAAAAATCAATTTAAGGCAGACTAAATACTGAAATGTGTAACCTAAAACTAGCAAAACCCTAGACGAAAACCTAGGAAATACCATTGTGGACATAAGACCTGGCAAATATTTCATGACAAGGACATCAAAAGCAATTGCAACAAAAGCAAAAATTGACAAATGGGATCTAATAAAACTAAAGAACTGCTCAGCAAAGGAAACTATCAAAAGAATAAACAGACAACCTATGGAATGGGAGAAAAGTTTTGCAAACTATGCATCTGACAAAGGTCTAATATCCAGCATCTAGAAAGAACTGAAATTTACAAGAAAAAAAAAATTTTTAATGGACAAAGGACATGAATGACACTTTTCCAAAGAAGACTCTGTCCTCACCCCAAATCTCAACTTTTCAGAAGAATACAGGAAAATGCAAGAAAAATTGAAGCTTCCTAGAGACCTGTTGAATGGCTTTGACCAAAAGTGTGATAGCAATATGGACAATGAGGTCCAGGCTGAGGTGGTCTCAGATGGAGATGAGGAACTTGTTGGGAGCTGGAGCAAAGGTGACTCTTCCTATATTTTTAGCAAAGAGACTAATGGCATTTTGCCCCTGCCCTAGAGATGTGTGGAACTTTGAACTTGAGAGAGATACCTTAGACTATCCGGCAGAAGAAGTTTCTAAGCAGCCAAGTATTCAAAAGGTGGCTTGAGTGCTGTTAAAAGCATTCTGTTTTAAAAGGGAAACGGAGAATAAAAGTTCAGAAAATTTGCAGCCTGACGATGCAGTAGGAAAGAAAAACCCATTTTTTGAGGAGAAATTCAAGCCAGCTGCATAAATTTGCATAAGTAGCAAGGAGCCTAATGTTAATCCCCAAGACCGTGGGGAAAATGTTTCTAGGCCATGTCAGAGACATTCACAGCAGCCCCTCCCATCACAGGCCCAGAGGCCCAGGAGGAGAAAGTGATTTTGTCAGCTGGGCCCAGGGTACCCATTCTGTGTGCAGCCTAGGGACTTAATGCCCTGTGTCCCAGTCATTTAAGCCATGATTGAAAGGGGTCAAGGTAGAGCTAGGGCTGTGACTTTGGAGAGTGGAAGCTCCAAGCCTTAGCAGCTTCCACATGGTGCTGAGTGCGCAGGTGGACAGAAGTCAAGAATTGAGGTTTGGGACCTCTGCTTAGATTTCAGAATATGAATGAAAATGCCTGGATGCCCAGGCAAAAGTTTGCTGCAGAGGTGGGGCCCTCATGGAGAACCTCTGCTAGGGTAGTATGGAAGAAAAATGTGCCATCACAGCACCCAAACAGAGTTCCCACTGAGGCACTACTGTGAGAAGAGTGCCACCATCCTCCAGATCCCAGAATGGTAGATCCACTGATGCTTGCACTGTATGCCTGGAAAAGCTGCAGACACTCAATCCTAGCCTGTGAAAGCATCTGGGTGGGAGGCTGTACCCTGCAAAGCCACAGGGGTGGAGCTGCCCAATACCATGGGGACCCACCTCTTACATCAGTGTGATCTGGATGTGAGACCTGGAGTCGAAGGAGATCATTTTTGAGCTTTAAAATTTTACTGCTCCACTGGATTTTGGACTTGAATGGACCCTGTAACTCCTTTGTTTTAGCCAATTTCTCATATTTGGAATGGCTGTATTTACCCAATACCTATACCCCCATTGTATTTAGGAAGTAACTAGCTTGCTTTTGGTTTTACAGGCTCATAGGGAGAAGGGATTTGCCTTATCTTAGATGAAACTTTGGACTGTGGATGTTTGGGTTACTGTTGAAATGAGTTAAAACTTTGAGGGACTGTTGGGAAGGCATGATTGGTTTTGAAATGTGAGGACATGAGATTTGGAGGGGCCAGGAGCAGAATGATACAGTTTTGCTGTATTGCCACCCAAATCTCAATTTGAATTGTATCTCCCAGAATTTCCACATGTTGTGAGAGGGACGCATGTGGAGGTAATTCATTCATGAGGGCTGGTCTTTCCCATGCTGTTCTTGTGATAGTGAGTGAGTCTCATGAGCTCTGATGGGTTTGTCAGGGTTTCTGCTTTTGCTTCTTCCTCATTTTCTCTTGCCACCACCATGTAAGAAGTGCCTTTTGCCTCCCACCATGATTCGGAGGCCTCCCCAACCATGGGGAGCTATAAGTCCAATTAAACCTCTTTTTCTTCCCAGTCTTAGATATATCTTTATCAGTTGTGTGAAAAATACACTAATCATTAGAAAAATACAAATTGAAACCACTGTGAGATACCATCTTACCCCAGTAAGAATGGCTATTACTAAAAAGTCAAAAAGTAACAGATGTTAGCAAGGTTGCAGAGACAAGGGAGCAATTATGCATTACTGATGGGAATGTAAATTAGTTCAGCCATTGTGTAAAGCAGATTAGTGATTTCTCAAGTAACTTAAAACAGATCTATCACTTGACCCAGCAATCCACTATTGGATATATACTAAAATAATTATAAATCATTCTTCCATAAAGACACATGCACACATATGTTCATTGCAGCACTATTCACAATTTCAAAGACATAGAATCAACCTAGGTACCCATCAACAGTGGACTGGACAAAGAAAATGTGGTACATATACACTATGGAATACTACACAGCCATAAAAAAGAATAAGATCTTGTCCTTTGTAGCAATATGGATGGAGCTGGAGGCCATTTTCCTAAGCTAACTAACACAGGGACAGAAAACCAAATACTAAATATTATCACTTATGAGTAGGAGCTGAACATTGAGTAGAGATGAACAAAAAGAAGGGAACAACCAACACAAGGCCCTACTAATGGTTGATGGTGGGGCAAGAATAAGAGTCAAAATACTACCCATGAAGTATTATGCTTATTACCTGGGTAATCAAATAATCTGTACATCAAACCCTCATGACACACATTTTACCTATATAACAAGCCTGCACATGTACCTGTGAACCTAAAATAAAGGATAAAAAAATGAGCCTTGACCTACACCTGACATCTGATTAAAATTACAATCACAGTGAACCACAGATGTGAATGTAAAACATAAATCTATAAAACTTTTAGAAAAAAAAATGCAAGAGCAAATCTTCGCACCTAAAGCTAGGAAAAGATAGACTTAACACCAAAAGCATGACTCTCAATTGAAAATAATCAATACATTAAACCTCATTAAAGTAAAAACTTTCCCTTTGGAAAAACCCATGTTTAAAGGAGGAAAAGACCAACTACAGACTGGAAGGCGATATTTGCAAACCACATATCTGACAAAGAAGTGGTATCTAGAGAAAGAGATCTTCCAGGGATCAGGCAAGATAGCTGAGTAGATGTAGCCAGGTGGGCAAGGATGGAGAGGACTGGTGCAATTGTAACAGATCTTCAGAGAGAAGGCACATAAAGTGGGCTGATGGATGAGGCAGCTGGGAACCCTACATTGGGTTACTGCACACCAGGACTTGTTCCTGGTCTCCAATGACTCTAGAGGAATGGGCGCAACCCACTCTTGCCATGGGCCCCTGGAATTCTGGAAGGAAGATATCCCTTGACTACCACCAACATTCAAATTAGCAAGGAGAGCTGCTTACAGAAGTTGTAGGGGCAGCAAGCCAACTGATGTGGAGCCCAAAGGGTTTGGTGCGGGAGAGTCTGTAGCAGAGCACAGCTAGGGATGGCCATATCTGTTAGCTCCACTGGCTCTCATAGGAGACTTTAGCCCTAGGGAAATTGTCGGACCTAAACTCTGCAGGGTGGTCTCATCCATAAGAGGCCAGTCCAACCTGAGCACTCCTTGGTCTTCTGGCCTCCCCTAAGGCCCCAGCCTGCCAGTGCCTGCTTGCAAAACAGCCTCAGGTGCCCTGAGGGCCTGCATCATAGCTTCTGCACTGGTGGACTATGTCTGACTGGCAGAGAGCTCCAGTAGGGCAGTCCCAAGGGCCGCACAGCAGCCCACTAGCTCCCTCCCTACACTGCAGCTTCCCCAGGGCCCACAGCAACCCCTTACATTGCTTTGCTGGTGATCATGTGTGGGGATTGGTTTTGCTTTCCTTGCCCTGCCAGTGCCTGCATATATGCATGTACCCTGCTCTGCCACTGCTGAGGTGGCAGTGCAGTTCACCCCCTCACCCTGCCAACTGCCTTTGCAGTTAGAGCCTTAGCAGGCACAGAGAAGCCAGTCCCACCATGACCATTATCTCACCCTTATTCCAACACTGCCAACAGAGTGAAGCTAGGCACAGAGAATAGGAAATTCTTCCCTGCCTGGAGCACCCACCCCAGCCTGCAATTCACAGAATATGCACAACGACCTGTGCCTGCCAGGAAGCCCTGCCCCTCATACCAATGTCACCACCAGTGCAACTACGTGCACAGTCACCAGCATCTCCCTCCTCCAAGCCACATTGCCTCCACCACTATTGTGAACACCTTCATGGAGGCAGGCACGCTGGCACCTGCTAGCACTCTGCGGCAGCCAAGGAGCATGCACCCCACTGGGCTGCCACAGCCACTGCTGAAGACAGATCTTGGGGTCATCACATTACAAAATGCTTTGGGTGACATCACCCATCAGAGTTTAATGAACAATGGTCTAGGAGCACCTTGGGCCACCCCAGGGCAGTGGGTTCCTAAGTGCATGGAGCCAGAGAACACAGTCAGGGCCCATTAGGAGTCCCCCAGAGTTAGAGCACACAGTCCAAGGGTTGGGAGCTGAGTGTTAGCCCTCTAAAATCTTCCAGAAACAAAGCCAGTAAACCAAATCACCCTCATACCACAATCAAACCCTCAAGGTCATCAAATAGGATAAAAGAGCGTCTGCTTTCCTCCAAAAGACCACACCATCTCTCCAGAAAGGGCTCTGAACCAGGCTGAGATGGCTGAAATGACAGAAATAGAATTCAGAATATAGATAGGAATGAAGATCATTGAGATGCAGGAGTATGTTGAAAGTCAATCCAAGGAAGCTAAGAATCACAATAAAATGATGACGGGAGCTGACAGACAAAATTGCCATTATAGAAAAGCATGTAACTGACTGATAGAGCTGAAAAACACACTACAACAATTTCAAAATGTAATCACAAGTATTAATAGCAGAATAGAAAAAGCAGAATGAAGAATCGCAGAGCTTGAAAACCAGTTTTCTGAAATTAGACAGAGAAGAACAGAGAAAAAAGAGTGAAAAAGAATGAACAAAACCTCCGAGAAATATGAGATTGTGTAAAGAGACTGAATCTATGACTCACTGGTGTTTGTGAAAGAGATGGGGAGCATGTAGGCAACTTGGGAAACAAATTTCAATATATGATCCATGAGAACTTCCCCAACCTAGACAGAGAGGCCAACATTCAAATTCAGATGATGTAGAAAACCTCAGTAAGATACTTCAAAAGAGATAATCCCCAAGACACATAATCATCAGATTCTCCAAGATCAAAATGAAACGGAAAACATGAAAAGCCACTAGAGAGAAAGGTCAGGTCACCTACAAAGTGAAGCCCATCAGTGTAACGGCAGACCTCTCAGGAGAAACATTACAAGCCAGAAGAGATTGAGGCTAATATTTATCATTCTTAAAGAAAAAATAATTCCAACCCAGAATTTTATAGTTAGCAAAACTAAGCTTTATAAGCAACAGAAAAATAAGATCATTTTTAGGCAAGCAAATGCTGAGCAAATTTGTTAGCACTAGACTTGCCTTACAAGAGCTCCTGAAGAAAGCACTAAATGTGGAAAAGAAAGACCATTACTAGCCACTACAAAAAACACCCTTAAGTACAAAGACTGGTGACACTATAAAGGAACCACATAGGCCAGGCATGGTGGCTCATGCCTGTAATCCCAGTACTTTGGGAGGCTGAGGTGAGTGAATCTCTTGAGCTCAGGAGTTCAAGACCAGCCTGGGCAACATAGTGAGACCCCATCTCTACTAAAAGCAAAAAGAATTAGCCAGGCGTGGTGGTGCACACCTATGGTCTCAGTTCCTTGGGAGGCTGACTGAGGTAGGAGGATCATTTGAACCTGGGCAGTGGAGGTTGCAGTGAGCCAAGATCATGCAACTGTACTGAAGCCTGCATGACAGAGCAAGATCCTATCCCAAAAATAAATGAATAAATGAATAAACAAATAAATAAATAAACCACATAAACAAGTCTGCTTAGTAACCAGCTAACATCATTATGACAAGGTCAAATCCACACATATCGATACTCACCTTGAATGTAAATGGACTAAATGCTCTAATTAAAAGGCACAGAGTGACAAGCTGGATAAAGAACCAAGAGCCATTGATATGCTGTCTTCAGGAGACCCAGCTCACAAGTAATGACACCTATAGGTTCAAAGTAAAGAAATGGAGACAAACCTGCTGAGCAAATGTAAAACAGAATAAAGAAGGGTTGCGATCATAATTTTATACAAAACAGACTTTAAGCTAACAAAGTTCAAAAAAGACAAAGAAAGGCATTATATAATGGTAAAAGTTCGATTCCACAAGAAGGCCTAACTGTCCTAAATATATATACAGTGAACACAGGAGCACCTAGATTCATAAAACAAGTTCTTAGAGAACCTTCGAAGAGAATTAGACTTCCACAAAATACTAGCAGGAGAATTTAACACCCCACTGACAGTATTAGACAGATCATCAAGAAAATCAACCAAGTTATTCAGGACTGAAACTCAGCACTGGATCAAATGGACCTGATAGATAGCTACAGAACTCTCCACCCCAAAACAACACAATACAAATTTTTCTCATTACCACATGGCACATACTTTAAAATTGATCACGTAATTGGACTTAAAACACTCCTTAGCAAATGCAAAAGAACTGAAATTATAACAACCAATATCTCAGATCACAACACAATTAAATTTACAATTACACGGAAATTGAATAACATTGCTCGTGAACAACTTTTCATTAAATAATGAAATTAAGGCAGAAATCAAGAAGTTCTTAGAAACTAATGAGAACAAAGATACAACATACCAGAATCTCTGGGATACAGCTAAGGAAGTGTTAAGAGGGAAATTTATAGCACCAAATGTCCATATCAAAAAGTGAGAAAGATCTCAATTTAACAATCTAACATCACAACTAAAAGAACTAAAGAACCAAGAAAAAACTAACCCAAAGGTAGCAGAAGACAAGAAATAAACAAAATCAGAGCTGAACCGAATGAGATTAAGATATGAAAAACAATTTAAAAGATCAACAAATCTAGGAGCTGGTTTTATGAAAAAATTAATGAAATAAACTACTAGCTAGACTAATAAAGGAGAAAGGAGAGAAGACCCACATAAACACAATTAGAAATGACAAAGGAGATATTACCACTGACCCCACAGAAATACAAATAAACATCAGAGAATACTATGAAGACCTCTATGCACATAAACTAGAAAATCTATAAGAAACGAATAAATTCCTGGTTACATACACCCTCTCAAGACTGAGCCAGGAAGATATTGAATTCCTGAACAGATAAAAAATGGGCTCTGAAATTGAATAAATAATAAATAGCTTACTAACTAAAGAAAGCCCAGGACCAGATGGATTCACAGCTGAATTCTACCAGGTGTACAAAGAAGAGCTGGTACCATTCCTCTTGGAACTATTGCAAAATACTGAGGAGGAGAGACTCTTCCATAACTCGTTCTATGATGCTAGCATCATCGTGATACCAAAAACCTGGCAGAGACACAAAAACAAAAGAAAACTTTAGGCCAAGTTTATGAACATCAATGTAAAAATCCTCAGCAGAATACTGGTAAATAAATCCCCAGCACATCAAAAAGCTTATCCACCACAATCAAGTAGATTCCTGGGATGCAAGACTGGTTCACCATAAGCAAATCAATAAATGTGATTCATCTCATAAACAGAACTAAAGACAGAAAACCTGTGATTATCTCAACAGATGCAGAAAAAGATTTTGATAAAATTTAACACCTCCTCATGTTAAAAACTCTCAATAAACTAGGTATTAAAAGGAACACATCTCCAAATAATAAGACCCAGCTATCCATCGATGACAAACCACAGCGAACATCATACTGAATGGGCAAAAAGTTGGAAGCATTCCCCCTGAAAATCAGCATAAGACAGCAATGCCCTCTCTCAGCATTCCTGTTTAACATAGTATTGAAGTCCTAGCCAGAGCAAACAGGCAAGAGGAAGAAATAATGGACATCCAAGTAGGAAGAGAAGAAGTCAAACTATATCTGTTTCCAGAAAACATGATGCTATATTTAGAATATCTCATAGTCTTGACCCAAAAGGTCCTAAAGCTAATAACTTCAGTGAAGTCTCAGGATACAAAATCAATATTAAAAATCACTAGCATTCCTAGTAATTATTCCAACAGCTGAGAGCCTAATTAGGAATGCAATCCTATTTACAATTGCCACAAAAAGAATAAATTACCTAGGAATACAGCTAACTAGGGAGGTGAAAGTTATCTGTAAAGAAAACTACAAACCACTGCTCAAAGAAATCAGAGATGACACAAACAAATGGGGAAACCTTCCATGTTCATGTATAGGAAGAATCAATATCATTGAAAAGGTCATGCTGCCCAAAGCAATTTATAGATTCAATGCTACTTGTATTAAACTACCAATGACATTCTTCACCAAAGCAGAAAAAAACTATTGAAAATTCAAATGGAACAACAACAACAAAAAAGCCCCAATAGCCAAGGCAAACCTAAGCAAAAAGAACAAAGCTGGAGCATCATGCTACCTGACTTCAAACTATACTACAAGGCTATAGTGACCAAAACAGCATGGTACTGATACAAAAACAGACACATAGACCAGTAGAAATGAATAGTGAGCTCAGAAATAAGGCCACACACCTACAACTATCTGATATTTGACAAGCTCCACAAAAACAAGCAATAGGGAAAGGATTCCCTATCCAATAAATGGTGCTGGGATAACTGGCTAGCCATATGCAGAAGATTGAAACTGGATCCCTTCCTTATACCATATACAAAAATTAACTCAAGATGGACTAAAGAATTAAATGCAAATCCCAAAACTATAAAAACCCTGGAAGGCAACCTAAGCAATAGCATTCTGAACATAGGAATGGGCAAAAATTTCATGACAAAGACACCAAAAGCAATTTGAACAAAAACAAAAATTGACAGATGGGATCTAAGTAAACTAAAAAGCTTCTGCACAGCAAAAGAAACTATTAACAGAGTAAACAGACAACCAACAGAAAGGGAGAAAAGTTTTGCAAACTATGCCTCTGACAAAGGTCTAATATCCAGCATCTGTAAAGAACTTAAACAAATTTACAAGAAAAAAATTTGAAAGTGGGCAAAGGACATGAACAGACACTTTTCAAAAGACATGCATGCAGCCAACAAACATACAAATAAAAGCTCAACATCACTGATTATTAGAGAAATGCGAATCAAAACCACAGTGAGATACCATCTTACCAGTCAGAATGGCTATTACTAAAGACAAAAGCAGACAAAGAAACAAACAAACAGATGTGGGCAAGGTTACAGAGAAAAAGGAATGCTTATACACTTGGTGGGAATGCAAATTAGTTAAACAATTGTGGAAAGCTGTGTGGCCATTCCTCAAAGACCTAAAAACAAAAATACCATTCAACCCAGCAGTCTCATTACTGGGTATTTACCCAAAGGAATATAAATCATTCTAACATAAAAATATGTGTACTAATATGTTCATTGCAGCACTATTCACAATAGCAAAGACATGGAATCAACCTAAAAACCCATCAGTGGTAGACTGGTTAAATAACATGTGGTACATATAAACCATGAATTACTATGAAGCCATAAAATAGAATGAAATCATGTCCTTTGGAAGAACATGGATGGAGCTAGAGGCCATTACCCTGAGCAAGCTAACACAGGAACAGAAAGTCAAATATTTCATGTTCTCACTAATAAGTGGGAGTTAAGTGATAAGAATACATGGATACATGGGGGGAACAAAGACATTGGGGCCTATCAGAGGGTGGAGTATGAGAGGAAGGAGAGAATCAGAAAAAATAACTAATGGGTACTGGGCTTAATACCTAGGTGACGAAATAATCTGTACAACAATCCCCATGACACTAGTTTAACTGTATCACAAACCTGCACATGTTAAATTAAAAAAGAACTGGTATCTAGAATATATAAAGTACTTTCAAAATTCAACAACTAAAAAAATGAAGAATCCAAATAGATAATAGACAAAATATAATATGAAAAGACATTTTACAGAAGAGGAAATATAGATGACCAAGAAACACATAACAAGATGTTTTAGCCATTAGGGAAATGCAAATTAAAACTATGATGAGATAACACTACAAACATTTCAAACTGGCTAAAATTTAAAAATAACTATTGACAACAACACATGTTTGTGAGGATGAAAAGAAATTGGGTCACACACACCCTGCTAGTGGCAATATAAAAGGGCCCAGCCACTCTGAAATACATTTTGGAAAATTTCGTCTAAAAGCAAACATGTAACTACCATACCATCCAGAAATTGCACTCTTGTGTATTCTAGAGACATGAAAGCTTATATTCACAGAAAATCTGTACATAGATATTCATAGCAGCTTTATTTATAATAGGCCCAAACTGGAGACAACCCAGATGTCCTTCAGTGGGTGAATTATAAATAAACTGTAGTACATCAATACCAATAAAAATATGAATGAACTACTGATACACATAACATTTTGGATGCATCTCCAGGGAATTATACTAAATGAGGGGAAAAAAAAAATCCCACATGGTTACATACTGCATGATTCCATTTATATGTCGTTCTTGAAATGACAAAATTATAAAAATAGAAGAGAGATTTGTGATTGACAGGGTTGGAGAAGGGGGAGTTGGGGAAGACAGCTGGATGTGGCTCTAAAGGAGGAACACAGGGGATTCTTGTGGCTTTGGAAAGGCACTGTGTCAATATCAATATCCTGATTGCATTACTATACCATAGTGCTGCAGTGTTACCAGGGGAAGAAACCTGGTAAAGCATACAGGGGATCTCTCTATATTATTTCTTACAATTCACATGGATCTACAATGATTTCAAAATAAAAAGCTTAAGTGAAAAAAGAGATAAAGGACACTGTCTTTTTTATTCTTAATACAATGGAAAGTTAGTCAATTGCTGCTCCACTGAGAGGAGGAGCGAAATGACCTGACTTGGATTTTAGAACAATCCCTCTGGCTTCTGCAGCATGGCGATGGTGGAAGTAGGAATCCCTGGATAGAAGATATGCAAAAAATCCAAGACTGAAGTGAGGTTGGGTTGGACCAGCGATATTGTAGATGTGGGCGAATTGTTTAGGTTCTAGACCTCTTTTGTAGGTAGGGCAGACAGCAATGGCCCATGGATTGCATTCAGGGTGCTAGACTCCCATAATTTTGCCTCCAGCTCATACTTCATCACATCTTCTTTTGTGTTATATTGTACAACTCTCTTAAATTCTAGTGCACTTTACTTGCGCACCTTGACATTGGACATTAGCACTTCCTCGTGTCTTCTCCTGGCTAATTTCTACTCACCCTATAGGTCTCAGTTGACTCAGTTGAAGCCTTTTTTGTTTTGTTTTGTTTTGTTTCATTTTTTGAGGAGGATCTTTTCTATAGCTTGGTTTTTCAACAGAATGTTTTATTTTATTTTATTTTTGCTGAGGCACCAATACAAGAACTGCATCTCAGTTCCTTACTTAGATGAGGAAGGATGATAATATCTGTTAATGATTGTCAAATCCCTTCTATGTTCCAGCTACTGGGGCTGACTATATTTTGCACATAATATTTCATTAAATTCTCAAAATATAGGAAACAACATGAAGAAAGTTTCAGAGTTAGGAAATCAAGGTTGATAACAGTGACATATCAGATGTTAGCCTCCTCTGCTAATTAGAAAATATTTAACAACTAGCTAAGTTGAAGTCATTTCCTATGTTGCAGGTATTATGCCAAGTGCTTTATAGGTACTATCGCAATTAGTTCTTGAAATAAATTTATGACATAAATACTATTTTGATTTTATAGATGGGTAAACTAAGTCCTGGAGAGGCTAAATAACTTTCCAAAGGTGACATAGTCATTAAATGGTAAGCCATAGAGCCAGTACTTATTACCTAAAGCCTGTAAGCCTGAACGTCAGCCTATGTTAACCTACAGCTTCAGGCTCAGTCCCACCACTCTCCCGGTCCCGCCCCTTAGGAGAGGATTTCCTTCTTAGGTGTGTCTTTTGATTTCCCATTTCTGTCGTGTTACCAATCTGGAACAATCCCTTCAATTTTGCACTTCTCATGAATGGCCTAGTATATGCTTCTCCCCATACATATTCTCAGGCATGCAGCCAGCATCAGAAAATGCCCTACCCTTACTTATCTCTACTCAGATGAGTAATGACTTTTGAAAGCTGATTGGAAACAAATGTTTTATGCACTTTTTATTACAGAGCACGTTAAAGTTCACTTCAACACAAGGCCTCAAAATCACCTTGAATCTTAAAAAGCAAGTTGGTAAACCAACCTTTACTTGTTTTCACTGATCCAGAAAACTCCCTGGAACTTTCCAAGTGAATAAAGCAAGACCCTTATCTCTATTTGATGACAACCCAACCTTTCAAACTGCTTTGCTTTTCTGGGGCATTTGGCAGTCAGATCTGGGCCTGTCTCCACTGCAGCTTATTGGAAATCATTTTATTTTCTGTACTCAATGGCTAACTTTCCTAACTTCACTAACAGGTGAAGGGTGACTCCAACTTTGCATGATGTTGACATGTGTATCTTTCAGATCTCTATTCAAACAAAATAAATAGGAAAACTGCTCTCTTTAGCCAGTTAAGTTTAGTGGGCTCAGAATATAGACATATATACACACACACGTATATATAGTGTGCGCTATATGTAAATATATATGTATATATATGTATGTATATAAATATATATGAATATACATTTAATTGAGCTCATATTCTGGACAACAGCTCAATAAATATTCACACACACACACACACACACACGTATACATATGAGCTCCATTAAATGACCTCTTCCAACACCTTCTTAGAAGTTGCAGAGGCCTCCCAGATGATGGGTACCTTTGCCCATATATCTTTTTTGAAAGTCCTATATCATGGGGTGCTGAGTATACAGTAATTTTAAAAATTCTAAAAAAATGCAGTCTTCTTTTAAAAAAAATTCTTGAAGAAAAAAATAAGCAGCACTTAATTGAAGAGCGTTACATATTGAAGCAATCTGGGTTTCTCTCAGACCACTGCATTCTAGCCAACATATCTGTAGAGTCCTTTTTAAATCCACATCTGCATCTTCATCTGGGGGCCCTCCAAATCATAACCACAGTCCATTCACATGGGAAGACCATTCTTTTTTGTCTAAATATTCCAATGCCTTTGTGTATTTCCCCATATCTGTGAAATCCTTCTGGGTACCATTGAGTCTCTTTCTGGGGTTGGGGGGTGGGCTGGGGAGGGGGCAAAGTCTACTAGAGAGATGTGAAGTAAATTCCTTTTTCTTTCTCCTAACATTTAGTGATAATTTTCTCAGCAAGTGTGCCTTTGAGCATCAATGATGAGGAAGACAATTGAATATCTTCAACAGCTGTTTTATGTGAGGACAATTCCGTCTTGGAACTCCTTGCCAATAATCCAGGCTATTGTCACATCTTCTGCCATAGCCTGTGTCACATAATCTAATCTTTTTCACAAAGTGGCTGTCTTCAAAGAGCCTTTTAAAATAACTTAATTCCAGGATTGGCACCCTTACAGAACTGAAGCACAGGTAACTGATACCACAGATTTACTAACTCATCCACATATTAGTCACCTGTTTAAAATAAAATGAAAAGACAAATACAGTGAGTTTTCACACTCAGGAGCCATAAACATTGTAATGGAAATAGTATGTAAAAAAGACTGCAGATCTATTTTCCCACAAACAACAAGAGGTAGGAAAGAATCTTCTAGTCCAGAGACTGATACATAAACATTACTCCTAGTACTATAGTAATTCTCATCAAAGGTTCCTTTGCTTAAAACAACAATAGAGGATTATGGCAGCTAAATCATTCATTGAGAATAGATAAATCTATACTAGTGTAAGGGCCAATGAAGTTTTCCTGAAAAATCAACTCACTAAATGCAAGTTAATGGAAGATAAGGCATACAAATGTATTTAATGTGTATACACAGGATCCTTCAGAACAAAGACCCAAAGACAAGTGGAGATTGTCCATTTTTGTGCTTTGTTTCAACAAAGTACGGATAGTTGTATTAGTCTATTTTCACACTGCTGTAAAGAACTGCCTGACACATGGGGATTACAGGTCTCTCGCTTGACATGTGGGGATTGTAATTTGAGATGAGATTTGGGTGGGGATACAGAGTCCAACCATATCAACAGCCATGTAGAAATATGACTGGGCAAAAAGGGTAGGAGCTAATGCTAATAGACTGAGTGGGAAAACCGAGCAAGGCCTGTCAGTCTA
The DNA here is from genome assembly GCF_024542745.1 of Macaca thibetana thibetana. NCBI lineage: Eukaryota > Metazoa > Chordata > Mammalia > Primates > Cercopithecidae > Macaca > Macaca thibetana. The sequence goes on from NC_065590.1 coordinate 6,951,353, forward strand.
GATTCTCCTTGGCCTTTCTGAGCAGCCTCCCTTCTTTCTAGGTGTGGGGTAGGACTCCCTCTGGAATGGGGGTCTTAAGACCTACAGTTAAACAAGGTAGTTTGGATAATTTCTTTATAGCCAGTTTTTACACAGAAGGGTGGAGGGAAAGTTAGAATGATAACTTTAGGTTTGATGGCTGGCTTTGGGGAAAAGGGGTCCTGGTTTCTATGACCCAGCCTTGAGAAAGAATGGGATTCTAGTCTCTGTGGCTGGACTCTGGGGAGAGTGAGACTAAGAGATAGGAGGGCAGAAGATCAGAGAGAAACTTTGTTTCTGGGACCTTTTGGATGTTTTCTTCTGAGCGCTAACATTGGTGAGAGAGAACTAGGCATAATTTAATCTATAATTCATTTAAGCAACAACAGTCACAATAACCTATGAATGCTATATATGAGATTTCTGTGTGTAAACTTTTCATTCCTCTCTGTGGATTAAATGAATGATAGTACCAGGTCATTCCGATTTAACTGACTTTTATTGGTATCGTTTAAGTCATTTTCCTGAATATAGCATAATATTCTAGGGTATAATTATGGACAATGTGGGCCTACTTTTCTTCCATTGATAGAATAGTTACACCAATATTTATTAAAGGCCTCATGTGAAAGTGGAGTGAACCATGCTCTCAGAATAAAAATTTTCTTCTTGGCCTACTGAGACAATCATGATGATTTTCTGTAATTCAAACTTGTATACTTAGTGAAACATCAATTACCCCTTCTATGCAGAAAAAGATAGTTAAATGTGAGGAACAGCTTTTGAGAACTAACTTTAAAGCACAGATAATCCAGAGTTGTTTAAACCCTCTACCATCTTTTCTTTTTGTGCTTATTTAGTTGTTGTCTAAGAAAAGGCTGTGCTCACTTTGTGTGTAATATTAGATATGGGAGTATAGGAATTTGTGATCTACATACCAGACTGTGTGAATTTCAGGAGCTATAGTTTTAGCCATTAGTGCTTATACAAGCACTGTATTAAGTGACTTGGCAGACAAGAGTTAAGAATTTATATTATTAAGAAAATGGCAGCTCAAACAGGAAAAGCACTAATCAACATTTAACAGCTACATTTTTCAAACTACAGCTACCTGGTAAAAAATATCGGTGATAACATATCACATTATAAGCGTCATCTTTAAATGCCTTGCGATATTTCTCTGGGGTTTAAAATAGATTGGTTTTCTTAGCGACTGTCTGAAAGGTTAAAGGCTTTCTCAGGAAAAATACTGAAAGATGCAGATCGTGTTAAACAAAAAACTAAAAGCAGCACACTGCCTGGATTAAAGATGGTTAAAGCTGGATCAACACCCTTCAGAACTGAATTCAACAAAATATATGTTTTAAATGGGATCTAAATATCTTAGGTTGAAACAAGCATAACGGAAGATAGAATTTCAGGTAAATTAAAGGATCATATGTAAAAAGCAAAAGCACCACAACCAATTTCACAAGCACTGAAACTGGCAAAGAAAATTTATGATTATTTAAGTAATTTTAGAATGAGCAAGGAGTTTCTAAGCAGAAAAGTGGTAACAGAAAACATAAAGAGAATTATTATTCCATTTCGTTAAAAATTAACCATTTCTATGTACCAAAAACTTTCATAAGCAAATGTAGGCAGCAAACTGAAAATCGGGCCATCATCGTGGCAAATATAAAGAAAGGCTAACATTCCGGTAAATCAATTAAAAAATCACTAGTACCTTGAGAGGAAAGGATGTGGACCACTAATGCTCCTCACTCTGTATTTGATTGAAATAGTATTATTTGGCCTCGTGCATGCTCAGTTTCTTACTGGCTTTAAATAGTCCCTGGCCCCTATCCCAATCTGAGCTGCAGCTACCAGAGCTCCATTCTCCTTACTATTGAGTAGCAAAGCAACAGGCCTTTCTTCACACAGACCTGAAAAAAAACAAAGAAACAAACAAAACCAATCAGAAAGGTGGCTTAGGAACCTGCACATCTATTTATTTGATGCTTTGTTTCATGTCACATTATTAAAAGTGATTTTGTAAGCTTTTCATCTTCACAAATAATCTTGTTTCCTTTTTTTTAAAAAAGACCTTTAAACATATATTGTCAGAGTTACATGTAGTGACTGATGGAAACCCATTATTTCCCTTGTAAGCGTATACAGCTGGAAAGCCAGTTGCCTTTGGCCAACTAATCCACATCCTAACCTCTGGAATTGTGTCGTCTCCTCTTACTGGTGCTATTCAGCTTCCATCTTAGTAACTTCACCATGCTACCAGACCCTTTAATCCTACGAGACATATCAGGCATGGATGAAAAGAAAGAAATCCATTCCCTTCATCAGATAATGTTACACGCCACTGTCCGTGATGGAGCAGCCTTGACCCATCTTAAGATGGTTTGGCTTCCTATTTTGTGGCAGACTCATCCAAATAGGACTGTTATTATTTATCCCATTTTCGGCACGATTCTTCTTTTGTCAGCCATGAATCTGTTTCTAGCCTTTTCTCTCTCTACTTCCACGAAGCCGACTTGCTTGCAATTCTCTCTACAAAGTCAATGAAAATTGCATGCCCCTGGCAGCAGTTGGGGGGCACAGAACACCACAAGAAATCAGCAAAGAATATATAAGCACATTATCAATAACATCAGAGCGTTAATATCTTTCCTTGGCTAAGTGGTTTGCAAGAGCCTACTTAAAGTGATTACTTAAAAAACAACAACAACAACAACAACAACAAACCCTGCAGATATAGCTTGTATACGCTATGCTTTCTAAAATGATTATTATTTTTAATATTATAAAGACATGAAGAAAGACTATTTTCTTTCAGAGAACATTATCAGAATAAGTTTCCTGTTGTTTTAAGACTCAAGCTTAAACTACATAACATTCATTTGCATGCTTGCACTGAGAAACTGAATATGTAATACTAAAAGGGTAACCTCAAAAGACTTGTTAGGCTCCATATAACTAGTTCCCGTCGTTTAGATTCCAGGTTTCACCATTCTTTCCTACGACATGTCTCTGGCAGATAAGATTGGTGGGTTCCAGCACATAATTCATGACTCTAGGCTCCACTCAGAGTTCTCGCATTTTAGGTCCATAGCTTGGGAGTAAACACCGTGGGAACCTGGAGCCAGTCCATCTAAGTGTCTAAGCTGGTTCTGCCATTTACTAACTTTGTCCCTATCAGCAAGTTATTTTTCTTCAGGCTCCTTTCCCTATCTCTAAAATGGAGATAATCATAGTGTTTACTTCCTGTGATTGTAACGAGGATTAAATGAGGGACTACATATCCAAGCGCTGCAAACGGTGCCTGGCACGTGGTGAGGTCAATCATTATGGTCAATAATGATCTCATTATTATTTTCTCACTTTCCTATTGTCTAACTGGAGACTTCTTCCTTCAGAAGTTGTGTACAGTGGTGGAGGAGGAACTGTACCTCCCTGTGAGTAGCCAGTGTACGAAAGTCCAAACACAGCAGCAATTTCCAGTTTGATAGACCTGGTGGAAGCTTTCCAGCGTTCAGCTAAGAGCGCAGTCGCTCTGTGTTGCTGAGCTGGTACTGCTGCTTCCCTCAGCAGCCATGCTTTGCTCTCGAGGGTAACCTTCATGTTAGGGAATGGTTTTGCCCTCTAGCGACAATAATTTATGCAACTGAAAAAAATGACTGGGCAAAGTGTTTAAGCAGCTTGTCTGAGGAAGCCTGTACCACAACAGTCAAAATTGCTATAACTAGATAGCTATAATTATACTCACCCTCTTCTAGGCATTTTGCTAAGTTCTTTACAAATATTCTCTTAATTGATCTTTTTCACAAGACTTTGAGGAGGTGGATATTACTGTTGTTGATGTTTTATAGATGAGGAAACTAAGACAGAAAAATAACACAATTCTGCCGAAACAAACAGCTATTAATTAAATGTCCAAGCCAGGAAAAGAATTTAGATATAACTTTAAAATCAAGACTATGAGGCCATACGACATTGAATGTGTATGATGGCATTCCTTTGGGCACAGCGTGTTTCTCCTCCACAATTGCCACGAACACCAAATAGAAAGACATGCATACCTGAGAAGCTATTGGTTATTGACATTGTTTTCAATTTTGTTAGATGTTCCTCTCAGAATTGTGGAATTTCCGGTTGTGCACCTTTCCAGTTATATTCAATTCTGGTGAAATGCCCTCCAAAGTGGCTATACTAAATTCTAATTCTATTAGCCGTGTTTGAGAGTCATGGGAAAAAAAAGAGATATTGCTTGATATCTCTATATCTCTTTCTTTCCCATGAAATTTCTTCTGTAGCTTTTAACCCGTGTGTGTCCTTCTTTTGCTACATGGTTAATGCTTTTATCCTCAAGTTTCCGCCTACTCTTTCTCTTCTACAGAATTTATAACAGCACACGTAAATAGAGCTAATAGTTCCTGAAAGATAGAAAAACAAGCTAAGCTCCAAATTCATTTTCTTTCCCATAGGAATAATCAGGGTTTTATTATTATCTGTGTTATGTGTTCGCATTAGATTACAAACTGAGAATGTAAAGTTCAAGAAAATAATAATTTCTGGAGAAACCTTATTATATTCTCCAACCGTGTCCCAGGATATTTAATGAAACTTTTCAGTGCCTTGGAAACAGTAGGAATAAAATTATACTTGAGTTGCTTTTCCACCTTTTCTTCTTTCTCTTCATTTTTATAGACCTCGGGGATAAGCAGTTGCCTTCTGGCCAGAGGACTTTTGTATTATCATTGCAACTTTTTCATTTTGACTTCATCTTAAGGTTGGGATTTAAGATCCAGACAGTCCCTAAGAAACAGGAGAGAACGTGTATACATTTTCATGGGGAATGCTTGCCTTCCTTATTAGATGCTGTGTATTTTACTCTTTCTAATTTTGCATTTTCCAATTTCCAGCTTCATTCCACAATTGGATTTGAGGTTGCTTCTGATTCATTCTGGAGTTTAAACTTCTGCCATTAGTCTCCTCCACAGAAAACACATGAAGAAAGTAGTTCAAAAACTACACCTGCACTCAATATGTGTTGTGATTAAAATACTGTCTGATTCTCCACCTGGTGTGTGTGCGTCCTTGGAGTGACTTGGACGTGTGCCAGGAGGAAGTGCATGCACTCACTGATGGTCTGGAAAGACTGCTTCAACTCTGGGGCCCAAAGCAGCAAGCTCAAATGGAAGGTCAGAGTCAATGGGTCCTGACACTAATGGGATTATTCTCCAGATAGGCTGCGTTTCCTCCTGTTCTGTTGCTGGACGGACTCTTGCTACCAGCCCATGTCCATGACCCACACCATTCTCCATGCCTCCTTACTCCTCATTTCTTTTTTTTTTTTTTAATGCAGGTATCATCTACCAGCAACCATCCTTTCCTGCTGTGATGATGCATAGGGTGTATGAGCCTATCGAGAAGGACATGTGACAAAGCATTCTTACCAAAGCTGTGGTGCTCACTATCCAGATGATACAAAGTTATGTGACCAGTTAGGAAGTAAACATACAAAAACTTCAACATTGAATACATTTTATCTTTTCCAAAAAACTTTCCTTTGGAAGATCTCAGATGCTTTCAAAATGTGAAGCCAGATACTGTGTAAACCTAAAGCACATTCTTGTGATTATTCTCACACAGAAAATCAGCATCCTTCAAAGGCAGAAGGAGTTTTTGGAAACAGCTAAATCTATTTAGAATCACGCACAGTGATCAAGGTGTGTAAATCTGTGAGGAATCAAAAATGAGGAACTAATTCCAAGAAACAAAACTGTTTTCAGACTTGGGGGGGTATAAAATGAGCATGAAAGAAGATAGAGTTATTTTCATTTTCATGGGACATGAACCAACCATTTGGGTGGTGTCCGTGTGCATGAATGTGTATAAAGCGAATGGGTGGAAATATGTAGATGGCTCACTGTGGTCATTCAATATGTTTTCTAGAGGACATCTTGATCAGTCCCCTCCTCTCATGTTTTAGTGACATGCTACAGGGCTTTCTCCTCTCCAGTAGTGTAGGTTCCTACAGAGGATGCTCCTCTAATTTGTCATCACTGCACCCTCTCTGTAGCTTACCCCAATGCCTCATGCACCAGGGCCACTGGGTGAGTATTTATCTGAATGACCGATTAAATGAATGTGTGATGGGCTCTTGTTTTCCTGACTATATCTCCATGCTCCTGAGCATAATTCTCATTCATTAAGTTTGATGACCTCAAGTGTTGATTTTTGTATTTTCTACCCTATATGTGTGTACCTACCTTATAGGTACGTTTCATGTCCCATGTTTTCCTGTGCTGAACTGTTTGACTTCCGTGCTCTTGAGTCAACTCTCTCTAGAGAACACAGCAGAAATATCTCAATGAACTTTCCCTCTTTTATATATTACAATCATTCTGTAGAAAAACAAATAGAATTTCGTGACTGACTGGATACAAGGAATGACTTTGCACATCTTATATCTTGTAGAGTAGTTGATGTCTTCATCATTCTTTGTGTAATTAATCACGTACTGCCTTAGTGCGACTATGCAAGTAGGCAGAAAATGCTTTCCTAACTTCATGATCTCCGACCTATCATTTCCTGGTCAAACCTTTTCCTATATTCTATTCTAGAGAGCATTATAGAATAGCAGGTAAGAGTACTAGCTTTGAAATTAGAAAAAAATAAAGCTGTAGTTCTTAGATCTATCTCTCACTAATCGGCAAGTTTTTTTTTTTTTTTTTTTTTTTTTTTTTTGGTCTAATTAAACTTCAGCGTCTCTTCCTAAACTTGATGTAAGAATATCTACCTCTCATGGATGGTCTAGATTTGAAATAAAGTAATGCCTATAAAAGGCTTTTTTGGGTATCTGGCACCTAATATACTCAATAGCTCAACATATTACTTCATTTTAATTATAACTTTTTGTAAAGCAAGCAATTCAAATATTCTTCATTATTTCGAATTCCTCTCCCTGAGAAAACCTTATTGATCAAGAAAAGTAGAAGGTTTTATAAAAAAAATTTTCTAAATTTCCATTCACATTTCCTTAACAATTATTTCTACTCACACTAAGTATTCGTCTGTCCCTCCTGTTCTCAGGGAGGTGTATTTACTATTTGGTAAGTACTTGACCTCTGAATTCCTTCCTTGCTCTCTTCCCAGAAACTTCTTTATATTGTCCTTTCTCTCTTCTTCCCATTATCATTTCAACACATGCAATGTCTTTTCTGACTTAGAAGTTCTTGTTTTGATCCTTCTTTCCCCTTGATCTATCTCTTACTTCACAGCTGAACATTTAGGTGGAGTTGCCTGAGCTTCATTCTCCTCTTTCCACCTGCACCACAGCCCATTACCTCCTGCCTTATCACTGCCTTGAAGCTGCTGTTACCCACACCACTAAAGACCTTCCTGGCTATAGGAAACTGCCACAAAGTAAGAGTATCAGCTGTGGAGCCAGCTACTTGGATCTGAACTCTGCCTCCAACACTTGCTAGCTCTGTCACCTTGGAAGGGTGACAAACTCTCTATACCATAGTGTCCTGGTCCATAAAATGGGAATAAAATTACCTCCTACATTTGTTCTGAAGATGACTGAGTGAATAAATATAAAGTACTGCTAATGGGTCAGCAAACTTTGGCCAGCCTGTTGCCTGTTTTTGTAAATAAAGTTTTATTGGGACACAGCAGAACTTGCTCCTGTATGTATTTCCAGTGGCTTCTTCTGCACTCTAAGGGCAGAGGCGCAGCTGTGACAGAGGTGACACTGCCCACAAATCCCAATATATTTGCTAGCTGGCTCTTTATGGAAAAGTCTGCTGGACCCTGGCTTACAACAAAGCCTGGCATACGATAAGCACTAAAGAATGCTAGACAGTATTAGAACTCGAGCTTGAATAATACTTACCACACTTGGCCACTTCTTTCGTCTGCCATGATACCCTGATTTTTTGGCATTTTCATTTCCTCCTTTACCTGATCTTTTTAGTTTCCTAAGGGACTTATTTTCTTCTTTTCTTTGAGAGATCTTAGTGTTTCTTGGCTCCTCGATCACTCTTCCTATCGGCTTGGTTTCACTGTCCTTACGGAATTTGTTCATTCTCTTCCTGCCCAATATCAACTATGTTCATTACTTTGAGTGTCCCTATGCTGAATATTGCCAGATCTCTGTCTCCAGTACAAATCTTTCTCTTGGCCTTAGACCTGTTTATCCAAATTGGATTTCTCCACTTGGATTAACTGAAAACGCTTTCACATTTTATATGTCCAAAACTTAACCCATAATATTCTTTCTTAACTTGTTCCTCCACTCACCCTACTGAATGGCTGCTGCATACTCCGTTGTGTACCTCCAGCTGTTTTAGGACATTGCATGTTATTTCTCAAGCGTGAATACCTGTAGCATTCCTGTGATTCCCCGTAACTCTTAAGATAAAAATAAAAATTGCTGTAGCTTTTTTTTTTTTTTTTTTTTTTGATATGGAATCTGACTCTGTCGCCCAGGCTGGAGTGCAGTGGCGCAATCTCCGCTCACTGCAAGCTCCGCCTCCCGGGTTCAGGCCGTTCTCCTGCCTCAGCCTCCCGAGTAGCTTCCATCACCACGCCTGGCTAATTTTTTGTATTTTTAGCAGAGATGGGGTTTTACTGTGTTAGCTAGAATGGTCTTGATCTCCTGACCTTGTGATCCACCCGCCTTGGCCTCCCAAAGTGCTAGGATTATAGGCGTGAGCCACCACGCCCAGCCTGTTTTTTTTTCAATGAAAGTAATGGCAAAAAAGTGATTACTTTTGCTCCAATCTAATAGTAGGGAGTGTTCAATAAGGGTACTGAAATATTTGCTCATTACTTTCTAAAGGATTCTGGGTTTCACATGAGAACATTTTCCTTCGGACACACACATAGCAACAACAATAACAACTACTTGCAATAAAAAGCATGTTCTTTTAAAGGATTGTTAAGCACCCTTGTGCTGGTTTTCAAAGGGAATGCCTCCAGCTTTTGCCCATTTGGAATGATATTGGCTTTGGTTTGTCATCAATAGCTCTTACTATTTTGAGGTATGTTCCATCAATATCTAGTTTATTGAGAGTATCTAACATGAAGGGATGTTGACTTTTATCAAAGGCCTTATCTGCATCTGTTGAGATAATCATGTGGCTTTTGTCATTGGTTCTGTTTATTTGATGGATTATGTTTATTGATTTGTGTATGTTGAACCAGCCTTGCATCCCAGGGATGAAGCTGACTTGATTGTAATGGATAAGCTTTTTGATGTGCTGCTGGATTCCCTCTCTCACTGCTCCTATTCAGTATAGTATTGGAAGTTCTGGCCAGGGCAATCAGGCAAAAGAAAGAAAGAAAGGATATTCAAATAGGAGGAGAGAAAGTCAAATTGTTTGTTAGCAGAAGACATGATGGTATGTTTATTAAACCACATTGTCTCAGCCAAAAAGCTACTTAAGCTGATTGGCCAATTCAGCATAGTCTCAGGACACAAAATCAGTGTGCAAAAATCACAAGCATTTCTATACACCAATAATAGACAAGCAGAGAGCCAAATGATGAATCAACTCCCATTCACAATTGCTACAAAGACAATAAAATACCTAGGAATACAGCTAACAAGGGATGTGAAGAATCTCTTCTAGGAGAACCACAAACCACTGCTCAAGGAAATCAGAGAGGACACAAACAAATGGAAAAATATTCCATCCTCATGGATAGGAAGCATTGATATCGTGAAAATGTCCATACTGCCCAAAGTAATATATAGATTTAATGCTACTCCCATCAAACTACCATTGAAATTCTTCACAGAATTAGAAAAAATTACTTTTAATTTTATATGAAACCAAAAACAGCCTGTATAGCTAAGACAATCCTAAGCAAAAAGAACAAAGATGCGACCTGACTTTAAACTATACTACAAGTCTACAGTAACCAAAACAGCATGGTACTGGTACCAAATCAGACATAGACCAATGGGACAGAACAGAGGCTTTGGAAATAACATCACACATCTACAATTCGATCTTTGAAAAACCTGACAAAAACAAGCAATGGGGAAAGGATTTCCTATTTAATAAATGGTGTTGGGAAAACTGGCAAGTCATATGCAGAAAATTTAAACTGGACTCATTCCTTACACATTATACAAAAATTAACTCAAGATGGATTAAAAACTTAGACATAAGACCTAAAACCATAAAAGCCCTAGAAGAAAACCTAGGCAAGACCTTCAGGACATAGGCGTGGGCAAAGACTTCATGACTAAAACACCAAAAGCAATGACAATAAAAGTCAAAATTGACAAATGGAATCTAATTAAACGAGCAAAAGAAACTATCATCAGAGTTAACAGGCAGCCTAGAGAATGCGACAATGTTTTTGCAATCTACCCAGCTGAAAAGGTCTAATATATAGAATCTACAAAGATCTTAAACAAATTTACAAGAGAAAACAAACAATAACATCAAAAAGTGGGCAAAGGACACGAACAGACACTTCTCAAAGAAGTGTCACATTTATGTGGCCAACAAACATATGAAAAAAGCTTCACATCACTGATCATTACAGAAATGCAAATCAAAACCACAATGTGATACCATTTTGCCCCAGTCAGAATGGCCATTATTAAATAGTCAAGAAACAATAAATGCTGCCAAGTCTTTGGAGAAATCGTAACACTTATACACAGTTGCTGAGAATGTAAATTAGTTCGACTATTGTGGAAAACAGTGTGGCAATTCCTCAAGAATTTAAAACCAGAAAGACCATTTGACCTGGCAACTCCTTTACTGGGTATATGCCCAAAGGAATATAAATAATTCTACTATAAAGATACATGCACACATATGTTTATTGCAACAGTGTTTACAATAGCAGAGACATGGAACCAACCCAAATGCCTATCAATGATAGACTGGATAAAGAAAATGTGGCACATATACACCATGGAATACTATGCAGCCATAAAAATGAATGAGATCATGTCCTTTGCAGGGACGTGGATGAAACTGGAAGCCATCACCTTCAGCAAAGTAACACAGCAACAAAATAACCAAACACTGCATGTTCTCACTCATAAGTGAGAGTTGAATATTGAGAACACATGGACACAGAGAGGGAAACAATACACACCGGAGGCTGTCAGGGGGTGGGGGGCAAGGGGAGTGACAGCATCAGGACAAGTAGCTAATGCATGCAGGGCTTAAAATCTAGATGACAATGACAGGTTGATAGTTGCAGCAATCCGCCATGGCACATGTATACCTATTAACAAACCTGCAATTTCTGCATATGTATACTGGAACTTAAAGTAAAATTTTAAAAAAAGAACTGTTGGTACTCTCTTACCCACTATTTGTTTTTTATACCAGAGATTAGCAATATTTAATCTCATTAATAGATATGATAACGGCAATAATTGCTTTTTACGAATCATTTTATATGTATCGTATTGAATTATTTCAGTAATCTTACATAGTAGGTATCATTTTCTCCATTTGACAGGTAAAGAGATTGAGATTTACAGAAATAAAATCGTATGTCCACGTGTGTTTAATTTGTAACTACCAGAATCAGGATTTAAACACAGACTAAAAACTTCTGCCGCTGAAACCTGTGGCATTAACTGTGTTCTTTCATTGGCTTCCAAGCTTGTCACAGAACACATTGGCAAGCCTAGGTATTATCTTATTTTGCATTTGTCTTGCCTTCAGTTTCCATGTTGTAAACAATGTTTTTCTAAATGTTACATTTTTCACTTCTGGGTCTAGCACATGCGTAGTAAATAAAAACTTATTGATCCATTTGTTCTAGAGCAGGAGTATCTCCTCCACCACTCTTTGTACCTACCCCAATATGAGTGGAACATGGCCTCTTATTATAAAACACTTGTATTCATTGGCTTTTGGCAACACCACTAAATCACTCCCTCTCTCTTGCATTCTGTTCAGCTTGTAGATACTGCTTTGCTTTTTTTTTTTTTTTTTTTTTTTTTTTTTTTTTTTTTTGGCTGAATCAACATGTGAACCTCATTTTGTAGGATTTGTTAAAAATATAATTAAAATGTTGTAGAAAGGTTTCGGCCAAATTGGCCTGGATCCTAGAACCCACTCTAAGCAAAACCTCAAGGAATATACGTTCATAGAAAAGGTTTGCTCTCTGGGATTCCCTCCCACTTGCGTTAACCTGATATTTTGCTTATTCTGCTATGAAATTCCTCAGAGGAGTGAAACAGTAGCTTGCCTCATTAAGACTCATCATTTACAAGATGTTGACAAATGTTGGCATTTATCCTGTTAACGTAATAAATGTGAGAAAAATGACCATTTGGCATAGATAGTTCCATGCAAAATGCAAGCATGGTTAAGAATGAGGATGATTTGTTATGTCTAAGCAGCATCGTTCAGGGCTACATATTGGGGTAAATATGTTTTGGAAATAATAATTATTTCTTCTTTGCCCACAAATATAATTTTTCTTTTTTTGGCAGTGAGCAGGCAAGGTAGTTCAAGATATAATTAAAAGTAGAACTCAGAAAAACAGCTATATAAATCTCATTTGCTTATTTATATATTTTTACTTTAATAAACTTTTGAATTTTTCTCCCTTTTGGAACCAAGCTGTTATTTTTGCTTGATGTTTTAATGCTTGGTTATGATTTTCTTACCATATGTGGTTATCTGACACACGTTTTTATGCTTCAATGTTATAATCCTTTAATTTTAAAGCAAAATAAATGACAGAAAAATAAGTATGAAAAAAATTACGAATAACTAGTTTGATTTTGTTTTAATGGAAAGGATTTAACCTCTAGTAGTGAAAATATGTTGAGAATTTCATTTATTTAGATTTAAAGAATTTGAATTTGACAACACGCTTCTAGGGTTGTGTATATGCTTATGCACACATACACACACTCATATTAGGAAACAGAAAAGTAACCCCTGACCTCCAGAAGTTGGCCCAGCACTCAAAGCCAGGCTTCAGTGTTGTGTGGAACAAGATTTCAGAAAACATCAACATCAGACAAGGCTATTCCATGATGGATCAGTACAAACACAAGACAACATCATGGTTGAACACAGGCATCATGAACATTGTCTAAACCACAATAATGACCAAGCACCCCTTTGTCCTGGCTTGTATGAGTGACTACTGCTTCTTGAGTAATTAAGTACACTTTTGCCTTTATTTAGTTTTGCCTCTTTCTACAAAGGTTTGTTAAGATACTCAATCACAGAATTGCTTTGGCTTCCTGACAGCACCCAATCCACTCCCAGCCCCACGTCCTGGAACTCACTCCAGTGTCACCTAATCCGAACTTGAATTCTCTTTTTTAAAAACCCTTAAGTTCAGGGGTACATGTGCATGTTTGTTATATGGTAAACTTGTGTCATGGGGGCTTGTTGTACAGATTATTTCATCACCCAGGTGTTAAGCCTGGTACCCATTAGTTGTTTTTCCTTATCTTCTCCCTCCTCCCACCCTCCACCCTCTAAAAGGCCCCAGTGTGTGTTGTTCCTTTCTATGTGTCCATATATTCTCATCATTTGGCTCCCCAAACCGCTGCTCCAAGAAATCAGAGATGACACAAACAAGTGGAAAAATACTCCATACTCATGGATAGGAAGAATCAATATTGATAAAATGGCCAATTTATAGATTCAATTTATAGATTCATAGATTGAATGCTATTCCCATTAAACTTCCATTGACATATAACTCTCTTCTAATACCCAACTACTGAGACATTCCATGGCTCCGTGTAGTGTGAGTTCTCTCTCTCTGCAATGAGCAACATATCCAAATTGTCAAATATAGGAAGGTGTTCTCTTGGTGGTCTTGGACTGCAGTGCATTAATAATATATCAGTGATAATATAATCACATTGCTTAGAAACAGAGGCAATCATATAAGAACCACTTTAAAATTAAATGTATATATTTGAAAATCTTTCTTCCTCCAAATTTCTTCAATCTGTTTTTATAATTCCTCAATGAGGTAAGTATTGATATAATAGTTTAACATACAGATTAAGATGAAAACGGTTAAGGGACTTAGTAGTTTACATTTGAAAGTAGCAAAGTGTCAGTGTGAATCCAGGTTTTCTGACTCCTCCCTCCAACCTTCATCTTAACATGTAGAACTGTATCAAACACTGTCCAGTTACTTAAAGCTTGTTGAACATTATCCATTTATGTGTCTATGTTTCCAATAGATTAGATAGAAGCTCCCACAAGGCAGGGGCTAAGTCCAATGGATTTGCTTTTGACTATTCGTAAGGCACATATAAGGTACTCAATAACTTTTTGTTGAACTCAACTAAGGAATGAGTCAGAGATGGAAGCTATTCCTACTGGCAAAAGGAACAAAGTTCTAAGGGATCTAGACAAACAGATTCTTCTCAAGTTCATATCAGAAAGCAATTGTATTAGCAAATTTCTGTGTCCTAGTAACCTTTCAGAACCAGAATCATTGTTCCCCTAGGGGAACTTGAACCAGTTAGAAAGCGTTCTATTCACAAGCTGAAATTCCAAGGCCAGCCAGGTGGGCTACCAAAACAGAAGGTTTGAAACAGGGGTGCAAATGATGACTTACACAAAATCTTCTAACATCTGACTTCTCAGATATTAAAAAAAAAAAATGAAGAAAATTCAAAAATAGAGAAAAGTCAGCACTGAAAATTAGGGGAGAGGTATAATCCAAATGCACGGTACGTTGAAAATGCCTGTTAGACTTAAGGGGTGAGATTAAATCAAGACATGAAATCAACTTGTCACTTCCCTCCCTATTAAAATAATAACCCCAATGAGAAATACACAGAGGGTGCTTGGGACCCCAGGCACATAGCTTAGTTTAGAGGGGCAAGAATGGAAGAGAAAGCACATTTTAGGATAGACAAGGAAATATCCACACAGAAATACTGGTGATGTCTCTGATACAGTGATCAGAATGGTAAAGACACAGATATCTTCAGGATAATGGATCAATGTAGAATTACTGTTCAGAGAGCTTAGGGAACATATACTTACACTATGATTATCAATATTTAAATATATAGATAGCTAAGAACAAAGTAAATGGACATAATAATAGTACTTAGATTTGGCTGATGGTGATACAAGAAAATATGCAAGAAGTATGACATAAATTAAAGTGTCACAAAAATCCCATGAATAATTCCAGTCCAGGCATTACTGCCTTCTTTTAAAATGTAACCTCTGCCCCAACTCCTGCCTACCAAGGTAGGGTGAGCCCCAAAAAGTGAACTGGAGGCAGAGCAGTGGCTGGGTTCACTGGGGCTTCTTCTTTGACTTCACTCCACCTTGCCTTCCTCTCCCCTCTTCACTTTGCTTGATCCTCTGCAGGCTTAGACTTAGAGCATCTCTGTCAAGTCACATCTTTTCTTCCTGCCCACCTCTGTCTTCTGGCTCACAGCTTGTCTCATCTGTGAAGCTGAGGTAGCTGTCCCTTGGCTCATCCTTGGAAACCTATCTGGGGAAGGACTGCTGCTCGCTATCTAAGCCTGGATTCTTCCCCTTCCACATTCATCCAAGCAGGTTGGAATAAAGCCACTTGAATTAGAAAAGGAATGAGATTGCTTGCTGGTCTCAAATATGGAGTAATTACATCACATTTCTAAAAGATGTGCAAATCCCATTGAGATAGATATGCCACCTAAATGTAGACATATAAGTCATTTCACAGTACTATTCCAAGATGTCCTTAAATTTATAACATTTTCAAAATGGAGATAATCTCACAGTACCTGAATATTTTTATGATTCAAGTTTTAAAACACGGATGTACACTTTTGGATACAATAAATGATATACAGAAAATCACTATCAGAAAGTGATATAAAAGGATTTTTTTTAACTATTAATGTCCCTGATAATAAAACATGTGACAGATTAAAATACAGTAGTTGTATACAAATATGTGATTTCTTTTAAATTGGAAACTATTTAACTATTTGATCTAAAAATGTGAAGCAACATAGCAAGAGGCCTAATATGACTTAACTGTGCCGCCACCGAAATCTCATCTTGAATTGTAGTTCCCATAATGCTCATGTGCTGTGGAAGGGGGAGTGGGACTAAATTACCCAGTGGGAGGTAGTTTAATTATGGGGGCGGCTACCCTCATGCTGTTCTTGTGATAGTGAGTGTGTTCCCATGAAATCTGATGGAGGAAAGGGGCTTTCCTCCTTTGCTGGGCACTTCTCCCTGCTGTCATGTGAAGAACATGTTTGCTTCCCCTTCCGCCATGATTGTAAGTTCCCTGAGGCCTCCCAGTCATACAGGAACTGTGAGTCAATTAAACCTCTTTTCTTTATAAATTACCCAGTCTCTGGCAGTTCTTTATAGCAGTGTGAGAATGGATTAATGCAAGGCCCATTCAATGTTTATCTCACTGTATTTTAGCATGCCTAGGGTTAGATTATAAAAATATCCCAATACCATCACCATTTAAATGATGTTACTATTGTCCAGGATGTATACAAGTCTTGTCAATAATACTTTTACTTGCCATCCACACTTGCAATTTATTCTCAAATATAATTGGTGATGCAATAAATTAGAAGCAAGTAAATAATGCTTACTCGTCAAATCATATTATATACAACAGGGATTTAGAGTAAATGGAAGAGTTACTTGAATCCAGGCTTTTTGTGATATCCAAATGTGCTATTTTTATGGTGCTTTCAGCCACTCCAGCAAGCAGATACAAAGAACCACAATACTGATAATGATTGTGAGTAATGAATTCATTTATCCATTCAGTACTTCATTTCCCTGGCAAGTATGTGGGTATACGTTCCCACTGCAAGGTACTTTGCTAGGTGTTGTCAGCAGATCAAAGGAATGTGTATGTCCTGTTCTCAAAGACTAAATGATGCGACACTCAGGAAACAGGCCTTTGGCATGCTCATTGTAAGCATTAATGGCTTAGTTCGTGAAGGTCTGAGGCATTTGGGAATTTTTACTCTCTTCGAGGATAAATTTGAGTCTTCTGATGGCAAAGCAGAGCAAGAAGCCAGTCACTTAGCAAGGGCCTGCGCTGATTAGCCCATTAGTTGCTATTATTCTCCTCAAGCTCACATCTTCTTTCGTTAAAGTCATCCAAGGTTACCATTCAATAAACTTAATAAGAAATATGAGGCCGGGCATGGTGGCTCATGCCTGTAATTCCAGCATTTTGGGAGGGCGAGGCGGGCAGATCACCTGAGGTCAGGAGTTCAAAACCAGTCTAGCCAACATGGTGAAATCCCCTCTCTACTAAAAACACAAAAATTAGCCAGGAGTGGTACCATGTGCCTGTAATCCCAGTTACTTGGGAGACTGAGGCAGGAGAATTGCTTGAACCCAGGAGGCAGAGGTTGTTGCAGTGAGCCAGTATCATGCCGTTGCACTCCAGCCTGGGTGACAGAGCCAGACTCTGTTCCCCCACTCCCCCCCAAAGAGAAAAGAAATATAACAAAATGTGGCATTCTCAACAACATGAGGCACTTGGGCTTTATGAGGACTCATCTGTTAGGAGGAGGCCTGGGGGCTTCCAAATATTCCAAGGTGAACCCTATGGACCCAGCTGTTTTCAGATCTGTAGTCTCTGTCTTAGCTACAGAGTGAAGAAAACTGACTCCTTCACAGATCATCTACTGCCTCAAAAACTGGCCAGTGCACTTCAGGTCATTGTCCTTCTGGTGATGTTCTGGAAGGTTAATAGGTTGTGTAGCTATCCTGAAGAGACTTCTAGGATTCAGGGTCTACATGGCTAACTATGGAGCTGACCAAAGCCAATGGCTGTCTAGTAATGGATCCAACCTCCCTAGTCACTTTCCCTTGAAGAGTTCTAGGCTTCTTTCTTTTTCTTAGCTGCCCACCTGAAGGCTCAGTGCTCTGGGCTTTCAGGTCTGGATTTTCTGTCTTAAACAGTCACTCATAGGAGAGTCTTTCAAGTTAATATAGCCTGTAGTCAACCTGTTTATTCAGAGGGAATATGAAGGAAATTTTGTGGCACAGCGAGCTCCACTTCTCTTCATTCTAGAAAGGGTCCCTTTGAACAGGAGACAGACGTTTGAGACAGTTCTCACCTCAGCAAATATTTTCACTGGCATTTCTATGGGGAGTATATAAAAACAAATCCCAAAACACTTTTTATATTATTTTGAACATGTTTAAGTGCAGTTTCACTGGAAATTAATATTTCTGGAAATCTAGCTTTGAGTACTATCATCAAAGTTTAACCCAAAGGATTTTAGAGAGCTGTTGGCTAGAATAATCCATTTGTATCCACGAGAATAAATCTTCAAAAATAATTTAGCTTCTGATTGAATCTTTCTTCTGTGAATTTATCTCAGGATGCATTTGAGTTTTATTTTGGAAAACAATCTTTAAATAAATCTGAACAGGTAATACAAAATGATGGAAAGTACATTTCTGACAGCAATAGGGAATGCAGAGTTTCTCATCCTCAAGAAATACAGGCCTTAGATTTGCACTGGAGAAATGATCTAGTTTCAGAGGTAAGGTGTTTATGGAAATTGACATGTGAATATTTGCAAATTTGAAGCTTTGCAGAATAAAGTCACTTTATTTGTATACTCTGAAATAAATTCCTATTTTCTTTCATGCTTTTGTTTGCATTCAGGAGATTGCCAACTTCAAATAAAAGACTAGCTACAGTGTTAGATTGTCTGATCTAACTCTAACATAGGAAAAATTGACAACCATGGTTTCAAAAAGTTCATTTTCTGCCTTTAGCCATAGAGAACAAGGCACCCTCCTGTAATCAAATATACACAAACATTTAACATCAGGTCTTTACACTATTTCCAGAATTAATGCTACTGTGTATTTTCAGGTGAAGGGATCATTTCATGAGTAAAATGAAGGCATATTGGAAATAAGGACTTGCATGATGATAGAAATTATAAAATTGTTCTAGTGCAGCATCCCTCCTGCTCTGCTTTAACGTAACATTTTGTTAAAAAATTTGATTACTATTAAAGTAAAATCTAGACAATAAGTGGTTAGGTTTTCTGTTGAGTGGCATACTTGTAGACCTCTTTGGTGACCTAAATTTGAACAAGGCTGGATTCTGATGGCTTAGTATGTTCCCCATTAAATATAAGAAAATCCAGTTAATTAATTAGCCCTTGGTGTTAAATGAGTTTTTTAAGCCTGAGAGATGAGGGGAACGTGGGATTTGTGGTGACTTGAGAGTGAACATTAATGATGTTGAACCCAGAGTGACTGTTAATATGGGCCACCTTGCAGCTGGGAGTCCAGTGACAGAGGGTGGGCAGGAGCAGCAGCAAGAGCTCAGAGAAGGAGACAAGTGTTCACTTATCACAGATGCTGCCGAAGTCTCATTTCCTTTCATCTTCAACTATATTATATTGCGTTTCATTGTTTTATTGTTTCCCCAGATATATTTTTAAAGTAGCAGGACAATCATTTAGTGTTCACATAGCATGCAACATGCTTATGTCAGTTTTTGCTTAATCAAAACCTAGACTAATCATGGCACATTCCAGAAGGAGAATACATAGGCCTTTTCTATACAGTCCTAGGTCACAAGAAAGACAAATTTCTTGGCAAATTTACTAATTTACTATATATACCGACTTGGTAAGTTTACTTATTCTTTAGTAAAACCATAAGAAGCATAATAGGTTGATGGATTTGGGACATGATTTATTTATATTATTTCTATTTCTATTCTAGTTATCACAAGAGAAACAACACTTGACTATTGGGGAAGTACTTGATTTGTGTTTTAAGAGCTAACTAACTTACTAGGAAGAAATAACGTATTTTAGTTCCAATTGCCATTCTCATCTTTCACATATTATGACTATTATTTTATTCCTTTATATTGACATAAGTGAAAATTCAGAATCCATTCATTCAGCAAGCATATTAGATACTTATTCTGGTTTTTATGTTAATCTTTGTTGTGCAATTTTCCCCTGAATTTATTTTTTAAATACAGAGTATTGAGCAAGATGTTTCAGATATTTCAGAATCAGGTTAAACTCTTCTACTTACCAGAGCTCCTAGATTTAAGTCAGCCTCAACCTCTCCTCAGAATATCAGCTTCATAGAGACAGTGATATTTATCTACTTTTTCTCTTGCTGTTTCCCCACATGTACCTGCAACAGTGCCTGCTGCATAGGAGACCACTGATAATGTGTTTTTTCATGAAGAATCAACTCAGTCTCTCAATTTGCCACAACTCTGAACCTGTAAGTATTGTATTTTTCTGAGAATAATTAGTAAAGTAGCCTCAGTCAATGACAGCACTTGAAAGAAGTTGGAAAAGGCATTTATTCCTGTTTAACCCCTTTTTAAAAACACTAACCCCTCCCATTCTTACAAGGGCCAATTAAAGATACTCAGTATATTCCAATCTAGAAGCGAATTGTCTGGATTCAACAGTCCATTAATGGTAATTGAACAAAGTTAACTTTTAGTGTCTTTTTGAAGTAGGTATACATAACGTGTATCACAAAAGAGGTGAATTGTTAAGTGAGAGCAGATGAAGTTAAGATATTTAAATCAAGTTATTTTAGAGAACTCTTAAGCTAATTATGCTCAGAAAAGTAGCTGCTTCTTGGCTTATAAAAGATAGCACCTCTTTCAAACAGGTGTAGCTGGGGTAGGATGGTACACTTAGCAAGCCCCCTCAGTACTCTGTGTGGCCACTTAAGAGAGATTTTAGAGATTTCCTAGATTGTCTCCAAAACGTTACTCCATTTTTGAGGGATTGCCTGAAATATCATTGATGGCACTTAAGCTTAAAGATTAATCCCTTGTTAAAATACAGATATCCACGGGAAGGATGACATTTTAAGCTGCTCCTGTCATTTTTATTTCATTGAAGGCAATGGCTAAAATCAGGTTTTGAGTGAGGCAATGAAATCAGAGATAACAAAGCCTTTGGATACTCAAGAGAGAAAAGCCCTTCTAAGGACACAGGATTCCTATATCAGGCCTGTGGTCGGGTTGGCGTGAGTTCTGTCCTGGGGCTGAGTCCTGGAACACACAATCTAGATTTGTTTTTTCTCATTTCTTGGCACAACTATCTGATTAGATGAGGTTGAAAGTCCTTGCAAAAACTAAGTCAGTTCTCATTATTTTTTTATTTTAAAATGGTGTTTGGCCTTACCTTAATTAGTCCTTGTATTCAACAAGGACAGGAAGTGACCCAAGGAGATATTTATCTCCTCAGCCTTCTTCATCTTGCCTAGGGTAACTTTCAAGTAACAGCTACTAATACCGTACCACCTATTCCTTTTTAAAAATTGCAACCCTGGGAGTTCTATTCCTAAAGATTCACAATGTTTTAGGGGAAGATCCTGCTCCTGGCTCTAATGCTAGAGTTTGTAATACTGCCATTTTTACTGAATTGAATGAAATGGCTAAAATCAGTTTCTAAGCGAGAACTGATATCGCTCATCTTTGATAAAACCCCAACATAATGGCTTGTTGTATTGTGAAATGGTTAGGAATTGAGTGATTATACTTTTGATCTATGAACACTCTTGAACATGTTGATTTTTACTTTGGTAAAACTGTGTTCTTTTTTTCAGGCCACAAGCTTTTCTTTCAAAAATGTATACCCAGCCACCCCCAAATAAATTCACCATTTCTATACTAATATTTCATATAAGAAACCTTGCCTTTTTATTTCAAAGGCAGTATTCTTCTATTTCTCCAAAGGTGAGTTGAAGATTAGAAATAAACATGTAATAACAGAAAACTATTGGTTTGGGTAGACTCAGACGTCTGTGAGAATAATAGCACAAAATACTCTGGAAAACATTTATAATTCACCCTGTGTTATGCTGTGGTATACATCTAAAAAAAAATACATACAGATTGAATTCTCGAAGTCAGAGAAGCTAAAAGACTCAGGCTTTACTTGCAAGAAATTTACAGTTAATGTGTGAATGACTGAAGTAAATGATAGAAATGATATTTCATAAACGAGGTTCCAATAAATAGTGACGTGGGAGTTTAGAAAAGAAAGCAAATCTATTTTTTCTGACTAAGACATTTACAGAAGCAGTGAGTAGAAGGCTTTGTTGGGCTTCGAAGTTCACATATTTAAAACGTCCAGACATGGAGGAAGAGAACTTCAGGTGGAACAGAAACGTGGCAGTGGACAAGGGTGAGTGAAGATAGATGAGACGTGCTGTCCATTTTTACATGATAATGAAAGCTCATTCATTATGAATGAGATGTGTTGACCTAACATTTGGAAAGACAGTAATAATTGCCCAGTCCATTAGTGTGCCCTTGGTGGTGTAGGCAATGGGGACAGGTCCTGGATATATTAAACAGGACAGAATCATTACAATTGTGCATTAGGAAATTTAATGCTACAAAGATGTATGGTAAATGAGAAAGGGGAAGAGTCTAATATTGGCAGTCCAGTTAGAAGGGCCTTTGAACAGCACATTGAATATCTGGAACATTGAATGCTAATATTAGGAATATTTCCAAGACAGAGGAAATGATAAGCAGACAATGATTTTATATGTGTGTGGAAACCAGTTGAAGGTAGAGTTACAAATAAGACTAGGACTAATAAGTGAGAGAATGGAGTGTAGACAACTGAAGATGGAACCTTGATTCATTTATATTAATCAGTAGATGGAGAGAAATGAGTTAAGGGATGTTCACCTTCCAGATGACATAGTACAAAAGTATGCACCAGTTACAATAGTGCATGAACCCTTAGTACTTAGTATCCTTTCCATTCATAGCTGCAAAAAAATCATACCATGCCTTGGTATTCTCACTCAATATAGTGTCAATAATCAGAGACGTGATCACATGAGCAACATGAGCAAATTCCATCTATTGGGTCCTGGAAACAGAGAAACACAACGAATCTTAACACAAATCTATCAGTATAATCTGAGTGTTAACTAAAGGTAATCGGGCAAGAGTCAATATGGTGGTCTGTAAACATGCGTATCTGCCACATACAATGTCAGGTAAACATTGTCACCTGGTATTAAAAACACTAAATATTCCCATAACATTAATTCAGCTACTGTGCATGTAGATTTTACCATGGACTCAACAAATTACATGGTAAGAGCTTGTAAAAGATATCTGGGAACTTCAGAACAGAACTCAGAGGAATGTGAAATACTGTCCAATCCAACATGGTCTATTTCAAATGTGTGCATTTAGGGGACTCAAACTATCATTCTTTTTGGACTTTCCCAGTTTCCTGTTCCTCCCACTATCACAATCTATTTTTCTCAACTTTCTTTGCAATGTATCTGGGTTCCTGTATCAAAACCTTAACTCTAAGTGATCACATTATAATTGTGAAACTTAGGTTTAGTTTGAAGCTTAATTGTCAGTGCAACACTAACCATACAATGTAGTTTTATAACACAGACTTTTCAGAAATGATATAACTATAGTGAGGATAGAAAATACCTACCTCAGTGACTGAAAATCACAGTGGGAGTAAAAGTAGGTAGAGCTAGACATGTAAATGTCCCTAGCTAAAAATTTCAGGTTCTATTTCTAGATTGCTTTTGTCTTTACGATAATTCTTTCTAACAAGACTAGGAATCATTTTATTCAATGTGGATGCAGAGAATGACAAGGGATGGACCTCTTGAGATGACAGCCTGACAGCCTTTAAATCAAGGAGGATCTCTTTTTTAGCAAGCATGAAGATTAAACAGACTAATGAATCAGGGCTTTAGACCATCTAGTCCTGGGAGATCACATCAGAGTCCCATCAGCCACGGTCAGGTCAAGGAACATTCTTTCCTGTCAACTGGCAAGTCTCCTATTGTTGTGTTGACAGTCTTGCTCTTCTCTGGGAAATTATTCTACTTACTGGAGACAGATGCCACAGCACATAATTTTATAGTTCTAAGGATCTAAAATGTAAGCTTTCCTTAACCAGTGTAGTTGGGGGAAAAATGTGGTTGTATGTATTTTATATTCTGGAATTAGTTTCTTTCCACCATATGTCAATTTTATTTTTGATAGAGAAATTTTTATTCTACTTGTCTAAATGTTCTCATAAAAAGGAAATATCCAATGTGCTAGGTGCCTTCAGAGTTTCCTAGAAATTCCTTGATCTGTCACCATTCAGTGGACATGAATGTAAATTTTAAGAGACTTAAAGTTTTCAAGAGGGCTTGGAGTCAAATTCCTTCTCACCTCCCAGTTATATCTCTGGATTAATCAAAATTCATGACGCAGTTCTTTTGAAGTTGTTAATTTTATTTGAAACAGTTATATATGCTCAGTACATAGGGAAGCATAAATGCAGACTTTTTTTTTCTTTCCTCCTTCCAGCTAGTATTATTCTGGAAAACAAAATTATGTAAAAATAGCACTGAAGTTGCAAAGCAGATATTAGATTTTTGTTCTAAAATGAATCTCGATGATGCTTATCTTAATGAATAGGAGATAGGAGTTTCTTTTAATTAAACAATTCATTGTTTCAATTAAACAAACTTCATTTTGTTTCATTGCCATCCTTTAAGTATGGGCAACTTTTGTCTTCCACATTCTGCTATTTCCTGTTGCTTCTCTGCTGACATTTCGCCAGCAAACAGAATAGCAGGCTATGAGTGTGCATCACCTAGTTTTAATACAATATTAGTATCTGATCTTTAACTCATTAAATGACAAGACTTGCCATCTTTGACTTGCTGCTATTTAACATTGCAGACCTGTCTCTAATAGCTGTTACACATATTACTCACTGAAACATTCGTGAGCAGTAAGCATGACAGAATAAGAATTAGTTTAGCAGGAAAAAGCAAAATGATTTCATTTCCAGTGCAGAGATATATTTCTGCACTTGCTGTGATCGTATTTCTACATCACAACTATTGATTCAGGGGTTGCTTTAAACTAATCTATAATAATTCTATTCGTTGTTACTCTACGTTAACATGTAAATATACGTATTAATTTAAAAATACAGACTCTAAGATTTCAACAAAAATTATTAAACATTTTTAAAATTTGCTTTTCCCTTTTTTGAATCCACAGATGCTTTTAATGAATTGGTGCTTGGGTACTGAGCCAGTTTTAACTCACTAGAGGCCCGTGTCATTTATTTTCTTGTTTAACCATGAAAAGAACATCAAAAGAGTGGCTCAAAACCAACCAACCAACCACCAAACAAACTCACCCCTTTTCAGGTCTCCATAGAGATTTATGTCCACTCAATGAGCTTATTATGTGGTAAGGGTTGTTAGAGATTCCAAAGAAGAAGAAGTCATGGCCTCTCCCCTCGAGTATTTGTCACGTTGCAGGGAGATGTGAAATACACACATGAAATAACTACAGAACGCACGCAAGTCAGCAGATTAATAGTGTATGATATTACAGAGCGGATGATATAAATAAATTGTGAAGAAATATAAAGTAAGGGAAATTTTGCCTTGTCCTGTGGTCAGAGAAGAAAGGAAGCTATTCATGTAATCTCTGAAGGAAATATACATTGAGGCTTGGCGAAGTGAAGTGAGGATGGTGATCAACAGTTAGAGGTCTAGTGTGAGTTCTTGCAGAAAGGCCCAGCGGAAGAAGGAAGGCAGGCCCAGGAGTGAGCTCTCTTCATCTTCACCTGGAACCTCTTTGACGCTGGATGGGCTGACGGGGTTTATGTGCCTCTTCCCTCTCACTTGGGTTGCTGCTTGTTTTTCTGGAAATTATGTGTTCTTGGGGATTCTTCCTGCGGCTCTCATTTACTCCATAGTGTGACAAGAGTGTGCCTAGTGGAAAGCAATACAGATTGTAGGGCCATCCAGCGACTCTGCCATGCCCGTACTTTCTGTTCCCCTGGACACCTAAGGCATACTGGATGGCATCCGACTGCCCTGCCATTGAGATGAGTCAGCTCTGCTCTGAACACTCCCTTATTTAGATGACATCATGCCGAGTGGCATACATGGTTGTGGCTGTGCAAGAAAATCATACATGACCTGCGGTTGTGACAAGCAGTGGCGAGAGCACTGGGAAGGAGCCATGGAGTTCTAGCTCCTTCTACAGTGAGTCAATCCTTATCTTGCAGAGACCTCATTTTCCTCATAGAACCTAAGGAGGTTGGGCTGCAGTATCACTAAAGTAACTTTCAGAAATTATTTTCTATTATTTTAAATTTGTTCCAAAGTGAGAAACATTAATAAGGCAAAGGATATCTTCCCAGCACGATACTTAATTCATGAAGAAGTAAAATAAAGTACAAATCTTTAGCCAATGAATTTGATGTAGTCTCTTCCCTATGTCTACCACCGTTTGAGCAGGGAAACCTATAAAATCCAGGCCAGTATCAGTGCCATCATCCTTAGCCTGGGGTTTGCAGTAATTTCTCATGGATATGGCTGGCTTTTCTGATGGACCTGGTGAGGTATTGCACTCTCCAGCAAGAGGAGGCAGCTGGGAATTTGGATTTGAGGCACAGAGAGAACAAGGGTCTGGAGATAGAAATTTGCGGTTCTTACAAAAATTGGGCTTCTTGTAGAATCTGACCTTAAAGACGTCCTACTCTGCTTCCTCCATTAGGGAAATTGGAGGTTAAATAAACTGCTGTATCCACCTAGTGAATTAGTGGTAATACTCAGAAACCCAGATTTTAGTCTCCTGATCTAGCCCACAGACAGTACTTCCATTTAATTAGTCAAATTGATTGAAAACTTAATTACACATAATCCCACACAAAAGGGAGTTATGGTAATCACACATGCAAAGCTTCAGGGATGTAAAGGAGAGGAGGGCCAAGCTGATGATAGCCAAACGACTGGGGGAGCAGAATTCCCATTGTAGCCACCTTCTCTTCATGGGGGAAGCACTTAATAAAGGAATGTGGGTTTTCTGGTTGTAACATTTTATAAGGTAGAATTAAAAACATGAGACAAGGTTTCAGGTAAAGTGGAGAGTGTCATTAAAAAAAAATCTTCTAGAGGAAAATTCCCTTAACTCAGACTGAATCTGCTAGAGAACTGGTTACGGTAACCTAGCTTGGACATTCTCAGGTAAGATACGAAGCTTGCTCAGATGCCATTAGGAGATATCCAGATATTCTCAAGCCCCCTCCCCAGTGTTCTTATGATGCATTCATACTCTCACAGTGGTGTTTATTGTAATGATTTGGGAGACAGCCTGAAGCATCTTGTAACTTGGAAAAATAATTCTCTTAGGAAAGCCAGTGAGGCCACAAATCTGAGGATTAGAATTTCCCACACCAAATACAAAATGAAATAGAAGATTATCATATATAATAAAACAAAACATTGGCTTGTGTCTCTTTTCCTTTCACATGAACACAAGCTCTTACCAACAAGCAACCAAAACCCTGAAGTCTGAAGGAGGAAGCAAAAACAGTCTTTGTCTTCACAATGCTTTTACCACCTATTCATGACTTAATTTCTAAAAGGTTTCCAAAAAGTGTTTTTACTTTTGGCCAGGCGCGGTGGCTCCTGCCTATAATCCTAGCACTTTGGGAGGATAAGACGGGTGGATCACTTGATCCCAGGAGTTCGAGATCAGCCTTGGCAACATGGTAAAACCCTGTCGCTACCAAGGCTACAAAAAGTACTCAGTCTTAAAATAAATAAATAAATAAATAAATAAATAAATAAATAAATAGTTTTCTTTTTTAAAAAAATTGTTTTTATTCCAGAATAATTATTAATCGCTTTTCTTACAATGTTTCTGCAGAAATAAAATTATATTATACAGTCTTCACACTTGGTAGCTCTATCTAAAGACTGCCAAATTAACTACTTGGAAAGTTGGATCACAATGAATCGACTTTATTGTGCAGCATATCCCTAATCAAACCACACACAGAAACACACACACACACACACACCCCAGAACATAACACCAGGTTGGCCCTACTTATGTATTTCTTTTTTGTTTCTACCCTCTGAATTTAGTAAAATAAATTTGCTTAAGCATATGATGTTAATAAAAACACATTTTGGGTTAGGATTATTCTTTTTTATTAGTTTGTTTCATTCTAGATATAGGAAAAAATAATTAGAAGTTATAATTTTCCTAAAGTTAAATACAAAAATGATTAATAAAGATTTAAGGGAAAAGTAAATACAACTTTCTATTCTCCACAATCTACATCTCATCAAATTCACAGCAGAGATAACTGAATATACCAAAGATTTTTAATTGGATTAGCCATTGATATAATCTCTTGAGTACATTCATTTGACAGATGAAGGCTTTGTCTGTCAACTCAAAAGAAAATATTACCCTGGAAATGTTAAGTTGAGAAGCATTTCAAAACCTTCGTTTATTCAAATTGTAGCAGACTGTTTTGACAAGGAACTGCAGAGAGTATTTCCAGGCAATAAACGGCCAGGTCTTTTTTCTTCTTAGGAGAAAGGAGAGAGGAAAGGGAGAAAGATTGTCATTTATCTTCATGGACATTTGTCTTGCCAAGACATTAATTTTTTTTGGTACATAGTTCATAAGTACATAATGTATTTGATGATGGTGGTTTTTTAGAAGCTATGTTAAATTCTCCTCTATGGCTAAAGATACCAAAATGCATCCGTAGATCTTGTCCAGGGTGGATATCTAATCTGGCTAAGTGAGATGACTTTTAAAGTAAATATATATGTTTCCTTCTTTTGATAGAAACAGTGATGCAGCTTTCTGGATTGTGTGAAGACTTAGGTCTCTGAGTTTAAGCTTCCAAATTAAGAAAAAAACAAAAGGCATATACTGCTACTAGCATGTATTAGGCCCTGAGCATCTGGACTGTGTGCATGTCGACTGTCTCTGTAGAAGGAATCTTTTCAATGTAACACCACTGTTGCCATCAAAAAATCCTTCCCACCTCTCAGATCATTATAGTAGTTTTCTATTGTTCCACAATAAATTACCACAAACTTAGTAGCTTAAAACACTGCCCACTTATTATCTGTCAGTTTTTGGAGGTCAGAGGTCCACACAGCATAGCTGGGTTATCTGTTCAGTGTTGCACAAGCCTGAAATCAGGATGTTGGCAGAACTGCATTCTCATCTGGGGCTCAAGGCCCTTTTCTAAGCCCATTCAGGTCATTGGCAGAATTCAATTTTTTTGTGTTGGAGAACTGAGGTCCCTGTTTTCCTGCTGACTGTCAGCCTGTGATCTCTCAGCTACCAGAGGCTGCCCTTAGGTCATAGCCACGTGGCTCTCTGACTCCTTTATAGAATAGCATCTTACTTTAGAGCCAGCAGGACAATTTTTCTTCTGTCTGCCAAGATGGAGTTGTATAATGTAACTCAGTCACAAGAGGGGCTATCCCGTCATGTTCACAGGCACCCACACTTAAGTAGAGGAAGTAGTACAGAGTGTGCACACTAGGTGGCAGGCATTTCAGAACTCTGCCCGCCATAGCCATGTGCTATCTTAGGCATATTCCTGGCCTACCGTTTCTCACCAACCCATCAGTGTCAATGCAGACTAGCATTCCAGGGGAGATGTGGTGGGCGCTATGTGTAGTCCCTAGATGATCTCATCCTTATGTGATTGTAAACTACCATCAACCTGTTGGTGACCTGCACATCTATCCGTACTTCAAACCCACTCTTCTCTCATAAGCTATCAGTCTCTACACTTCCAGCCTGATGGCCTGTCCACCCTGGAATCCCGTCAGCACCACAATTTTCCCAGATGTCAAAGGACACTCTGTGTAACGTCTTCAACCTGTTTCTAATTTCATAGTCTGTCTCTTAGTTGGTGACACCATGTATAATACCTAGAAGCTTGAATGGCATATTTGTTCTTACTTCTTCAAGCTTCTTATTTTAAAAATTACCAAGTTATGCTAATTTTAGATCATAAATTGTCCTAAAAACTCTTCTCTTGTTCTTTCTGCTGTTGTCCTAAGTAAGACCCTCATCACCTGTCTACTTAGTCTTTCAGCCTCTATCTTCTGCAATAAAAGGGTCCCTTTCATTTGTAAAGAAGATCATGAAACACTGATACTTAAAAACCTCAATGGCTCCAGAGTCCTAAATGAAGGACTGCAACTTTCTTTACAAAGCATCAAGGTCTTCAAAGACCTAGAATTTGCCTATAAAGGGAGTTTCACTTTCTCATTTCTGTGCCTCTCATGTACTTCACAGGAGGGATTAGAGCAAACCTTTCTCATTCTTGTATAAATCACGGTATAATAATCATCTTCATATATAATTGCCAATAAATATTTTCAAATATTTACTGACCCTGAACACGGATGTTTCATGTTTTTGTCATCATTTTAAATAATAAACCAGTTCACTGAGATAATTTAATAATTAATTGGTGTCATTTTGTAAAAATTACCTTTTAATCCGATAGGAGTAAGCCTTTGAAACAATCCTTGATGGTAAGTAGGACCTGCATATTCCGACACTCTCATCTGAGCTCTTAACCTCCACCTTAGGAACTTCCTGGTAGACAATCTGATATTCTTCTTGGGATGATTCTCCAGTCTTCCATCTCACTTCATAATAAAGTAGAGCCATCCATGTACATGTCAGGGGAGATGATCAGACCAGGCTGGCTCAAAAGAACACAGAGTAAAGCAAAGCTGATTCTAGACTTAGAGTTTCTGGCATGACTTCATATTCATTTCACTTATTAACGCTCACTCGAATCCAGTTGGACTTAATAATGAAAGTTTTTCTTTTCCTGTGCTTGTTCCATTTTCCAGTAGCAACACAGACACAGACACACACACATGGCCCCAAAATACATTTTACCTCTTGAATGAGAAGGGTTACAAGAGCAAACACATTCTGACAAAATACAAATTCCAACATATCTCAAAATAATAAGAGCTATTTATGACAAACCCATAACCAATATCATATGGAATGAGTAAAAACTGGAAGCATTCCCTTTGAAAACTGGTACAAGACAAGGATGCCCTCTTTCACCACTGCTATTCAACATATTATTGGAAGTTCTAGCCAGGGCAGTCAAGCAAGAGAAAGAAATAAAGGGTATTCAAATAGGAAGAGGGGAAGTCAAATTGTTTCTTTTTGCCAGTGACATTTTCATAATCCTATACCTAGGAAATCCCATGTTCTCAACCTAAAGCCTCCTTAAGCTGATAAGCAACTTCAGAAAGTCTCAGAATATAAAATCAATGTGAAAAAGTCACAGACATTGCTATACACAAACAACAGAAGAGCAGAAAGCCAAATCATGAATCAACTCCCATTCACCATTGTTACAAAAACAATAAAATACTTAGGAATACAGCTAACAAGGGATGTGAAGGACCCCTTCAAGAAGAACTACAAATCACTGCTTGGGGAAAAAAGAACACAAACAAATGGAAAAAGCATTTGATCTTCATGCATAGGAATAATCAATTTCATAAAATGGCCATACTGTCCAAAGTAATTTATAGGTTCAATGTTCTTCCCTTCAAACTACCAATGGCATTCTTCACAGAATTAGAAAAAAAAAAACTACTTTAAATTTCATATGGAACCAAAAAAGAGCCCATATAATCAAGAACTTTCTAAGCAAAAAGAACAAAGGTGGAGGCTTCATGCTACTTGACTTCAAAATATACTACAAGGCTACAGTAACCAAAACAGCATGGTACTGGTACAAAAACAGACACATAGATCAATGGAACAGAATAGCAATCTCATAAATAAGATCACACTTCAACAACCATCTGATCTTCGACAAACCTGACAAAACAAGCAACGAGAAAATGATTCCCTATTTAATAAGTAGTGTTTGGAAAACTGGCTAGCCATATGCAGAAAATTAAAACTGGACCCCTTCCTTACATATTGTACACAAATTAACTCAAGATGGATTAATGACTTAAATGTAAAAACCAAAACCATAAAAACCTTAGAAGAAAATCTTGGCAATACCATTCAGGACTCAGGTATGGACAAAGATGTTATGATGAAATTGCCAAAAGTAATTGTAATGAAAGCTAAAACTGAAAAATGGAACCTAATAAAACTAAACAGCTTCTGCACAGTAAAAGAAACTATCATCAGAGTAAACAGGCAACCTAGAGAATAGAAGAAAAGTTTTGCAATCCACTCATTTGACAAGGATCTAATATCCAGAATTTATATGGAACTTAAACAAATTTACAAGAAAGAAAGAAACAACCCCATCAAAAAGTGGGCAAAAGACATGAACAGACATTTCTCAAAAGAAGACATTTATGTGACCAACAAACATATGAAAAAACACTCAACATCACTGATCATTAGAGAAATGCAAATCAAAACCATAATGAGATACCATCTCATATTAGTCAGAATGGCGATTATTAAAAAGTCAAAAAGCAGTAGATGCTGGTGAGGCTGTAGAGAAACAGGAATGCTTTTACACTGTTGGTGGGAATACAAATTACTTCAACTTTTGTGAAAGACAGTGTAGCAATTCCTCAAGGATCTAGAACCAGAAATATCATTTGATCCAGCAATCCCATTACTGGGTATATACTCAAAGGAATATAAGTGTCTATTATAAAGATACATGTACACGTGTGTTTGTTACAGCAGTATTTACAATAGCAAAGACATAGAACCAACCCAAATGCCCATCAATGATAGACTGGATAAAGAAAATATGGTACATATATGCCATGGAATACTATGCAGCCGTAAAAAGGAATGAGATCATGTCCTTTGCAGGGATATGGATGAAGCTGGAAGCCATGATCCTCAGTAAACTGACACAGGAACAGAAAACCAAACATGGCATGTTCTCACTAATAAGTGGGAGTTGAACAATGAGAACATGTGGACACAGGGAAGGGAACATCACACACCAGGGCTTTATGGGGTGGTGGGGGATGAGGGGAGGGAGAGCATCCAGACAAATAGCTAATGCATGCAGGGTTTAATACCTACGTGACGGGTTGAGAGGTGAAGCAAACCACCATGGCACATGTTTACTTATGTAACAAACCTGCACATTCTGCACATTTATCCCATAACATAAGTAAAATAAAATTAATATATATTTATAAATTCAATAAAGCTAAAACTTTTTTTGCTCTATATGTTTATTGACTATATTCCAAGAGCGAAAAACATTGCCTACCATACAGCAAGTGTTCAATGTATATTTGTTAAAAAGCAATCAAAGCCAATTCAACCACCTTGTGTATAATCAATGCTTCTTTCCACCATGGCCATCCCACGACAAACAGGCACAGTTAATTTCACAACAACAATGTGTGGTTTGGTTGCTGTTACTGTCTTAACCCTCATACAAAGTCTGATGTAAGGAGAGTGAGGATTATCCCAATTTTACAGATGATGTAACTGAGATGCAGAGTTTTCATGTCTGGGAAGTAAAGGAAAACATAAAAGTAGATGCCAGCATCATAAAGACCATAGTGTAAATGTTCCTATAGATATACTTACATGAATACATGTCATTTACATTACACCAGCGAATTTCATTTCTGTCTCATCTTACTACCCTAGAATGCAAAAAAAAAAAAAAAAAAAAAAAAAAAAAAAAAGCACTTTTTTTTCCTTTTTCAGAACTAATATGAATTCTACTGGCTGTCCTGAAAAGCTGTGCCCTTTAATCAACCATAGCCTCCTGAGCTTTTGGTCCCGTGTTGAAAGAAATTTGCTTTCACAGCCTGATTCCCTACCTTTACTCTGGCTTGCATCTCCCTCAGGTGAAGAAATCCCTTTGAAGTTTCTTGTGTCCCGGTCGTCCTATGTAACTCTCATTACCATTGAGAAGGGTTTACAGATGTCGAGACCAAGGGACGGGGCCACTGGCCCTGACTCATCCAGCAAGTCAGATGTGGAATCAGGAAGTCATCCTGGAGTCCTCACTTGCAGGCCTTTTAATCAATTTCATTCTATTAAAAAATCCAACCTTTAAGCAGAACATACGCTTGACAAAAATTTAAGTTACAGCAAAATTGCATCTGGAAGAGAGTATCTGTGAGTCTGCAAACCTGTAACTGCAGTGGACACTGTTGTAGGCAAGTGAAACTGTAAGTGAAACAGATCACTGTTATAAGATATCTATTGTATATTATCTAAATGTCAACAAAAGCAGCACAAGTAATACTACTGCTGTGAAAAATAACACTCGAAGAGATGTATATAAATATAGGCTGCAGGCATACAGTCTGCAATGCAGCTACTGCTGGCTAAAATCATGTGGCAGACGTAGATATTTTCTCTTCTATTTCTCTGCTCTTGAATTCTATTGATCTAAGTGTTGGTTTGTGTCCCTCTGAGTTTATAATGCTCTTTTAATGGTTGCTAATTGTCATTTACAGAGCTGGACCATATTACCTCAAACTTGTTTAGAGAAAAATAATGTTTTTTGGAAACAAATAAATCTTATCATGTAGCAGGTTAAAGATAATCACAACACAGTTACAGTTAAGTCATAAAAACACATGGACATGTCTCCTCCTCAATTCAAAATCATTATCAGAAAAAGAAGACATGATTCATTTGAAAATAAGACTGTAAAAATATCACAGTGATACCAGTTTATTGAAGGACCTAGATTAAAGTAAGAACTAGAGGTAACAGAACACCTCCCAATTTTATCCTTCACAGTTTCTACTGAAACTAATAATGACTGTAGTGAATAATTAGCCTTTGTGTCTCCCCACAGTTCTGCAAGTAGAATTTATGGTTATAACATACAGACTTTTCAAAGAAAGGAATGTTTATTTGACCTACCTGTATGTCTTGAAATATGTATTTAGCACAGCTGTTCTTTTGTGTTAAACTCATCGCAAAATGCAGCTTTAATGTAACCCACCATTGATCTGCAGTAAGTGGAAACAAAATCTCTCCTTAATTAGTATCATCCAATCACTTTTTTACATTTCTACAGAACACACACTGTGAACTGTTTAATGGACTATTATTTAGAAAAGTGGCAAAGAGCACACCAAAAAAAAATATATATATGGTGAAAATAAAAACTAGCTGTGTCAATGAAAAATATGTTGTGAAATAATAGAAAATAAGATGTTTCATTAACATGAGCTTCCCCAGCATTTTACCGTAGAGATGAACGGAGCCCCAATTACTGCCAACAATGGAGACAGGGAGAGAGAGAGAGAGAGAGAGAGAGAGAGAGAGAGAGAGAGAGAGAGATTCATTACCTTCAACACCCTTAACTGTCTACTAGTGAATTCGCTTATCTGCTTCTTTTTCTACAGAACCTGCACGGAGCGGGGAGGAATAAACAAAGAACTGAGTGGAGTAAATGTGTCACAAATTACCACAAACACACTGTGACTCAATGCACTTTTCATTTCTCTCCTCATTAACTGTGTCTTGCTCAAAATGAGCGACTGGGTCCAAACATAATCAAGTCCCACAGATAACAATTGACTTGACTGCTGGGGCAGTCACCTCCTCCTAGCTAGTGGGAAATAAAATCAGAAATAAAATGCGTTAAAATAAAATTCACTCTGTTCTCTTTTCTGCACTTAGATAATTTGAAGACCATCAAGGCCCGTAGAAACAATCCATCTTTCTGTGAAAAAGGAGGTGTCTGAACCACCACGAATAAGGCATGCCTTTAGTGTTATCAAGAGTGAGAATAATTACCCGGCGAAAAGGCCAGCAAAGTGTCTTGGGCACTGGCATTTTTTTTTTTTCTGAAGTCTTTATCCATAGTGCTACCCGAACAATAATAAAATAAAAGCCGTGTTACGGAGAGCCAGACAGCAGAGAGGGGGATGGAAAGAAAAACAAAATAAAAAGAAGAACCTCTCAGATTGGTGCAACTGACCTATAATTTTGAGAGCACATTATAATTTGAAAGCAGTAGAAAAAGAGTCCTTTTTGTTGTGGTTTTATGTTTTATGTTAGAAGAAGAATTGGTTTCAAGAATTTTTGAATTTTTTTGTGTATGCTCTTTTAGGACCTGGTTTTATCAAAGCAGTGATTTCTCAGCAAAGCTGTGAAGGGCTTCCTGTTTAGAAAGGTGTTTCTGTTTCTTGTTTGAATGCTAGCTAGGATACTTTATTTGACTCTAAATCAGGATGAAGTGCTTGTAAAGGATGCAGTCACTCCAGGTTTGCCTCTTAGAAAGAGAAATGAATGTAAGAAAAACTCTTCCTTCTTGGGCAGTGGAAACATAAGCCAGTCACATCAGGAGATGGGTTTCAGACTAAGACTAACCCAGCTTTGCCTGAGAGTGACACCAAATGACTCTGACGCTTTCCTGACTTCTTGCAAAATTTCAGTTTATCTACTTTTACCTCATGCCGCCGTGACTGCAACTAGTTGTTAACCCCCACCCCTAAGGCACCTCTACCATAGGCTAGTATCTCACCAACTGATCCACCAAATGTGGAGGCCAGGAGAGTGGAAGTAGGTTAGGACCACGGAGAACCTCCAGGTGAGGCTGACACCTGCAAGGTGTGAGAACCACAGCAAAACTCACCTCACACTTCTGGGTGTGATGGAAATTACAATGAACTAGCCCAATAAGTATATTACATTAGTCTGGGGACCAAAATATACAAAACACTAAATACAATTCTAATTAATTGGGATTATAGAATGCCGTCATGCTGGGATAGTTGTCCCTGTTGGTTTGATTTCTTCCACTTCTGCTCTTCAGCCTGTCTCATCTTATCCTGAACCCTGCACCTTGAACCCTGCTTTCTGCTATTCTTACCCCCACTGCTATTATTAATTCTCTGAACTGGACTTGATTGAACACAGATGAGGATCATTCTGGGAGCCATTGGAAGAAAACAAAACACATTGTTCATACATTAAATTGTGTCATTCATCGAAGAGGTAGTGGGACAGTTTTGCAAAGGAAACAACATTCTTATAACTATATCAACAACTGAAATTTCTTTGAGCAAAAACCATGCCCTCCAGAATGTATGGTGGAGGTTTCCCCTGTACAATAGGCTAGTATCTCACCAACTGTTCTATTTTTGTGTCTTATGTTTAGGTGCCAGAGTGGGACGTGGTGGGAAGCTAAAGAATAAAAGAACAAAATGAGGACAGCTCCAATTTCATTGTGGGGTGATTCTCAAATGCAGTGGCTATCAGAATCATCATTAAACCTAATGAGAAATGTGGAGGCCAGGACAGTGGAAGTAGGTTAAGACCATGGAGAACCCGCAGGCGATGCTGACACCTGCAAAGTATGAGAACCACAGCAAAACTCATCTCATAGTTCTGAGTGTGACAGAAATTACAATGAATTAGCCCAATAAGTATATCACATTTGTTTGGGGGACAAAAATACACAAATTACTAAATAAAATTCTAATTAATTAGGATTATAGCTCAATTTGATATGATTGATACCATTATACTCCCACATGTGACTTGGGATTAAAATTCCCTTTTTTCTAGTCTAGAGTTTAGTCAAATTATTGAATTCTAAAATCACCAAATGCTATTTATCATGGGTCTACAGGGTTCTCATAGGGATCTTACAAGATTACTCCAGTTTCTGCTGTGGGGAACATAAAGTTTGAATCAGTATCTAATAGACCTAATTAGATGTTAATTTTAAAATCTATGTATAGATAAATATATTTGCACAAAATTAAGCCAATGTCCTTTCTGTAAGAATTCTCAGGGACTTAATGTTTCTCGTATGCTGAGTAAATTCAAGAGATGGAAGTATTTTCCAAATTTATTTCATTGTGGAAAACTATTCCAGAAACATCTCATCAAATGAGACTCCACTGAAGCATCTTTGGGAATCACCAATCTAAATTAAAATATTAATATCACATCATGAGAAAAAAAATCTACTCCATTTAAAAGGAGACAAGTTTTAGTTTTTATTTATAAGTTCAGTTTTAAATAAGAGGGTCTTAATAACTGAAGATGAAAAGACAACACTTACAAATGATATTAAGAGTGTGATAGAATGATTTTTCTCTTTAAAATGCTTGTCATGTCAAATCTTAAGAACATTTTCTATGCTGACATTGTTGGCACTGTACAAGATGTGCTTTAAAAACAAACAAACACTAGACCGTTCTCTTAAAAAAGTGGAAAAAGGAAGGTTAGGAGTGAAAGTGGGTACAATTTTTCTTTTATAACTAATCATGGGGTTCCTAAACATAATGCATTTCATAATCAATTATCTTTTGCATCTTGCTGGGTCCGGTGATTGTCCAACTGATAACAAGTAGATGAGTTTGGTTGTTCTTTTGTCTTTCCCAATATGCAATCTATCATACTGTTTCTAAGATACAAACGATATCTTGAAAACAGCAAGATGACTAGCCCAGAGAAGCTGGATTTGAAAAATTGGCAGAGGAAAGGTTTGAATAAGACTTGTCAAGCGAGTCATAAGACACATCTGCAGTCTAATAAAAGAAAATTGCATTTTCTTGGAGTTGTATTTACTTAAAAATTTATTTCCATAAATTTTCAATTATTGGATACCCTTATTTGCCAGCCATATTAAACTTGGATAAAAGCCTCATTGATGGGATTGCATCATTTGATAATGGGCTCGTACCTGTTTCAGTTACCTGACAGCTCAATAGGACATGGGGAAAACATTTAAAATATTCTCATTTTACAGAAAACAACACACAGAGAGAAGAAGGTGAAAACATTTGTCCATCACTTCCATGCAACAAATGTGAAGTTTTCACCCCTTCGTTTCTTCCTCCTCCCTATTGGAGTTTATTGCCTCCTTTCTCATACCTCCTTTTGCCGATGGGAGATGTCATGCACTGACCAAAAGTGTTTCAGCTGGAAATACGCTCACAGAATCTAGGAGAATTATCCAGTAAAGAGGCCAATATCATGATCTGTGGCAACCTTCCAAAATACCACCGAAAAGTTGGGGGATATTTTAGTTTATTTCTCATGAAGGCACTTCAAAGGACATTAACTCTAGCCAGGACTGTCAGACAGCTTTGTGCTTTATGTTACTGTGACGATCCTAGTAGTTTTGTTTGGAATTAGGTCATAGAATAGTTAAAAAAATCAATCACAGCCAATCTTACTATATTTGTATTCAAGTAATAAATAGAAATTTTGAATAACACTGAAATTTAGTGGTGCATAGTTGTACATCCAGTGAGCTAAGCCATGCTGGTTTCATTATACTTCCATTTAATTTTCTAATTAATCTCAGAAAACATTAATTAATTTAGTCTTTTCCACAGGCAGCCTGGCACCCTTGGGCCTAAAACACCACAAATATTGCTGGCCTCGAGCAGTAGTAATCAAAATTTCTAATTTGTTTGAATGATCCAGTATATTTTTCCTTACTTCTCTCTCTGTAAATATTCCTTAATGTTGCTTTAACCCTTTGATTTTAGATTTTCTATGAATGCATGAATGAAAGAGTGAATAGCTATCTCGTGACAAAGAGAAATGACAAGGCAGAGACGATGAGAAGACGTGCTTTTATACGGAGACAGTTGACTTTTTTTGCTGGAAAAATGCATGCGCATGTTCCAGAGGGATCCTAGTTTGATGCTGTTTGAGTGTGGAGCCACCCTGCCATCTGCCCCGTCATCCACCAGAATGACTGTTCACTCATCACAAAACTTACAACGTTAACTCACAGCGAGATACGTATACAGAAAAATGAACACCGTTAAAATACAAAAGGACTGAAATTGTAGTTCTCTCTTACGTTTTGCCATCGAAAGAACACGTATTTCACAGCTTCACTCTTTCTGAAATAACAAACAAACAAAACAAAACAAAACACAAGACAAAAGAAAACCGGCGAAGGTGATTTCATTGACCCCAATTTTGGAAGCAAGGAGAAACAAGCATGTGAGATAAAGTCTATAAAGCAGTGCAAAGCTACTTAAAGAAGAGGTATTTGAGCTGTAATGCAAATGCATCATTT
This sequence comes from Macaca thibetana thibetana, assembly GCF_024542745.1. NCBI lineage: Eukaryota > Metazoa > Chordata > Mammalia > Primates > Cercopithecidae > Macaca > Macaca thibetana. The sequence goes on from NC_065590.1 coordinate 6,991,221, forward strand.
AAAAAAGAATAATTTATCTCTGTTGACAACAGAGGGTGTAATTAGACTTTCTATATATCATACTGCATATGTTGAAGGAGTTATCACACTGTTATATTTAGATTGGAAATGTCCTTAAAATTTTACTGCAAAATAGATTCTACATAAATTTTTTTATTGTACACCTTTTTAGAGAATAATGATTAAATTAATGCCCTTGTACTAGTAACCAAGATTAGAAACTAAAAAACTACCTTCTTAAAAGCTTCCTCTATGCCTCTCAACAAGAGTAGCTCCCTTTTCCTCAGAGGTAACTGCAGTATTACCCTAATTTTGTTTTCATCTAATTTGCTTCTTTCTAACTATATTCATGTATCTGTATCCCCAAACACTACCATATTCGTTTCAACCTATGTTTGGACTTTTTATCAATGTAACTACTCTGTGTTGCATTCTCTTTTGAGATTCATTCATGTTAAAGCCTAGGCAATAGTTTATTGGTTTCTTAGTGCTATATTCTATTGTGTAATGTGGCACCATTTATTTGACCATTGTTACTACTTAAGACTATTTGAATTAGTTCCAGTATTTACTATTATGAACAATTTTGCTATAACATCTCTTGGTTTGTTGTGTAACCATTTCTCTAGGCTATATATCTAGGATTAGACTTGCTGGATAAAAATGTCTTTATACATTCAACTTTGAAAAGTAATGGCAAACATTTTCCATAAAAAGTCATACCAAATTACTTTCCTACCAACCGCAGAGAAGAATTTCTGATGTTTCACATTCTAGGCAATGTTCAATATTATCTGATTTTTAAGAAATATTTGACAATTCAATAATTTGAAAAAGATATTTTATTATGTTTATAATTTGCATTTTATGACTACAAATAAGATGGAACACTTTTTCATTTGTTTATGAACTTTTCATATGTTTTCTGTGGAATGGCTTTTCATTGCATTTGTTCATTTTTTGAATTGACTTTTAAAATCTTATTAATATTTTAGAAGTTCTTTATTTATTTTAAATATGAATTCCTCATCAATGATATGTGTTAGAATTTCTTCTCTAAGTATCCGGTTTGTCTTTTTAATCTTATAATGGTGATTTTATAGACAGAGGTTTTTAATATTAAATGATTTAAGTTTATCAAACTTTATTTGCACTTATACTTAGCACTTTTTTTTGGACATAAATTCTTCGTTGTCTTGAAATCACAAAGATTGCCCTATATTGTCTTCTTAAAGTTTTATGTATTTAGCTCCTACATTTAAGCGTTTAGTTAACCTACTACAGATTTTGAGGTGTGTTTAAAGGTGGGAATCCAATTTTATTTTCTCTCATAACAACCTACTCCCAAGCTAACAATTGTTACAATTGTTACACAGGTATTGACAGAAGACATTAAACTATGGGTCGGGGACAAAGGACGTCTTATTTGCCACAGCAATAGAAGTAGCTAGGATGTCACGATGTTTGTGCAAATTTTCCAAACTGCAATTCTCACAGGATAATGTGAAAAGGGCTAGGTGATGCCTATGCATGCAGCGGGTTGTGTTATAGGAGAATAACACTACAATGAAGGAGCCCAATATTTTATAATGAGCATTGAGCCTATCTAAACTGTGCCTCAAAGGGAGACATTATTATTCTGAACAGTAAATAAATCTGCCCTTTGGAAGAAGACACTATTTCTGTCCTCCAGGCTGTTTGCAATACAAGCATCCTTGTAGCACAGAGAAAAGTAGCCAATGCTTCTGCCCACAAGATGTGTAGAAACGTGAGAGACTTACTGCAAAGTGTCTTCTAGTTATGTTTTTTATTATCTAAGAAAATTCCTTAAAGTTATAATTTGGTAACATGTTATCTCTTTATAAAACCATAAATAGAAAATAATATTCTATTTATTTCTTCTTTCCTTAGGCTTATCCTATTTCTTCTTAGCTAATTTCTAAGTTGAATCATTTATTCATGAAATCTGAGCATTTTAAAAAAATTATTCAAGGTTACCATTTTCTCTTGAGAACTTAGCTTTAGTTATATCTCATAGATTGTTACTATTTTTCTCTTATTCCTTTTCATATTCTAATTTTTATTATGATTTACTACTTGACCAATGAGGTATAAAATATGGTTTTCAATGCAAGTATGTAGAATACCTCTAATTATCTTTTCTTGTTAGTGCTTTCTAACTTCATCGTGTTGAGATTATATCAGAGAAAGCTCTGTGTGACACAACCCCTGAGATATTTTTTGAGGCTAGCTTTACAATGTAGCCTTTCATCAGTTTTCATAATTGTTTTGTATATTCCCCTTAAAAATAAGGTGTCTTCAATTGATGGGAGAGATTTTTATATATACCCATTATATGAATTTTTATACTTTTAATATTCAAATATTGTATAGCCTTATGTTTGGTTCATTTGTCCTATTTTATAAGTATGATCTGTCATCAGTTGAAAGATGTATGTCAAAGTACCCACTAGGAACGTATATGAATGCATTTGGTTTGAAGCCTTTCAAGTTATCCCTTACATATTTTTGAGGCCATATTACTACATGTGTTAGCTTAGAATTGTTATATGTTCCCAGTGAAATAAACTTTTTATTAATGAAGCTTTTTGTATTCATATTTGATCTGAAATTAATGTAGCTACATCAGATTTCTTTGGTTAATATATACCTAGTATATCCTTATTTTTGTCTTGACATCTGATTTTACTTTACCCTTTGGCTCAAGGTATATCTCTTAGAAAAGATGTTTACTTTGCTTATTTTTGTTTTGTTATATTCTGTTTTTCATACATATTTAAACTTTTATCTTTTATTTGAAAATCTAGCCTACTAATATTTACTGTGATCACTGTTAATTTTATAATTATTTTTAACTTCTTATTATTATTTGTCTTACGTTTTTATTTTTTCTACATTTTCAGTATTTCTTTTATTCTTTCCCTTCCTTCTTACCATATTTTGGATTTGTGGAATTTGTTTTGTTTTGTTTTAATTTTCTCCTCCTGTACTTATTTGGAGGTAAACCTTCTCTTTATATTCCTTCAGTGATTAGTATGATGAGGTAGGACTGTTTTTACATAGTGAAAGAAGGAGGAATATATGGAGGCACCCAGGTGATCCGCCTGGGCCCCTCTTGTTATTCCCGCGACCAGTGGCAACTGTGAATGAAAAAGTATTGCCACTTGGGCCAGAAAAGAGTGTGGTGACCAAGGGCTTACATTCTCAACACTAGGAGTTAGGGTCACGTTACCAGCCAAGCCACTCAAAGCTGTAGAGGTGAAAGCTGAAGGTGAGGGTCATTCAGAAGAGGAAGTGTATGGGAAGAGAACGAGTACCAGTTGTGGCTTCAAGAGTAATACAATGGTGGAGGCATATAGTTCCTCCTAACAACCTCCCTTTTCTCATTTCCGCTGAGGAAGCCCATGAGAACCATGGAGGAGCTTCTCTCTGAATATGCAAGGTGAAGTGGGTATTTTCCATATACCCTGTAGCTTGTGGGGCAGACAGCCATGCTAAGATATCCTCGCAAAGAAGAGCTGCTGTGAGGCGTGCAGAGTGTGGTGGCCTCCAGCTGCACTGCTTGATATCTGCCTTTGAGCCAAGTCATAGTCTCCCTAGGCAGCTAAATTTCAGCCAATGGCTGAGTGTGGTGGGGAATTGGGGCTTGAACATCTCTGCCCAACACAGTATCCTCCCTGGGCAATCCTTTTACTCAAGCTCTCCATGGGGCTAACAGAGTTTCTCTGATATGCAGTTGTCTATGTCTTCTCCTACCCATCCTCCTTCCTTTTCCCTCTCCTTTTGCCAGAGTCACCAGACATTCCTTGCAGTCTCAAGGCTTTCCTTGCTTACTCTCACTCTTTACCCCTTTATTTGTCACAGGCATTATCCACCAAAACCTCTTATGCTTCCAACTTTACAATAATATCTGCGGCTGAGAGGACCCAAACTAACATTCACGATTAATTCCAGGTCTCTAGATGAAGAGAAATATCTACCAGTAGGTAGATTCAAACAATTCAATAAGTAATTACACTCTAACAATCTACAGACTATTTGAAAAAATAATACACACAAATTAAAAGAAAATGTATCCATTTTATTTCATAATGAGTAACCACAGCTAATTACAAGTAAGACCATTTGGTGGTCTACAACTCCTTAAACCGTTGGAAAAGGTGAGGCACTGATACATCTCTTCTTGTTCCACATTGATGTTCATGTTCACTTGAATTTCTATCTTCACAAGGATATAAAGCCATTGAAAGGGTTGTAACATGATCTAATATTAAAACCATAACCAGACTAGGAATTTACTCTGAGTCTGATAGGCAGCAAGTATTGTTGTCCTTCCTTTGAAAATTTAAGTCATCCTGTGACTTCTCTGTAGCCCTGTGTTACACCTTAGGGTATACTTTGGCTATTTTACTGCATCCATTTTTCTGAAGGTTCTTGTTCATTGTTCTTTGTCTGTTTATTTTATTTTATTTTTTATGTGAATTTTTTTAAAGACTTTATTTTTTTGGAAGAGGTGTAGGTTCACAGCAAAATTGAGAGGAAACTGCAGAGATTTCCCATATACCTTCTGCCCACACATACACAGCCTCCCCTAATATCAACACTCCCCTCCCCAGAGTAGTACATTTGTTACAATAGATCAACCTACATTTGCACACCATCATCACCAAGAGACGATAGTTTACATCTGAGTTTACTTTTGGTGGTGTACATTCTGTGGATTTGGTGTATGCATAATGACATGTATCCACCATCATGGTATCATATGGAATAGTTCCACTGCCCTAAAAATCTTTTGTGCTCCACCTATCCATGACCCCATCCCTTTAAATTCAGCAATCTTTTTACTCTTTCTACAGTTTTTTTTTTTTTTTCAGAATGTCATATAGTTGAAATCGTATGAAACACAGACTTTTCAGATTGGCTTCTTTCACTTAGTAATAGACATTTTAAGTTCCACCGTGTCTTTTCAATTTGTGTGTGTGTGCTCATTTTTTTTAGGGCTAAATAATATTCTATTGTTTGGGTGTACTAATGTTTATTTATCCATTCATTTACTGAAGGACACCTTGGTTTCTTCCAACTTTTGGCAATTATGAATAAAGCTGCTATAAACATTCATGTGCAGGTTATCGTGTGGCTGTTCAGTATTTTTAAATATAAGCCATTCCTCTTCTAAAAATGTTTCAGAATTCTGTGAGGTCTTAGGAGGAATTTGCTTTTACTTCTGCTATTTGCCTGTATACATTACAAACCTGTTTTCCTTTAGTTTTAGACTTCATACATATTGGGAATTCAGAATGAAAACCTATGTCGGGGCTCATTTGTAGTTCCAAATTCCCAGGAGAAAGATTTATCCCCTTCCAATCGGCATGAACTTTGAAACAGCATGTTGCCTTGTTCTTTACCTTCCCTCACCTTGCTCTTTTACCTTTGTCCTTACTCGAGAGTAAAATCTTTGAGTTTCCAGGTTTATGTGGGAAATCTCCTGTTAGATTTCTTCCTACATGACCTGGACCTAGGCTTACCATCTGCCCCCATGACCTGTGTAACTCTCAGTGTGGAAACTCAAGATTTCAGGGTCTGATGGGATCCCTTAGGATGGAGGCTGGACTTCCTATCTCCTAGGGTGCCTGGTTTCACTTCATTGTGTGTGTGTGTGTGTGTGTGTGTGTGTGTGTGTGTATTTAATACCAGGTCTGCTCAGCAATATATGTAAAGAGTTAGGGATATTTGTTTTCTTTTTCTTTTTTAATTTTTTGTATTTTGGTTTTTGTTTTCCATTTCAGTTTTGTTTTTAGCCTGTAGATTACTTGTTTCCGTAGGGAGGACTATTCAGAATATCTGATTTGCCATAGTTCTAGAAATGAAAAGTCCTCCATTCATTCTTCCATTCATTATGACCTGGCTCTGACTCCCCAACTTTACACACTGCCTTCAGTGAAACCACTCAAACATTTTTTGTTACCAAGTGCCATGAACATGCTTGTGTCTGCCTTCATCTCAACTTCTCTGAGGCCAGAACATCTGGGAAAGTTCTTATCTCCCTGGTCCGTACATCGATTTCTCCAAGCCCAATAGATATAGTGTTCTTTTCAGTATTCTGTCAGAGGAGCACTTTTTTTCATTATACATCCAGTTAGAGCGAGAAAGTCACCTTATCTGCTCCTCTGACTTCAATTAGAATCTAGATATTAATAACTCCCAAATCTGTATTTTTGTATATCCAGGCATATAACTAACCATACCCACGATGTCTTCTATAAAACAGACTTCTATTCCTGTTCAGGGAAGATATTTAGAAATTATGAGAGAGACATTAAGAATAGCACCTATTCTTTACTACAGTACTGGAAAACCGCTTTCTAATTTGAGATAGGGCAGGTTGCAATGATATCTCATGAACGTGTAAATGTTTTTTATGGGAAATTATCCTTGAGGATTCCATATAAAGCTGATATTCTAATTCTCATAGAATAAAGGAAACTACAAGCTGGAATGAAGAGCTGTTTTCTCATCCCACCACCCACCATCCACCCCTGCTCACACAACTCTCATCTTGCCTTCTCCAGAGACTCGACCCACTCACTTCCCTTGGATACTTTTGGTTCAAACACGTGTCTCCTCAATTTCACTCGTTAACAAGACGCAAGTCTAGATTGGAGAGTTACGTATTTTGAAGGGAATACTGACTATTCCGGAAGAGTATGGAAGAGAGAATTAATAAGGAAGGGTGGACTAGAAAGAATGAGAGAAGTAGATTTAGGAAAGGCAGGAAAGTGTTTCCCTGAAGGAGCATGAGAGGGCCTGTGTAAACCAACCTGCAACCACGGGGAGGATCTTCCATTGTCTGAAATGGGAGGTCCTTCGCCTTACGTTGAACATGAACTCACCATACCAGGGCTTGGGCTGGATGTTCAATTTCCCATCCTCCTTTTTACTTTGTGGAAACTTCAAGATTCAAGCCTGGAGCCTGGAGGGAAATAGCCTCTCCTCACTTCCCATGTGCAGGGATTAGAGAAAACTTCATCTCCCATAGCACTCTTTCTTCTGCAATGTAATTGCACATTTCCTTAATTCTCTCCTTTACCATATTCTAACTCGAAAGTGAAGACTGGCTTTTGTTTCTAACCATTATTCTCTACCTTCTAGTACAATTAATATTTTATTGAAAACCAAGAAGTTTTGAATATACTTCTTTTAAAGAAATGCCTATGAACATTAAACAGTAATATTAGAAGCATGAACAGAGAGATCTCTGAAGGCTCGGACAACAGCATTAAGTAAAAACAATGGCTCTTTCAGATTCTTTGTCTTCTCCCATTCCTGACCTTTTGAGATTATACTTCATAAAAATAGAACTATATTTATTCTTAGATGTTTTAATGATATTTTGCAAACATAGAATCAAAGAATTATATATCCATCAACTACACACCAAGCATGAAGAGAAGAGAGAGCAGGCCAAGAAGGCACTCCTTCTCATGTTCTTTGCTGGGCTTTTTGAATCTGAGTGATTTCTATATCATGTTCAACAAAATCTGTGAATATGTTTGGAGTATCAATCTATTTCCCAGGGAAAAGAGAGGGCGGGGATGCTACAAAGAGAAACAAGCTTGGTTCTCCCAATACGAAGTACATCCTAAAGGACGTTTCAACAGATTTACATGGTAATAAGGCCATTTGCTTTCATAAAATCATCTTTGTGGCTACTTGCCTAAAACATGCCTCATTTTCCTACCTGACTCAATTTGGCCAGGAGACAGCCCCATAATGGATTTTGCTTGTATAATACACTTTGCTTAGTATTTCCCCCAGATAGAGGAAGAGAGCAGGAATAACTCTCTGTACTATGCTACTACTGTTGAGAAATGCCGCAGGCATTGAGCCATAAAGAAGTTCCGCGGGAGCTTTGTGAGAGGCTTAGAAAGAAAAGAGGCTCTAAGATGAGGAAGGACCCCAGCAAAGAACATGAGAAGGGGTGCCTTCTTGGCCTGCTCTCTCTTCTCTCTTCTACATCCCCCCTCACGTGTCTATTTGGTTAATCCACGAAAAGGGCACTTCACCTATCAGATGGTTTTTAAGGATATGACATTACTGAAATGATGTCAGTAGAGATTTATTTGAAATTATAATACTATTCAGAACATATAGAGTATGTCAAATACTAGCTTGTCCAAAATGTATAAAACGGACTTAGAATCTTTTTTTTTTTTTAATACAGAAGCTTAAGCGCTTTCAGGAAGTCATGAATATTTAGTTTCAATGTGGGAAATTCACACCGTTACATGGAAAATAGATTCCTCGTAGGAGATCCCAGCCCAAGTATTCAAAGGGCTTTCAGGCTTTGGAGGTGAAAGAGACACAGTTTTTCTCGCCATTGACATAGCGTATGTCGGCTGGTTATCTTCTGCTTTCAGTCCACACAGCAAGAGGCATTTCGGCTGTCAAGCAGTGACACTTTATCAAGGAGGCTTTCAGAAAAAATGTGCTAGGGACACAGCGTGGCAGCGTTAGCCAATGACATCGTCTCAGGACCCTTTCTCCCCCCCTATTTTTTTTTTTTTTTTTTAAGAAATGGAGTAAAACTATTTTGTACAATCAAGGATGACCCTATCTTTTTCTTTGTTTGGTGTGCTTCATCCAAGAATGATAGCTGGGGCACATCAAAGTCTACTGCTGAGCATTGGAATGGGAGCCAGGGAACTCTAATCCATCTTTTTTTTTTTTTTCTCCACAATCCTGTGCTTAATAAATTTAAGCAAATCATCCCGCCTTTCTGTGCCTGAGCTTCTACAGCAACCAAATGAGGGTATCAGTATTTGTTCTACTCTCACTTTCGGAAAATTTGTCAGGAAATGTATACAATATATGAGTGCAGGTATGGGAATGCACCTATGTGTTTAAGAGTGTGCGTGTGTGTGTGTGTGTGAGAGAGAGAGAGATTGTTTTGTGGGAAGCAAAAAGATTAGAGTGATAGCTAAGCCTTATATAAGTATGCCATGCATTATATTATTATTTTTGTTGTATTATAAGATGGTTTATAGAAGCTAAATGCTATTTGATATAGGCTGTACATTTTCTGAATTTAGAATAAGTTAGGAAGCTTTACTTATCTTTGAACGTTCACGTTTGGATATTTCAAAGCAACCGGACAATAAAACTTTATTCATTGATATCACATTTCACTGATACTTTAAGAACACCTTATGTTTTTAGAAATGATGATTTGCATATTTTCAGTTGTAGAATTTTATGGTAGGATCTTACTTTAAATGTTGCCATTATTTTGTATGTAAGGAAACAGAGGCATGGTGAGATTCTATGATTTGACCAAGCATATCATGTCAGAGCTGGAAACAATGCACTTGGTGACAACGTTTTGAGGAAAACCTGTTTCCAGGTGGCTTCAGGAATTATTCATTTTGTTTTCATTATATATGAAAGCCATTACCTCAGTGCCCTGGGGAACTTTGTCTAGTATCTCTCCAACCTTCCATTGTCCAAATCAAACATTGCTGTGTCCTTAGACTGAGGGTTACATATTGATTCTTCCTCTTTTCTCTCTCAAATTCCTCAGTCGACTCTGTAGGTACCTTGAATGAGTTACTGAAAGCTGATTTTTTAAATATATTTCACAACTAAAATGTTGCATTTAGATGTAATTGCCATCTAAAATAAGAGAAGTCAATGAACTAGGCTGGGAATATTGGTCACTCTGAGTCAGAATGTTGCAGGGGTCCTGGCACAAATATGAGAATGTATATGAAGGTGCATAGGTGCTAGAAGAACACCTATGACCCAACCCAAATGTTGGGAATACCCATGGAAGGCATCAGTTCTAGCTCCTCGGGAGTATCATATGGTTGAAGTCTGGGGTGATATAATCTATTTAATTATCAGTTTAATAACATGAGAATTGTAAATATGTGTGTATTCGTCTGCTAGGGGTGTTACAACAAAGTACAACAAACTGGGAGGATTCAATTGCACATTTATTGTCTTGCCACTCTGGAGGCTGGAAGTTTGAGATCAAGGTGTTAGCAGGGTGGGTTCCTCTGTGGGCTCTGAGGAAGGGATCTGTTCCAGGCCTGGTTCCTTGACTCGTACATGTTTGTCTTCTCTATGAGTCTTCTCGCATTGTCTTCTCTCTATTAATAAGTGACAGCGGTTGTTTGGGTTAGGGTCCTGAGAACCTCATTTTAACCAGATTTCCTCTATAAGTACCCTCTCTTCAAATAAGGTCACATTTTCAGATTCTGGAGGTTAGAACTCCAACAACTTTCTTTTAGAGGGGTACAATTCAATCCAAAGCAAGGTGCTTTCTTTACTCCCTGTCTTCAAAGTGTAAACTATGACAAGTCTTCCCCTACTGTGAGGGGCTAATGATGAAAAACAAAAATGATATCCTGAGACAGTCTGGCATTGGACTTGGGATTGGAGGAGAAGAAGGGTTGCTTAGAATTGTTCTACTGGTTGAGATTGTCATATAATCAGGCCATTTTCCACAGAGTGTCAGAGCATCAGTCAGAGTTTGGGGAGTCTGATACCTCTGGAATACAGTGTTGTCCTTTTTCACTGTCTGACCTCTAGAGAGGGTCTTTTTGGTTGGGCACTGTGTACAACAGCCCTTTCTATATCCCAAAGAAGGATTCAGCTCTCACCCAGTGGTCAGAAATCTGGGGCAGACAGAACTTGCCTATGCTGCTGCCGGTGTCCAGTACATCTCATATGAACTCTCCCCTTGTTCAAGGAAGAGCTATAACTAATTAAGTCAATGATAGACTGGATAAAGAAAATGTGGCACATACACACCCTGGAATACTATTTGACCATAAAAAAGAATGAGTCATGTTATTTGCAGGGACATGGATGAAGCTGGAAACCATAATTCTTAGCAAACTAACAAACAGAAAACTAATAACCACGTGTTCTCACTCATAAATGGGAGTTGAACAATGAGAGAATGCATAGATACAGGGAGGGGTACCTCACACACTAGGGCCTGTTGAGGGGTAGGGGGCTAGGGGAGGGATAGCATTAAGAGAAATACTTAATGTAGATGACGGGTTGATGGGTGCAGCAAACCACCATGGCACGTGTGTACCTATGTAACAAACCTAAATAAATCTAAGTATGTTAATAAAATATAACTAACAGTATAAGGCTGACATTACAACAAACAAAGGAAAATCCATAAAGCCCGAAACAATCCAGAAACAAAATCTAAATGATAAGTAATATTGATGTGCTAACATTCCTGATGGCATTTGCTTGTCTGTGTAACCAAGCTAAGTGTATTTCAATGGCAAAGAAGTGAAGAAGATAAGGTAGGCATTGGAGCTGAGACACTTACCTAAAGCTGGGTATGGACCTGCCTTTAGCAAAAATGTAGACTAGCAAAAGGAAATTCATCATTCAATAAGGTAAGAAAATTAATGAAATTTGTCTTGGTCTGAGATTTGCCTGAAAAACATGTCATCCGCTCAGAATTTATAACCATGAGACTGCCCCAGATGGGTTTGAGATTTGAACTTAAACTTCCTGCAAGGTAACAGAAAACCGTAAGTTAAGAAATTAACATAAAAACTCATCCAAGAAGTCACGGAAACAAGAAATACAGAATGTATCCCCCACCCAAGAAGTTGAGATAATGAAATGATCAAATGCAAATTATAAAATAATTATGTTTAAGATGAGAAACCTTCAGAGAGTTTTTCCTGGTGACTATATTAAATTACCTTCCCACCAACAACATACAAGGGTTCTCTTTTCTTTACGTAAGTTTCTTTAGTATGAAGAAACCAAGGCAGTTTTTAATGAAGGAAATACACAGGTGTGTGCCACCATACCCAGCTTAATTTTATTTTATTTTATTTTATTTTATTTTATTTTATTTTATTTTTTTGTATTTTAGTAGAGACAAGGTTTCACCATGTTGGCCTGGATGGTCTCGATCTCCTGACCTCATGATCCACTCGCCTTCACCTCCCAAAGTGCTGGGATTACAGGTGTGACCCACTGACCTATTTCTTGACTTTATAATGATCACCATTCTAAGTGGCATGAAAGAAACTTTATTCTAACTGGCAAGAAAGAAATTTTATTGCTGACATCTTTTTGCTTTCTCCCTTTGGTAACAACTCTGTAGTCTTTGACCTAGCCATTTTATTTTTAGGCATTAAAATGATCATCACATGCATCATTTAAAAAGAAATAAGCATTATCATTGTCATTATCACCATCATCATTTATTTAATTGATTAATTAAAGGATCAAATTGTTCTTTGTTAAATACATCTTGGTATGTGTAAAGAGTTGAGTGGCAGTTGTGGTTGGGCATACTAGTTCTGATGAAACATTAGGAGTTAAAACAGTAAATAATAGCTTTTTATTATATTATGATTATTATCCCAATAAATGCTCTACCAAAGTAAAGACATCCGTTGATGTAATTTTACATTCTTTAAACACTTTCTGATTGCTTTCTCTTACCCTTTCCTTTATTTCCCTCTATAGCAAAGATCTCATGACTATATATTAAAAACATTATAAAAACAAGCAAATGAATACACACAAAACAAATGAGTTTCTCAAGAAAGGAATTAGCCATAGTTCTAATTTGTGTAACTTTCAGCCATGGTTTGTTAACATAAAGATTATCTGTAAATCAAGCAACTGCTGTCTTGCTGGTTGGTAGCCTTCTTTTCCCCTGTGCACTTTCACATCAGTACATTGGCTCCAGAACACCCAGAATTTCAGAACTCCAACAAATGACGCGAGGACCTGGTTGCAGGAAGAGTCATCCCTTGGGAAGTCTGTATCTTGCTTAAAGTGACAGTAAACACTTTTTCTTCCCTCTACCAAAAGTCTTTTTAACTATGCCCTTCGGTGCCAATTTAGAAAACAAAACGAGAACTTAGAGCAAATTTCTGTTCTTAGTCCGTATTTTCTTTTCTTTTCTGGTGTTTGCATGTTAAATTTTATTTATTGTGCTTAAGTAGAGTAGGTATTTTATTTTTTTATTCTCTTTTTCTCCTTTCTTATATTTTTTTCCCATGGTTGAACTCAGTCCTCCGTAATTTTGATCGTCTGTTGCCCTTTGATTTACATTCACTTTTCCTCCTGTTCACAGCATTATTGGAAGGAATACATCATTATGAAGCATTTTTCAAAATATAAAGTGGTGGTAAGTAGGTTTAGAATAATTAAAAGCTGTTCTCAGTTTCCTGTTCTCTTCCGTCCCATCGTTTCAGTTTTGAGGATTTCCTTACACTACTCCAGCTCTTTATATTTATCCAGCTTAAAATGGAAGTGAAAGCATTGTTGACTTCTCAATTCCTCTCCTCTGGCACTAGGCTTCTGTCTATTTCTTCATGCATTTTTCATCTTCCATTAATATTTGTTGATCATCACAATATGGTAGGTGCTGTATAGCAGGGAAGGCCATCCAAAGCCACTTCAGCCACTGACGACGCAGAAAATGTCTTCTCAGCTGCTCTTGACTTCGGCAATACCATGTCTCTGTGAGTACTTAGAATCCACTTTCCAATAGTCATTTAGTCTTAAGAGAAGCTTTACCACTTTTCCTGTAGCTTTTTGCTCTCCCTTGAACTATTATTTACCATTAAATACTATTCATGTATTCATTCCTTTTTTGCTGTGAACAACATTTGTGAGTTAAACATTGAAGTTTGAAGCCATAAAAGAATCCACTTCATAGTTGCTATAAATAATAACACTGTTTTACAACCTTGGCTCATGACTGAAACGTACCAGTAGAAAAAGTATTGATTCGTACTGGATTCCTTCTTGTTTCAGTCCCCAAATTAGTGTCATGTTGTTCTCTATTAAAATAGTCTTTTGGTACATCCTCCTGCTCCAAACATACCATATCTGGAGGATCATATACAGCCTGCCTGGGGAGATGGGCACTGTCATCATGGTTCCCAACCAAAGCAGGCAGTGGGGAGGCACTGCACTGGACTTTGGGATGCACTCACCTTCTCTCGCGTCCTTTATTGACTCTCCATAGGCTCAGGGCTCTGCTTTGATTGTGTCCACAGTGCATTCAGAAAACAGTTATTGGTGATGGCAGATACCTACAGGTCTTCCTAGCTAAGCTTTAGCAGAGTTGGGGGCAGGGGGAAAATGGAGGGGAGAAATCTGGCCCTGTCTACCCCAAGATGTATTGCTCTTACTCTCCTGTGTGGTCATTGTAAATCTAATACACCAGATGCTATTTTCATGGGACCTCATTAAACTGTCAGGAAAACTTTCGAGGGTCTAACCAGTGTCTCAGTAAACACCATCTCATAGTAGTTGAATTTATTTCTTTACTATTAAAAAATGCAGATGAATCCACATTCAGGAACTTTTCTTATTTCTACCATTATTTCTATGACCCCTGTTAGATGTTAATTACATTTCTTAGCAGTACAGAAAATAATACTTTGGGTTGAAAACAAGTTCTATCCTTTCATAAATTTTGTCTATAATCTGATTTGAAAAGTTTGATGTTTCAGTATTAGGTGAGAAGGTAATGAAAAATTTTATTATTTGGTTTTATTAAAGATACAATAATCAGAGATTCTGTTTTTTATTTCATTTTTGTTTTATTTTAGTATTACAATGGAAAACAAAATGAATAAACAAAAGTTTAGAGAAAATTATGGTGAAGGAAAGAAAGAAGGATGCGTTTGTGCAGGCACCAATAGACATAGTTGTAAAATGTATGAAGAATCGGTAATCTGAACATATTTTTAATTGCACTGGGCCTTTTCCAGACAACAATGTTCTAGAAAGTATCCTGTGAAGAGATTCTAGTAAGTGCTAGAAAGTATGTCTCTGAGACACTGTTGCTTCTGTAAGATAATTTTTTAAGACTTAGATGATGTTACAGCTAATAAAATGTACAATTATAATATCAGAGGTTGATTTTGTTTAAATGATTATCTGAGTAGGAGAAACAAATATAAAGGTGGAAAATGATGGGAAATGATTGGTTTAATTTTTCCCTACTTTTTAACAAGCTGAGGTTTTGTTTATATGTGACCTTGATTTCTCTGGGGAAGAAATCAGAACCATATGGCAAAATTAATCTAAAGAAGCAACACAAACTAAAACTGTGAGAAGAAATTGCAGCACTCATCAACACAAATAAACGCAGAAAAAAAAAATAAGAGAGTTTGGGCTCACAGCACATCTCCAACTAAACAAGAATCTGGACCCTGTTTTAATGATATCAGGTAACTGGTCACATAGGCAAATTATATACTTAGGTCTGGAAAATATTTGGGCTCACCATGATTTCTTATTTATTGTCTTAACATAGTTACAATGAATTAGGACTTTGGATAAAATAATTAAATCTGACTTCATCTCCTACCAGAAGTTCTAGAGCTTGCCGTCTATGGGAGTTGGTGAAATTAGGGAAGAAATTTTGGTGGAAAAGACTCAGTAGAGAAGTACAGTTCAAATAGAAATGCATGAAAGATACAGTTAATGACCTTCGTATTGTGCATGCATTTTTCTGTAACAAGCTCACTATATATTTTTTGAAATTGATACTAAATATGTTGGTGTTTTCACTTTTTCACAAAAGGTGGGAAATAAGCTAGACATTGTTTCATTTATTTGGGATTTATAGGGACCCACTTCTTTAAACTCATAATCCTGGGTTTCAAATTTGCCACGGAATCATGATTACTAGATCGAATTTACAGGATCCTCTCAACATAAAATCTTAGTACTGCTGTGACCAACTGTGGTCATCACTACCTCCACCACCTCTCCCCAGGCTCCACCCTCGTCCCCAGAGCCTGTCCTCCAGTCATCCTTGTTTATTGCGCCCTGAGACACTGCGCTAAGCTCTGCCCCATGGTATCTTGTTTCGTTTCTACAACATTTAAATAGATAAATATAATTTTTATTCAAATTTTACAGATAGGGAGATGGAGGCTTATGGTGGTTGAGTAACTTGTGTGAAGTCACACACCTGAGAGATGGACAGCTGGGCTTTGAATCCATCGAGTCTAATCCCAGAGCTCGCATGCTAACCTCCAAACCCTGTGCAGTGCATTCATCATATCTGATGTGGGGTAGGAAGTGCAGTCTGGTGCTTTGGAGCAGAGCAAATGTAAATGGCCCACCTGGGGACTGAACCTATGACCTCAGCATGATTAGCATGGGGCTAACGAACTAACTGAAAAGCAGAAGCATATTATCCAGAATCCTCTCATACGACTTGATTGTTTTCAGGGCATGCTATGAAAGTTGAGAGGGAAATCTATTAATTTTATTCACGCACACACACACTTGACCACTTCAATTCTCATTTCTAGACAATGTTAAAGACTTCAATTTACATATACAGACAAGTTTGCATATGCATATACTTCTGTATATATGCAAATGCATATGTATGTGAATACCTGCAAACATAAACAACAGTACATATAAAATGTGGACCTCATCATAATTGTGCATTGATGCAGGCACCTCTATTTTTGTTCTTATAATTAATGTAGTGTGTATGTGGTCTCTACATGTATGTGTATATGACCAAAGCATCACCAATCTTGCATTTCAACAAAATTTCTGTACTTTACAGGCATTACTATTGTCACTGAAGCTCTAATGACAGAAAGATTGGACACTTTTGAAAGAGAAATTTATTTTTATGCTTTTAAAATGAAAACACAGTGTACCTTTCATTTCAAGCAGATGTAGGAAAATCTGAAGTTCTGAGCTGCTTTCTTCTTTTGGGAACTCTAAGGGCTTCCACGTAAAGTTTAAGTGATATTATGCCTTGTGGAATGAAAACATAAAGAAGGTATTATTTGGTGCTAATTATGCACAATGGTTTTATTTATGTTTCAATCACAGAGAAACACGAAAACAGCAGGGTGCTAGAGACAGCCAAACCTAGACCCCTCCCAGGTCTGTAATTTTCATCCCTGATGCTCTCTGAAATGGAGACAATCACATGTCAAGGAGAGAAGGGTAAGAGTCATTGTGACTATTCCTCTGTGATCTCCCCTGAAAAGCGATTGCTTTATCATCGCCAAGAATTTCTGAATCCAAGTTAGAAAGGAAAAAAAAATGCTTGCCATGTTCTTAGTACCATTTGCCTTGACAGGAAAAACAACAGCATCTTGCCTCCTCAGCTTATTCCTCATCAGTGAACTCTTCCCCAAACAAGACACTCCACATCAGCCATTTGGGATCGCTTCCATCAGTGTTGTAACGAGCTCTTCTATGCAGTTTGTACTCACTGCAAAATGTACCGAAGCCAAGAGCAAGGAGTTGGTAATCTGGGCACCCACAGTTGTGATGAGGCATCTTCAGTGTAATCGTCCAAATCAAATATTTGGCTGTGCTTCTTCAGATGCAATATCTCATATTGTCACTGTTGAACTGGCAGAGGAGCGGAGCTCGCACTGGAAGAGATGCACCCGAGGGAGCTGGGGGACGGGGTAGACCAGAGGGAGGAGAAGAGTCCTCACAGCATTCACAGCATGCCTCTTCTTCCTGTAATACCTCTCGCCCTTTGTTCATCTCGGTCATTCCTCTAAAGCTGCTGCACCCCTTGGACGAGGGCCAAACCTTTATAAAGCCAAGGAAGAATAGTAGGAAAGCATACACCTCTTTGTGGTCGAATTTTCCTTTAAGCAGCAAAGATTTCAAATAATAGTTCTCATACTAGTAGTATTTCACTATTATCCACTTCTAAGCTGTTATCTGTGAAGGTGACATGGCGGCATGCTTTTGAAATGCACCTTCTAGTCAATATAGCAATTCTCACATATGTTATTTCATTTGGTTCTTAAGACAACCCCATAAGCTAACAGTTCAGCTCAGGAACTGTTTTCCCCTTTTTTTTGTAGAAGAGACCCTAAGCACTAAAAAGGACTAATAGCTCATACAAGGAGCTGGGAAGTTACCCTCAAAATCTGTGTCCACTCTTCCCGTCTGCTATGCTACATTTCCCGCAGGACCGTGATTGCTTTTCACAAAAATTTACAGATATTTTAGGAAATATTCACTCTCGTATCAGAAATGTGTCACCCTGTGCGGTACATTTTTCAGACTAGAAAACCTCTGTGGATTTCTTTAAAATTCGTCACAAACACAATATTGTTATTTATTTTTTTTCTTTTCTAGTTGAGAGGGAAAATTGAGTATATAAACACAGCTTCTCACTAACATTCCTATGTTACTACTTTGTTCATATTATGCCCAGCTTAAATGGACTGGGTTAACTGTACTCATCACTCTCACCTGGCTCCCTTGTGCTTAATCCTCTGGCACTGATCTCTGGTTTGTTTGTTTTCTCAGGTGCAGTTGATGGCTCCTGCTTCTAAATCCACGGATACACTTTCCTGTGGTGGCTACCTACTTGGAGTTCAGAATTTCACCTGTCTTTGGACTGCCTGTTTCTGAGTTTCACTCGCCTTTTGAGACCTATTGCTACTTGTTCTAGACCTCCTGTCACTCTGTTGGCATTTGTCTATTTCTTCATTATCAAATTTTTCTGATTGATAGGTTATTCTGCCTCCTGGTCCCCAGAAACTCCCCAGGTCTACTTCAAGATTATGTTTACCTAAATAATTGGTCAATTTTTACATCCTTGTTTCTCTCAAGACCTGATCATCTCAGTTTATTTATACAGGTTATTGATAGTTATTCATATAAGTCAAACGTATCAACTGCCTGCAGTATAATGAACATGATAGATTCAGATTACAATTTTTCTTGAAACTCAGGAGGGTAATTACAGACAAAAACAAGAGAAAGTAAGCCATGGTAGAACCTTAAGCAGGTAAACGAGTTGATGTAGAGAGTATTTATGACAGAATAGTCTAACAGTTCTATGAAGAATAGATTGGCAAATACGGCAACATGGCAGAGATCAATAAAAGCCATTTTAGTAAAACAGTGAAGAAAATAGCATGTGGGATTGAGAAAGAAAGGAAACTATGTATGAGGTATATTTCAAAGGAAAGAGTGATAGCTCTTTATTCATTAATCCTTCATCAGGCAGTCATTCAGTAAGTCAACACAGATTGAGCATATTTGTTAGGGATGGAATGATATGCCCTCACACCTGTGTTGAAGTCTTAACCCCTAGTACCTCAGAATGTGAACTTATTTGAAAATAGGGTGCTTGCAGATGTAATTAATTAAGATCAGATTAAAAAAATCCTCTTGTTTTTCCTTAAATATTGAGTGAGATGGACCGCTAATCTTATATGGCTGGTGTTCTTATAAAACAGGGAAACTTGGGCACAGACAGATGTGCATAGACAGAAGATGATGTGAGAAGACACAGGAGAAGATGGTCATCTACAAGCCAAGGTGAGAGGCTTGAAACAGATCCTTCCCTCATACCCTTCACTTGGAATGAGCCAACTCTGCCAACACCTTAATCTCAGAATTCTACCCTACAGAACTGTGGGAAAATAAATGGTATTTGACCCATCCCAACTGTGGTATTTTGTTAAGGAAGCCCTAGAAAATTAATGTAACATCGAAGGTGAGAAATACTCTTCTAGACACAGGAAACGTAATGGGTGGGGATGTCCCCAGCTTGGAGGAACCAGTGAATTCATTGTTCAGGCAAATAAAAGTGCACACCATGGTGACTGTCACTGCAGAAATAGGAAGTAATTGCACCTGGAAAAGAGGCAAGTTCCACTGAAGAGGTGATATTTGATCTGGAATTTAAGGATGGGCAGAGGCCAGGGTTAGTGGCTCACTCCTGTAATCCCAGCACTTTGGGAGGCCGATGTGGACAGATCACCTGAGGTCAGGAGTTTGAGACCAGCCTGGCCAACATAGTGAAACCCCCTCTCTACTAAAAATACAAAAATTAGTCAGGCATGGTGGTGCACACCTGTAATCCCAGCTACTCAGGAGGCTGAGGTAGGAGAATTGCATGAACCCAGGAGGCAGAGGTTGCAATGAGCAGAGACCGCACCACTGCACTCCAGCCTCAGAAACAAGATCGAAACTCCGTCTCAAAAAAAAAACAAATAAATAAAAATAAAAGGATGGGCAGAAATTTATGAGGAGGAAGCGTATTCCAAAAAGAGGCAAAGACATGGGACTTGAAAAGACTTAGAGAGCTACAAGAATGTGAGGGTGGCAGGAGGGGATGTGTCCTGGGAGGGAGCTGAGAAATGACAGACCACCGAAGGCCAGAATAAGGGTGGTTCAGCTAGAAAGTGTTTATCCTAAAAACGAATCTGGAATTAGGATTCAGAATTCGAATTTAGGATTTTTATCCAAAAACTAATTAAGAATAATGAACATTTTAGAATCAGATCAGTGACATGAATGTATTGGATATTTTTGGAGGATAACTTTAAGAGGAATGTAACAGGTAGGAGAAGTGACAAAAGAAAGCAGCCTGGGCTCAGACAGGAGGCTGGCCAGGTGTCTGGTGAGAGAGCATGAGGCAACAGACTCAAGCAGTATCAGAGTGGTTAGAGGCGGAAAGGCAAGAACCCAGGGGCATTTATGAGTACAATTAGCTTGAGTTAGAATCCGAGGATGCAAGTGGTGAGAGGCAGGAGTGAGATGAAGATAATTTTAAATTAACCTAAACTTTCAGGACTTAGCATAACGCCTGGCAAATAGCAGGGGCTCTACAAAGGTTAATTATTCAAGTGACTCCCAGTCACCCCAGTTAGAAACCTAGGTGTAAACATAAGAGGCAGGGTCCATTTAGAGGAAGAATTGGAAGGGGTGAGGTTGATTTGTTCCTTCACTCATTAAAAATGTACATTGAGTGGCCGAGTGTGATGGCTTATGCCTGTAATATCAGCACTTTGGGAGGCCGAGGCAGCAGATCACAAGGTCATTGAGACTATCCTGGCTAACACAGTGAAACCCCGTCTCTACTAAAAATACAAAAGAAAATAAAATAAAATTAGCCGGGAATGGTGGCGGGTACCTGTAGTCCCAGCTACTTGGGAGGCTGAGGCAGAAGAATGGCGTGAACCCGGGAGGTGGACTTTGCAGTGAGCCGAGATTGTGCCACTGCACTCCAGCCTAGGCAACAGAGCGAGACTCCATCTCAAAAAAAAAAAAAAACAATTACATTGAGTTTCTGTTCTCTGCTGGAGATTGAGAACGGATACAGAGTTTCTTTTAAAACAAAGTAGATTACAGTATCAGAAATATTTTGAGAATTAGTAAAAAACACATATTGCTAATGCTAAGAATATTCTGATCTACAGTTGACTTCCACAAAAGCAAGAAACAAACAAAAAACAGAACCAGATAATTTTATGCTACATAATTTATTTCAAAGTACTTTATTTATTTATTTATTTTTTTACCACTCAGTTCATCTTAAAAAGTTGTCTGACTGAAATCTTGGATAATGAAAGCTAACATAAATACTGCACATACAAAAGAGGACACTCAACCAAAGGAGAAAAAAGAGAAACTCCAAAATAATTGTAAAACAATCTGATGGAAGAGAGATATGAAAAATCTTGCCATCAAATTTTCAAATGCCAGAGAGATTTCCAAATCCAACTCACCTTTCTCCTTTTCTGTTGTCACCACAGGTGGGCTGTTGGGTATTCTCAGATACCATTTTCTCCACATCAGCCCTGGATCCCAACCCTCATGAAGCCTAGGCCCCTATCACTAACTCCTTTCTCTCAATCTCTTCCTGTGATCATCCAAGTCTCTCCCATCTTGTAAAAAGGCTCCCGCCTTTGCTGCCACTTTTATATCTCTGGTTTACCTTTGCATGACCAGGCTTCTTTAAAGTGTCTACAAGGCTACTTACTCATTCTCCTCCAACTACCTCCCTCCCTCCTGCTCCATCCCCACCCTTCACTCAGGGCAGTCTGTCTCCTGATTCCCTGACACCACTGAAACTGCATTTACCAGAGAGATACCAACAAAATATCTGGGTCTGACACAATAGCAATTCCTACCTTTCTTACTCAAACTTTCAATCACATTTGTCATTATTGATCACTGCCTCTTTTTGAAACGATGTTATCCTCTTGTTTTTCCTTAAATTTCCCTAATTCTTCCCTTTAAAACCTTCTCCTGAGTTTTTTTCCTTTAGTAAGCCCTCAGATCACTAGTTCCAAAGCTTTAATATGAATATAAATTGCATGGGCCTCACCATAAGAGACAATGGTTTTATAGATTTAACAAGCATCGAATTGCTTCTAAGTCAGGGGATTCCCTTGAGAATCTCTGCCTTAAAGTTAGTGTTCATCAAGAATCCATCTTAAGCCATGATCTGTCCTGATTCCACAACCACCCCTACTGAAATTTTCATTTACTCCTGTAGCTTTAATGCCTTTCTAGACCTTGATGGCTTCCCAAACTCTGCTTTCATGCCGTAACTACTCATGGCTTCCAGAGCTGATATCCAGCTATCTACTAATTTCTCAACTTGAATACATAGATCTATATAAATCACAGCCCTCAAACTTCACATGCTCAGACTAGACTCATGATAGTCCCCTCTCAGTATGTCTTCCCTGTTTTTGTATCTAAGCAAATAGCTGGTTGCCCAGGATACAAGCCAGTGCCTCATCCCAGAGCCTTTGGTCATCAAGTGCTGTTTTCAATGAAATGTGCTGCACTCACCTCACTTCGGTGACTCAGTATATCCTTTTTTTGTGCCTAACACATGATTGTTCCTATTTATCCTTCAAGTCGTTTAGATTTCTATTCCCCTGGAGACCATTTCTCACATTGTTTAGGACCCAGCTAGGTTCTTCCATTAAATTTCATACATCAATATCATAAGATGTAATATATTTTATTGTAATTATTTATTTAGCCTTTGGCCTCCATCTCTAGATTGTCATATTATTACTGGGAGGGTTTATGTTTTACTCTTTACCATTAGTATCTTGCACCTATGCCTCATTTGATGGAAAGTAAATAATTTATTGTTGAATAAATGACTACATAATCCAACATGACAAACAAAATGCAAGCAAAAGTCCTTGCAGAAGTTTTGGCCTCTCGAGTAAAAAGGCATACCCTCATCAGAAGAAAGTGGATTGTTCTTTGTCCTATCTGGAATATGAATGTGTGCTAACTCACCAGTAATATACTTTCACAATCTTCCAAAGTTTATTTTTAAATTTTAAGGAAATTTATCAGACATTCTAAAATTTCTACATTACATTTTCTTCCTCTCTTTCGGAATCTGGTAATTTATTTTCCTACAGGTTCAAGGACTTCTCTTTCAAAGGCTTTGTTAGTGATTCTGGAAAGGAGTTAATATGTCTCCTTTCTTCTCATAGGATACAAATGAAAATTATTCTAACATTTCTACTTTGAAGAAAAGTCTGTTAATCTTAAAAGAGAGAACTAAAGTTCAAATCAAAGAGTTGCTCTTTCTCTTTGTTATCTGTTGAAATTATCACAACAATTTCTAACTAGGGAGCTATTTCATTTGTTATACTTAACTGAAAGGAAATATTACTAATCTTTGGCGTTTTTAATCGTCTGAGCTTCTTAAATGTCTGTGTTCTTTTTCGTACACATTCTTGAAGAAATTCATTATATTTCTTTTTCTTTTGAATTTGATTTTTTCATTTCACCAAAGTCAAATATTTCCACAAGCCTTACAATGAAAATTCACCAGGACCTTGTCCTTTCTGTTTCAGTCTCCAGTTTCCAGAGGCCATAATTTTCAACAGTTTTAGTCATGCCTTCTGATTTAGACTTCCATAATTTTTACTTGTATTATAATTGTTATTTCTTTTTCTATACTGTATTTTTAATGATTCCATTTTAGTATGATCCAATGACTTTCTATTGTGAAATATTTAGATTTTATGCCAAATATTATTTTTGATTGCATCAATATTAGATAATTAAATTATTATCATTTTACAAATATTATTGAAGGTAGGCTATGAAGAATTCAACAATGCATTTTATTTCTTTTGTTATTTACTTATTTTTACTTTTTCTGTTCAAAATACTTTTAGTTGTTATTATAGTTAATAATTTTCCATTTTTGCATATGTGATATGGTGTGTATTATACAACTATTTTCTTTTTAATAGATTATGTTTCTGTTATTTTTGCATATATCCAGCTGTAGGGGTTAAATATGCTATTTGAATTTATTACAATTCAACATAAATTGATATTCCTATCACTTCCCAGACAAAGCAAGAGGCTTAAATTCCTTAAATTCAACTATACTGCTCTTTGTGCTATTTTCATGAATTTTAAATTTATATATATCTAAACTCCATATGATTTTCTTATTGCTATATTGTGTACAGTAAATATTCATATAGATTTATGAAAGTATTTACCCTTTGTTTTTCTCTTTATTCTTTCTTGCATTTCTGTTTACACCTAGGTTCATTTTCCTTCTGCCTAAACAATTACTTTAGTATCACTTTTTCTGTGATACTAACAATACATTCTGTTTTCTCTTACATGAAAATGTCCTCATTTTACTTTTATTTTTTTAAGGACCATTTAGCTGGGTATAGAATACCAGTTCACCAGTTATTTTTATTTTCTTTCAGCTCTTTGTTTCCTGGCTTCCCATGTTTTTAAAATAAGTTAATTGCCAGTCTTACTATTGCTTCTTTGATAATAATGTGCCTTTTGGTTTTTATCCATCCTTGGCTTTGTCTACTCTCTAAGTATTTGTCATTGGCTTTCTGTATTTCTATTCTTATATGCCTATATATTTTTTCTTTTATATTCTTTTTGAAAGCTGTATTAGTTTGTTTCTGATATTTATGCTTACAGTTTATAGTGCTTTTGAAGTATGCAATTTGATATCTCTCACTAGTTTTAAACATTTTCAGTCAGTATCTTTTCAGATATTGCTTCTATCTCATTGTTTCTTGGACTTTTGTGACTACAATAAAAAATGAATTAGATATTTCAGTATAACAAACACACACACACACATACACAAAATACATTTCTTATTCCCTTTTCATTATTCTTTATTCTTTTTTGTCTGTGCTTTACTCTAAGTATTTCCTACAGAATCATCTTCCAGTTCATTGATCCTCTCTTCAGCTACATGCAATCTGCTTCTAAGCACATGTAATATCTTATTTTTTCTAGATAAATTTTATTTAGTACTAATTCTCTTTACTTCTAGAATTTTCATTATATTTTATTTTGATTTTGAAAATATTGGTACAAATTCTCTATTTGTTTAGTATATAATTCAGTTGCTTTAAAGTCCAAGTCTGTTCACTATAATAGGGATGTGTTTTTGTTGTTGTTGTTGTTGTTGTTGTTTTGTTTTTGTCTTTATTATTGGTAGGTCTTAGATTTGTCTGAGAGCTTATTTTCCATTCCAAGAGCTGATGGGGTTTGATATTCCACCACACTTGTAAACCATTATGGGAAATCTCTGTTTAAGAATACAGAAGAGGTCACCAATTATATCAAGCCATTGTACAAATTAGAAAAGGGTTAACTTCCTGGAAGGACTCAGACTTGAGGGCTTAGACATGAGAGGTCTTAAATGAGTGAATTGATGGCTTTCTGTGAAGAATAAAGTAACTTTTCCTCTCTCACCTGACACAACTTAAAAACATGAAGCATGGTAAATACAGAGTAAACTGAATTTCAGCCTGTACTCATTCTGTCAGTGAGGTTTTTTTGTGTAAGGTGCAAACTAAGAAGCCGTTCATCATGGTCCCACATGTGGGTTGCCATAAATAAAATGTGATCCACAAAGTTTGAATTGAACCAAAGAATTTTTCAAGCCTGTTCTGAGAATATGAGGTCTGAATCTATTTAGTCTATAAAGTTTAAAATCTAATAAACATATATACAGACATACATATATCTATAGAATATAAAATTTGCTATTAAATTTTGATATAACTAACATGTAAAAAAATTACCAATGTAGTATATTAAGATATTATCAAAAACACATATAAGAGACTTTTAGAAATGTTGGCAGGGGAAACTATGAACTGATACAGGTAGTTAATATCAAAAGCTCTGCCAATTTCTTTCATTCATAGGATAGTCTCTTTTATTGCACAAATAAACACTTCCACCAAGACAATGAAGACAAAAATGACAATTATATAGGAGAGAGAAAATTACTGGAGCAGTTTTGTGGACTGGATCCAGTTATAAGTGCCCATTTACTGAAGCTTAATATAGAGCCTCTACACTGAGCTTTTTAGACAATTTATAAAAGAAAATAATAAGTGACCAAAATAAGCAGTAATGCTTCTTTTTAGGGAAATAGCAAAAAATTATCTCAATTTCTTGGTGAGTCGCTCATATATATTTATAACATATATTATGTTTATTCATCTTTTATTTTCTACTTCACTGCTTATACTGTCAGGGTATCTGACTCTGAGAGGTCCTACGAAAAATCATATAAAGTCAAGAGAAGAACAGTTTTTTGTTTGTCTGTTTGTCTGTTTGTTTGTTTGAGACGGAGTCTCGCTTTGTCCCCCAGGCTGGAGTGCAGTGGCCGGATCTCGGCTCACTGCAAGCTCCGCCTCCCGGGTTCACGCCATTCTCCTGCCTCAGCCTCCCGAGTAGCTGGGACCACAGGAGCCGCCACCTCGCCGGGCTCATTTTGTTTTTGTATTTTTAGTAGAGACAGGGTTTCAGTTTTTATACTCCAGTAAGGAGTTTCTTTAAATAGCTATTTCCTTCTATTTCTTGTCATCTTTAAGAATTGTAAAAGGTCAGTTCTGATGTCTGTTTAATCAAAACTATTTAAATAAATAGCCTTTTTTTTTTTTTTTGACGGAGTTTGGCTCTGTCGCCCAGGCTGGAGTGCAGTGGCGTGATCTCGGTTCACTGCAAGCTCCGCCTCCCAGGTTCATGCCATTCTCCTGCCCCAGCCTCCCAAGTAGCTGGGACTACAGGCAGCTGCCACCACGCCCGGCTAATTTTTTTTTTTTTTTTTTTTTTTTTTTGTATTTTTAGTAGAGATGGGGTTTCACCATGTTAGCCAGGATGGTCCCGATCTCCCGACCTCCTGATCCGCCTGCCTCGGACTCCCAAAGTGCTGGGATTACAGGCTTGAGCCACCGCGCCTTAACATAATTTTTTAAAGGGCCATTTCAGAGGCAGTGTGGAAGCAGATGCAAGGACTGGCTGTATACTATCATTAACTTAATGGTTTAGGTGACACTTGTTTCTCTCTGCAAGTATCTGTTTTTCCTCAGATTTCACATCAGTTATGTGTCCTTCATTTCTCTGAAAAAGTTCAAGGAAAATTCTTAATTTAGATTTCATCCCGCTTTTTTCTCCTAAGTGTGGGACATTTTTAGCTTTCCTATATCTTCAAGATGAGCTGGAAGCCCTATATGCTACATATTATTTTTAACTTTTTCTCATTTGAAATATCGTAGATTTATTTCTAGTAAAATATATTAATATTTAACTCCATTTATTTAAATAGCTGCATAATATTCTGAGTATGCATATTGCCATAGTTTATTTAATCAGTCTCCTACATATAGGCATTCAGTTTTACTAAACTGTTTGTTTTTAACCATTATTACTCTTACTACTTGTTAGCACATTTATTTTATATATGAAGCACACACATCAGGGTAATGGAAACCAACTTCCTTTTTATCTGTTTCAGGCTCCATATGCAAATGGACTGGGGCATGACTCAGTCATAGAGAACCAAACCAACTATGGCATGCAACAGATGGCAGGATTTAGAAGATTCCACTCTGTATCTCCAGCACCCAATGTAATTGGGAACACCAGTGGTTCGTGGTCCAAGAATAACGGAAATGTCTCATGTGACAATTGTGAAATATTTTTGGACCATTAGAGCTTACTAAACAAATTTATTGAAACTTCGAATCTGGGCTAAAAGACAGACAAGCTTTAGAAGTTAATTTATGACTGAACAGATAATTTTAGCTTCCTGGAATATTTACATTTTAATGGTGCGGGGAGGAGAAAACTCCAGAAACATAGTGATATTCCTGAATTATAGAGCAGGGGACATGAATCTTGTCTTTCTCCTGATGGAAATATTTTACATTTTAAAGGGTTAGAGTAAGAAGCTAAGATCTTTTCCATTATGTTTCCAAAAAGGCTCTCAGAAGAGGAAGGGTGAGCAGTCATGTTTATCTTATATTTAAACATTCAGATTCACGTTTTAGGGGATTACTCACCTACAGCAAGAATCCCTTACATGTAGGATGACATCCATCTTTTATCACGTCACCTCAAGAGAAAAAATTTGGGTGCTAGGGAATTTTGTGAGTATTTTTTACTATAAGTAAATAGCACTAATCTGTTGTGCTACAGAAAACTTGTGAGTGAATTATGAATACCATAATAAATATAAGTGTAAAAAATTTAACATACACAAACTTCAAACTACAGGAGCGAGAGAAAAAAACATATAAAGATGTTACGTTGCTGACTTTGAGGAAGTTAGGGGTCACAAGTCAAGGTATGAAGGAAACCTCTAGAAGTTGAAAATGGCAAGGAAAATAATTTGGGGTAGCAAAGAACTGTAAAATTAAATAACTTAAACTTAATTTAAGCTTAAATCTCTTGGAACTTTAAATTATCTTGAGCCATGAAGGAATGTGGCTATGCAGCCTGAGACATGTGACATGCAGCTGCCAACTTCTGCCTTTTTTTTTTTTCCATAAGTAATTAAGACCAAACACACCAGAGGCAGAACTACCTGGGGTCAAAAAGTAATAATCTTCCCTGGAATGTAGCAATCTGTAACCAACCAAACCACTGCGACACATGCACCTGGTCTTGTATGGAAAATGCTGTGATTCTGCTGAAACTTCTTTATTTCTACCTAGATAAGTGAAACCTTAACTCCTCCACTTGGGGAATGCTGAGCCCATTCATTCAGAGCCTGTGTTTCTCGTATGGCTATCCTCAAGCTCTGTGCTTGAATAAACTCTGTGCTTAATCATATGTTCTAAATCTCATTATTTAAGGTTGACAAAAGGTAAAAGAAAAACAAACGGGGGCTTTGAAAAGCTACGACATGATTCTGGGAATCCAGAAGGCTGTGTGCATGCACATTGCCATTTATGTGCATAGGGAAAACCTGAGAAGGCCCTAATTTCTCACTTCTGGCTTTGATGCTCTGTACAAGCAAGTTGCAAAGACTAACACAGAGTTGTAAACCACCTGCGGAAGCACTAAAGGCGTGCCCCAACACACAGACCCACCTCAGCAAAGATGGAGGATGCTAAAAGGAATTGAAAAGTGAGTATCATGAACAATTCTCTGCCCACAGATTGAACAACTTAGATAAAATATACCAATCCCTTGACAGACACAAACTACCAAAACTCATTCAACAAAACATAGATAACCTGAATAGTCCTATTTTTTAAGAAAATTAAGTTTACGGTTAAAAACATGCCAAAAATTAAAAAAAAAAAAAAAGATGGTTTTACGGCTGGATTACACTAAACGCTTAAGGAAGAAAATAATACCAATTCTCCATACTTCATTCAGAAAGCAGAATGAGAGGGAACACTTCCAAATCATCCCCAAACCAGACAAAGACATCACACACACAAAAATTACATAATCTCTCATAACTATAGATGCAAAAATCCACTAAAATGTTACCAGTTTACATTTGTAATATGTAAAAGGGTTAATACATCACAGCTTAGTTGGATTCTCACCAACCCTATGAAGTCACATTTAGCACTGAAAAAACAATCAATACAATTCACCGTATTAATGGACTATTTAAGAGAAAACATATAATCATATTAATAGATGCAAAAAAAGCTTTTATTAAAATTAAACACCCATTCATAATAATAATTAAGTAAACCTCTCAGCAAACTAAGAATAAAAAAGAATTTTTTTCACTTCACAAAGGCTATCTTCAACAACCTACATCTAACATTATATTCTATGATAAGAGACTGGATGTTCTCATCTGCCATGGAAGAATGTATGTTCTTACCACTCCTGTTCAGCATTGTACTGGAACCTAGTTAGTGCAGTCAGACAAGAACACAGAAAAAGAAAGAAAAAACAAAACATACAGATCTGAAAAAAAAAAAAAAAAACAACTGTCCCTATTCACAGATAATATATTTGTCTATGTAAAAAGAGCCCCCCAAATCTACCCAAAAAAGCTCCTAGAACTAATAAGATTAGCAAGTTGGCAAGATGCAAGGATTCCATATTTGGAATTTAACCATATTCCTATATAAGAGCAATGAACAATTAAAATTTGAAATACAAACAAATACCACTTATAATTGCAGAAAAATAATAAAATAGGTAAAAATAAAATAAATGCAGGATCTGTCTCCTAAAAATACAAAACATTGATGAAAGAAATAAATATTATTAAATAAATAGAGATACATACCATGTTCATAGATTAGAAGACTCGGTATAATTAAATTGTTGATTCACAGAAATTTGATCTATATATTCCATGCAATCCCATTGAAAAACTCAACAAAAAAAATTTTCATAGCTTTTTACAAGTTAACTTTAACATTATATGGAGAGTCAGGTGACTTACAATATGAAAAAACAACTCTGAACAAGAATAAAGTTGAAGAACTCAAACCATCTAATTTTAAGGTGTACTATAAAAATATTGTAATAATTACACTAAAATACTGATGAAATGATAAATACATAAACTGATGGATGAAATAGAGGACCCCAAAGTAGACCCATACTGATATAATTTATTGACTTTTGATAAAAGTGCAAAGACAATTCAATGAAGAAATAATATTTTCGACAAAAGGTATTGGAACAAATTTGTATACATATGTGGAAAAGTAAAGTTTAAAAGATACATTACACTTTTTATAAAAATTAACTCAAAATGGATCATAGGCTTAAACGTAAATATATAGTAGCATAGGAGAAAATCTCTCTAATTTGGCATTTGGCAATGATTTGAGGAATATCACACTAAAAGCACAAACCAGAAAAGAAAAAACAAAATTTGATAAATTACACTTGCCCCAGATTAAACTTTTATTCTGTGAAAGACACTGTTAAGATAATAAAATGATGATTCACAGACTATTAGAAAATATTTACAAATCATTACTGATAAAGAATTGTCTTCATAATATAGTAACAGTCCTTAAGGCTCAACACTGAAAGTATCAATAAAGGCCGGGCGCAGTGGCTCAAGCCTGTAATCCCAGCACTTTGGGAGGCCGAGACGGGCGGATCACGAGGTCAGGAGATCGAGACCATCCTGGCTAACACGGTGAAACCCCGTCTCCACTAAAAAATACAAAAAACTAGCCGGGCGTGGTGGCAGCCCCTGTAGTCCCAGCTACACGGGAGGCTAAGGCAGGAGAATGGCGTAATCCCGGGAGGCGGAGCTTGCAGTGAGGTGAGATCCGGCCACTGCACTCCAGCCTGGGCGACAGAGCGAGACTCCCTCTCAAAAAAAAAAAAAAAAAAAAAAGCAATAAAAAGTGAGGAAAACATTCTGAACAGGCATTTTACTAAAGAAGGTATATGGATGGCATGTAAGCATACGAAAAGATGTTCAACATCATGAGTCATTAGGAAAAAGGAATTAAAACTATAATTTGACACCATTTGAAACCTATTGGAATGGCAAAACTAAACTAAACGATGATAGCAGCAATAGAAACCTGACAATACTAGTGATGCAGGCAACAGGAACTCTTATTCATTTTTAAAGGCAATACAAAAGGAAATACAACCTCTTTGAAAAGTAGTTTAGCATTTTTTCTCATAAAGTTAGACATACTCTAGGACCAAGCACTTTTACTCCTATTTATTCAAACGAATTAAAAACTTATATGCACACCAAAATGTGTACATGGATGTTTATAGTAACTTTGTTCATGATATCTCAAAATGGAAAATCACCCAGATGTTAAGAGGCATATAGATAAACACACTGTGGTCCATCTATTTTTTCTCAGCAACATAAAGGGACAAGCTATTGACTTATGCAACTGCGTGGATAAATGTTCAATGCATTTTATCAAGTGAAGGAAGCCAGACCCAGAGGCTACATATTGCATGGTTCCATTTATAAGGCATACTGGGAAAGGCAAACTCTAGAGACTGTTGCCCTTTCAGTGGTTGTTAGGGTTTAGGGATTGGGGAGGAGCTGACTACTACAGAGCTTCATGGATGATGGAACTGCGCTAGGTGGTACTGGGATGGTAGATACATAACTGATTGGATCCTGGAACAGATCCATGGGACTCTACATCTTAGATAATCGCTTTAGAGAGATATGCAATGTGATATCCCAGATTGGATCCTAGAACAGAAAACAAGGACGTTAGTGAAAAAAAAAATGCTGGAAATTAAATAAAGTCTGTGATTTAGTTCATATTATTAAATTGGCACTAATTCTTAGTTTTGCTAAATGTGCTGTCGTATAAAAGATACCACATCAGGGGATCTGGGTATATGTCATACGAGAATTCCCTGTGAAATCTTTGCAACACACCTGTCAATCAAAAAGTACTTTCAAAATACAAAGTTAACAAATAATATGTATAGCAGAATTCCATTAAAAAAACTAAAATCATGAGCATATTTCTATAAGCACAGACAATGGTGTGAGAAAGCAGGGAAGCACAGGAACATCTCTAGGCTCTGTATTGCTTGACTTGATGCAATGCACACAAATGAATTTTCTATGAGCTAATAATCTGTATTTTTAATCTCGAGTCTACTAAGATGTAATGGTAAAAATCATAGCTCAATTATAGCATTTTGTTCAAAATCTCTGCATTAGAATTAGATTTGACCCATCTGACTCCATTACTCACTCTTACTTGGACAAGTTTTCTAAAAAAAAAAAAAAAGCCACATTTTAATGACAATATGGTCACAAGAATAGCACATTTCTCATTTAATGTTTACATATTTGCTCTTATAGATACAATTATGTCACCAAGTGCTTCCATAAATAACACGCCAATAAGTAACACACAATCATGACACTAAGAATGCAGTACATTCGGGTTTCAGTTCTTAGGTGCAACTACCAGGAAAGGGACACAGGGTTTAATTATAATAACTAAAGAGAATATAATGTAGGAATGGAAAAGTGATATTAAGCCTGAGAAGAACTGAGTATGCTAGTGAGGAGAGGACACATGAAAGAAGGTACTCAGGCTTTGGTATTTCTCATGTTATATAGTGAGGAGTCAGAAAATGTGCTCCAATTGGCTGGGCACAGTGGCTCATACCTGTAATCCCAGCACTTCTGGAAGCTGAGGCAGGCAGATCACTTGAGGTCAGGAGTTCAAGACCAGCCTGGCCACCATGGTGAAACCCAGTCTTTACTAAAAATACAAAAATTAGCTGGATGTGGTGGTGGGTGCCTGTAATCCCAGCTACTCAGGAGGCTGAGGCAGGAGAATTGCTTGAACTTGGGAGGCAGAAGTTACAGTGAGGTGAGATCAAGGCACTGCATGCAGCCTGGGTGACAGAATGAGACCTTGTTTCAAAAAAAAAAAGAAAAAAAAAAGAAAAGAAAAAGAAAATGGTGTCCAAGTATAATGGGTGGAAATAAGGCTTAAGCGTATTATTTAACATTTCATAGGTGACTACCATCATGATTAAGAAACATTGAGATGAGAAAGGGGTGGTAAAATAGGCCACATTTCTCATTTTTCAGAGTAAGCTATTAGTAGATGACACTTACAGTTGATACACCAAGAATTACAAGTATTGGCTTAATACTGTAAGTAAGCACTAGAAGAACGTAAAACCAAAGCAGTCCAAAGAGATGGCTCTGAGGAGCGGGTCTGTGGGTGATATGCTTTTATTGTGTGGGCCAGTTATCAGTTGATTGCCTCTCAGCTCTAATTTCCTCCTTTATTGCCTGGTCTGTGAAAATGCATCTGAGCCCTTTGAATGTTTGTTTTTGCCAGCTAGCACAACATTAAGTTTTGTTGGTAGAGGCCTCTGGAGAGATACTACAGGAGAAAAGGGCCATGATTTCTGCTTCCACTCTACTCTCTAGCCAGCTCCTGCAGTGCCCAGAGCTTCCCAGTGCTTGGCTCCTGCAGCATTCCAGCCTCTCCAGCACAATGTCCCTACAGTGCATGGTGGCCAGCAGCGCTCTATGGCTAACAGCCTTCCTGACACCTCCCTCCGGTGTGTTTGTAGAGGATTTCCTCCAGTGAGACTCTTCCCAGGGAACAGTTTTCCTTAACACCTTAGTGGGTGGGGATTTCTAGCAAGTTCCAGATAGACACCTGTTAACACCCGATCAGCAATCCCTATACCACAAATTCAGGACATTGGAAGTTCTCATTGGAAATTTGTGAAATAAGTTATATATTTAAGGTGGGGGGCCAGTGACTCACACCTGTAATCCCAGCTCTTTGGGAGACTGAAAGGGGCAGATCACTTGAGGTCAGGAGTTCGAGACTAGCCTGGCCAACATGGTAAAACCCCGTCTCTAGTAAAAATACAAAAATTAGCTGGGTGTGGTGGTGGGTGCCTGTAGTCCCAGGTACTCAGGTGGCTGAGGCAGGAGAATCACTTGAACTCAGGATTTGGAGGTTGCAGTGAGCCAAGGTCGTGCCATACTCCAGCCTGGGCAACAGAGCGAGACTCTGTCTCCAAAGGGGGGAAAAAAAAAGATATATATTTAAGGTGAAAATAAGTTTTGATGTATTGGGTGGTCCTGGTGTATACCTGCTGTCCCCATGTAATTATTAGGAGCAGCTCTTCACTTCCAAGTATATCCTATTTGGGAAACTAATTATACACTTCCTCTAATTGTACTATTTGGTAAGAGTACATAGTATTCGTCTTTATCTGCAAACCTTTATTATGTTCCCATATAATCTATATGCTGGGTTCGCTTCGTTGTTGTTGTTGTTGTTGCTTCTGACTAAGAGTTTATCCCACCAAACAAATGAATGACTTTGTCTTTGGTTCCCAATATTTCTCTACAGCACACAAGTTAAGCCACCTTGCCCTATATCATGAAACTATTGCAGTGACAGGAACTGCCCTGTGCCCAACATCAGCGAAGTCATGCCTGGTCTCTCTCCAACCAGCTCTCAGTTCTTTGTTGCCTTATGTCTGCAGTGCTCTGCACTGGGCATGAACTCAAAGGTTGTTGCCTTGCTGTTCTTCCTGACTTCTAATACGCAACTAAAGGGCACGTTGGCAACTTCCCATATTCCTGGAAAGAGCTTAAGACTGGTTTAATGTCCCTTATCTAACTGAATAACTCCAAAACCAAGGAAAACAGTCCATAGTGGTTAACAGAGTAGACCAGAAAGATGACACTGAGATACTAACTCTAAGGCAAAGAAAACAGAATTGACAGCCAGGTGTGGTGGCTCATGCCTATAATCCCAGCACTTTGGGAGGTTGAGGCAGGCAGATCACTTGAGCTCAAGAGTTTGAAACCAGCCTGGCCATCATGGTGAAAACCCATCTGTACTAAAAATGCAAAAATTAACTGGGCATGGTGACGGGTGCCTGTAATCCCAGCTACTGTGGAGGCTGAGGCAGGAGAATTGCTTAAACCTGGGAGGCGGAGGTTGCAGTGAGCTGAGATCGTGCCACTGCACTCCAGCCTGGGTGACAGAGCAAGACTCCAACTCCAAAAGGGGGGGAAAAAAAGCAAAAACGAAAACAGAGTTGGTGAGAAAGGGCAGAAGAAACGGGAGCATAGAATCATTGGGTTAAGGATGGGGAAGGATGGGGCAAAATGGGGGACATACTGTGGTTATTTATCAGGTAGCAGGGTTGAAACAAGGGATAATCAGGTAAAAGTCAAGATAAATAACAGAGAAATTTCCCAAAGTATTGGGAAATTTAGTTGGTGGCCAGGCAATTACTTTTTGTCATAAAAAGTCCTGCAAATAGTATGTAGTACAAGGAATCTAGGAGTCTAGGAAGAAATGCTATTTTGTTTGTGTTAATGAGCACTGTCCAGCTATAGCTGCTGAGAAGCTCTCTCAGCTTCCTGGCCATGAGGGTAGGAGAGTGTCCGTGAAGTAGTTACACCACCTGTTGAATAAAGATGGTTGAATCTCCACAGTCAGCTCCGTCTCATTTTAGTCTGAGGAAAGTGCCTCTTCTCTTCTCTCTATGGTTTACCTGAAACCTTGAGAACAAGTCAAAGGGGCAAAAAAAGAAGACATTCAATTGCTGTGTTTTATAATTTTCCTTGACAGTTTGGTTGAGGAACATCATATATTGCAGATTATGGGACGACCTTTTGAGACCACTTACATCCAAAGATTGAGTTGAGTGACTGCTCTTTGGAAAGGTGAGTAAGGATGGGAGTGAAGTTAGGACGCTATCCTTACGACCATTGATGACTTAAGTTGCCAGTTCCCCTCCGTTAATGACAGATCACACTTGACAACATCCTGAGGCACAGAATTACATTTTCTGAAATTACTCAGGGCATAAATTTACCCACTTAGCACTGTCATTCTTACTTTAAATGGCCAAAAGGAAAGAAAAGTTTCTTTTTATCAGAAAACACTGAATTCGATTACGGAAAGGGAGTGAGCTTCATTCTGAGAATGCATATGTGGTTCCTGTTCAGGTTCGCCTCTGTTGCCTGGTGTCAGTCAGCCACGGTGTTGAGCACGAGGGCAATGAAACCCAGGGCAGTCAAAGAGATCTCTGCTCTTTTGCATTGGTGGCTATTGTCCAGTAAGGGCCAATCTGAGCTCCTGGATTTAGTTTAGAGAGGAGGCACTGCATGCGTAGAGGCCAGATAATGACACATTCACTCGCTCAAACTTGCAGCTGGCTCAAGATTTTTAAATGAAATTTCAATGAAAATGTTGGTTTGGTGTTTTCATGGATTCAGGCAGGGAGTAATCGCTTCTGTCCAGTTAAGAGAATAAATGGGATGTGTGTTTACCCAAATCAATAACAGCAACTGTAATTTTAAATCTTTGAAAATATTTATCCTGATAATATTAGAGACTGCAGAGGTGTGAGTTGAAAAGTAAATTATATAAAAATGGATAACATGCATCAGATATCCATGTTGGGAAAAAATCCCATGTATAATTTTTTCTTAACCTATTCAAAATATCTTAAACAAGGGTTTACAATTACTGGTTCAGAAGCTTCCCCTGCCTTCCTTCCACCCAAAAACTTACAGAAAAGCAAAACTTTACTAACACAAATAAGAGCTCTGAACAACATTTGAATTCCCATCACACCACACCTGGTAAGAATCAGTCTACCACAGCGTCATCAATCATGCTGAGGCTGTCAGTTTTGACATCCTTTAAGTCTACGTTGTGTGCTTAATGACTACATGACAGAAAATGTAAACAGATACCACAAATACAGGTATTCAGTACATATATGTATGCGTATGTTTGCATTTGAAATATTTGGTATAAAGAAGTCCAAAAAATTACGGCACACAAAACTGTCCATTAAAACCCACACATGCACACATGAATGCATGCCTGCCTCTAAGAACAAGAATCAGAAAACAACAAACAGAACAAACAAAAACAACCAATTTCTCACACAAAATCACAAAGCTCATTCAAATAATTTACCCAAAGCAAAATGAAGTAGATCAAGTAACTGATATCAATGTATACCCACTGATGAATAGATTATATTCTTATTAGTCAGCCCCTTCACCCTTCATGGTGACACATCAAATTGTGACTTACTAATAGGCATTCAGAAATAGCTGGCGAGCCCAGCACAAGCCCTGTATTAATAATTCATCAGGTGTAAAAAACATGATGGTGAAGTGCTTGAATATTTGAAAGCCCATGTGCATTTTTGGTTCAAACACCACCACCACCAATGACAACAAACTCAGATTCTAATGTTATTATTAGCAGATTGCTCATTTTAATTGATTTTAGGAGAAATGTTATTCTTTTGACAGTTTAATATTCTTATAGCATACCACGATTATTGAGTTTAGCAATTTTCTCATATTTAAGAAAAAGGTATCATTTGATGTTTTGCAAAGTGCCTATTTTGAGGGCTCAGTTACATATTTATACCTGCAAAACCCTCTGATTCTCTTTCCCCATCCTGTACAACATTTCCTCCTCCCAATCAGGGGTACAGATGTAAGAAAATTTGGAATGCTAAATGCAGAACAACAAAAATAAAAATTCAAGAATTAAAACTCCAAATTGAACCATTCTCTTCCACAAAAGTCACAGAACCTGTTTTGCTGCCAATCCATCATTTTGAACTTTGAAATATAAGGTAAAGTTCAACTATTTTCTTTTATTTTTGATTTCATTTTCTCATCTCTAACTTAGTAGATTCAAGTGTAACAGTTTTTGTAAAACTGAATCATAGCATGAAATACAGTATTCAAGTTTATTGAAACATTCTCAGGATGTCAGACTTATTTAATAGTAAAATTATATCAATTTAAAAAGCATTGGAAATGCAAGAGGAAGATTATGTATACACACACACTCACACACACACACATTTCCGCATGTGTGAAGAAAAGTTTTCATTTCTATGTAATTTTTTGTTACCAAATCAGAATGGTAGACTCTGCTATTAATTTTGCACTGTCAAATAATTTGTCTCAAGCAAGACTTCTCAAAGTTCTGGAATAACCAACCTACCTGGCCATCTGCTTGACTTAGTCTATACTTTGTCAGATCTCCACATGGACATAATATATAGCAACAAATATTTCCTCCATGAAAGCCTAGTTTCAAGGGATAATTTATATGTATCCAGATAAAAATAATAAAATACTCTCTCAACTCTTTTCATGCTTCAAAAAATTAAGAAAAGAGTAAGCAAAAGTGGTAAAAGGAGAAAGTATGTGCAAAATAATCTATAGCTAGATGTCTTTAGAAACGGTATATTACTTTACATTTTAGATGTGTTTTATATTTTAGCAGATGTTTAATTCCTAGAAGGATATTAGGTATGTTAGATATCCAGCTTTATAAAGAAATCCTAATGACAACAAAATGTTGCTATAAAATGATTATCTTGTGTTCCCCCCGAAAATAGTATTTTATTTTGCTTTTTCAGAAAATATAGACCTGGCATCTGGTTAGGTAACTATTTGAAACTAAACAGTTCCACATGGGGTCTAGCTTCCTGCTAATGCTCACATTCATTCAAAGTCTAGTTTCTCATTTAGGACGAATCCTTCTCATTACCTTATTACTTGATCTAACAATGGCAGTGAGCCACAGGGACCCCCTCCCCACAAAAAGAGACATTTTCGTTTAAAACAACAGAATATATTACAAGTTAAAATTCACAAGGCAACTTCAGTGCAGAAGGGGAAACAGCATGCATCTGGCCCGGCGAGCTGTTTTTTTTTTTTTTCTCCCAAAGGTTATCGGCAATCACTGCTTTCAAAGCCGTTTTCACTGCATTTCAGATGCCAGAATATACTTCGTACAGTATTAATAAAGGGTTGCACTAGAATTAATGAAAAGTTTCCATGTTCACATATAATAAAAAGTACCTAATTAAAGGCATGGTTAAGCCAGAAGTCCAGATATTGTCTTTTATATTAATATCTATTATATTTTAGCATTTACTATGAGCCTCTTCAACTGACTGATGCCTGAAGGGAGAACTAAGAAATCGCTCAGCTGGTGGCTGGCACTGGTCTTGAAGAAAGCTAGTAAGGAACACTTTGCAGCCTTTCAGAGTTTCTCCACCAGCTGTCACCAGCTATGGGTGCTGAAAAGATCCTGTCACTTCATCCAAAGGGATTTACTTGGTCAGAAGGAAAATTTAAATACAAAGCATGCAGCTAAGAAGCCAGTGAAAAGGATTATGAGCGTACAAGAGCACATGTGTATACGACACTAATACATCTTTAGGAAATTTCAGATCCCCAAGGCCAGGATTACTGCTGGGGCAGGGTGGTGGACCTATGCAGCGACATTTACCACTAGTGTTATTATCTTCCAACTATTCAATGCAACTTTATAGGTCTTTCACTGAGGCCATTAAAAAAGAAGAAAAAGAAAAGAAAAACTGCCATCCCCTCAATGGAGAGCAATAATTCAGGTTTTCTTATTGTTGGGAGTCACCTGCATGCAAAGTACCCTGTTGCCTTGTGTACGTGGTCTCATTTTCTTGCCCTTGTCCAAATTTACCAATGGGATGCATCTGATTGTTTAAGGATGGTAAAAGCAAATCAAGGTATGAGAATTTTTAGGCTCACCGCTCTGCACACCAAGAGACTGAGGGGCTCATCCAAAACAAGACAGCAGGTCACCGAAATGGCCACAGCCAGGATGCTTGGGGAGGAGGTGGTGTTGAAAAGCCGGCCCCCCTTTGCAGGATAGTCAAGGACAAGGTTAAAAGTCCCTACCAAGAGTGAGGAAGTGGGAGGAAGAAGCCTACAGAACTGAGGATGCAAAAAGAAAAGCTAAAGTTAAAGTTCATTTTATCGAAAGAAGAAGAAAAAAAAAAAAAAAACACACAGTTCAAGTGTGGGCACCCAACATTAAAAGTGCGTATTTCCTTGTGCCAAGTGGCAAGGCAGTTGCATCCAATTCATGATAGCAGCAGGTGGCTCGGACAAAGCCTACCCCTCAGAGGAAATTTATACAGCCTCTGGAGCACATTGTTAGCTCCAGGAACGCAGGAAAGGGAGCATTACATAGCCAGCCAGCTGTGTAATTGCCACCAAGGCAGAATCTTGGCACAGGGCAGTGGAGGTTCTCACCCAAGGTGTGGTTTACATACTTTAACCTGGTTTGGCCTCAAGATGAGGCCACATAATTGTTAAGTGTCTTAGTTTCAGAGGAGAAGACAACCTTGCAGTAGCGACAGAAGTGATGGAATATTGTACACAAGAGAGGAATTCACAGATGGCAAGAAAATTCCCACTCTCAACGATATAGACTGAGAAAAGAGAAGACCTGAGGTAAAGCTGCTTTGTGCAGATTTTAGGAGAAATTTGTCAGAAGCTATCATTAGAAGCATTGGTAAAAAGGAGCAAACTGTCTGTAAGTGCAGTACAAGTTGAAGAGTCTGCCTTTAGATGTCACTACAACCTCACTACTGCATTTCCAAAATTCCCGTGAAGAATCAGAATAGTTCGACTCCAGCCCATGTACACTGTCCACAGTTCCAGGAGATACTGCATAAGGGTCTTTAAATTTCTTCACAGAGGCTATCATGTGGTGGCCCAGCAAAGCTGATTAGGGATGCAGCTTGACTCTGCTACAGCCTTTTTGCCACCTCCAAGCTGTTTCCACAGTCACCTTATTCACTGCAGAGGCAGGCCCCCTAGCAAGGCTGGAACACAACAAATGCAGATGAGATGTGCCCTCCCCGACTTAAACGGGATGGCAATACTAAGGAACAGCTTTATGTGCACCCACAGTGATTGATACTTCCTCTCTTTCTCTGAGGGGCTGAATTCTAATACACTCTTCTAAAACTAACATTTCTTATGTAGAAATATGGCTTTGTTTTGTTTTTGCTTTTATCCTAGAGGATATCTATCTGAGGATATTTTATCTATCAGATAGATAGATGATTGATAGGTAGGTAGGTAGGTAGGTAGGTAGATAGATAGATAGATAGACAGATAGATAGATAGATAGACAGACATAGACAGCACATTTAAGGAATAATAGCATAGCACTTCCAGATTCCTACAAATCCAAAAGGGTCATTTTTTTTGAACAAATTCACAACAGTTTCTTAGAAAAAAAATAAGCCAACAGAAATTGACCCACATCATCTCAGACTTATTTTGCCTACTTAAAAGAGGTATTTCTTTCTGTGGCAATGTGACATTTGTGCTTGAATTATTTTTCCACAGGAAGGCATGGCAAATGCTCATAATTTAAGAGCCATGTATCCAAGGAAGTCCAACCAACTATTAGACAAAAAACTCACTCTGATAACTGGCATCCAATCTAAAATCTGGGAAAAACTTAGACAAATCAAATATCCAGTGAAACATTACCAAATGCTGCACGACGCAACTGCCTATACATCTCTAATCAGTATTCATTTCCTGTCCTTAAAATAAACAGAAAACAGATTTCTCCATTTTCCCTAAAATCAATCTTTTGCAGTATCTGTCAGTTGCTTTCACCCAATTAGTATTCTACATTCATTTATTTTCTTTGTAAGTTAATTTTTTTTAACATACCTTGGCATGGGTGTTTCATTCAATACTTGTAAATGAAATGACAGAAAAACACTGTGTTCCTTAAGGCCCTCAAACTTGTAACTTTGTTAATGAATTGAGATGAATCAAAGACACCTTATTAATTATTGCTTGCCTGGTAGGTTAAGCTTTGGCTTTTCACCTCACTGGCCCAGAGAACAAGATTGCCTTTGGCCATGTCCGAGGGGCTCATTAAGGCATCTCTGGGGAATGAGAAGAAATTGTTAGTGAAAAGCAATGGTCAGTTTCTCTTCCAGAGACCCAGCAGGGAAAGGAAGCCCTCATCACAGAACTAACAAGCCTGTGTGTACTACACCTGTAATCAAACTGGCCTGAAAATGCCTAGAGACCACTGTGCTGTCTTTGCGATTTGGAAAGTTATCTGAAAATGCTGAATCCAATCCATAATTGGTGTGTGCACGCAATTATAATCCTCCAGATAGCTCAAAAATGTTGCAGTTACAAGCCTCAAGGAGTGGTAAACTTTAAC
This sequence comes from Macaca thibetana thibetana, assembly GCF_024542745.1. NCBI lineage: Eukaryota > Metazoa > Chordata > Mammalia > Primates > Cercopithecidae > Macaca > Macaca thibetana. Next base: position 7,033,871 of record NC_065590.1, read on the forward strand.
ATGCATGGCATAAACTAAGATATTTGATATAATAGAAGAGAAAACTATTCTGGCAGCAGAAAAGTAATTGAATGTGCCTGTTTTTTCTTAATGAGCATAATTATATACAGCTTTTTGACAGCTAGTAGACTACAATACAGCCAATATTATAGAATATATATTTCAAGTCATTTATATTGTACACATTTCTATATGTCCATAATTTCTATTCTGCATGAAGTGGAGAGATGTCTGCTAAGTGAGGTGAATCATGGCATTCGTTGGAAACAGAGACGTGTGTTCCTGCAAGTTTGGAAGGATTGGGGATTGGGAATTCTAGCAATGGAGTCATAATTACCAGCTACTTCATTCGCTCACTCATTGTATTAAAAATATTTGTAAAACTTTCAAAATGGCATGTCCCCCAAGATGGTTCCGTAATGAGGCTGCAGAGGCCATGAGCTGATGTGTTGGGTGCACCAACGGAGGTCAGTCAACAACGTTTATTGATTGCTCACTGTGGGCTGAATGCTAGGCTAGGCCAACCTGCTTGTGCAGCACGAAGTGGTATTAGACGTCAATGAAATGGAAGCCCTGAAATGTCACCAGTCCTTTTTGCTGAGACTGTCACTATACTGAATATCTCCCTGAACATATTGGATCAAATACACTGGAAAAGAGAGGACATGGCTCCCTATGCATATTGCCATGTATATACATTTTTCTTAAAGCAAAATCTCCAAAACTTCTTTCTCAAGGTCGGTGAAGAATAATACTCTTAATGGTGATGATGCTGAGAAAAATGGTGTCTAGCTGCAAAGCAGGCCTAGAAAAGTTTCTGGTTTGCTCAGCCCAGACTGGACTTCTTGATTTTCAAACGTTCCTTGTCATTATAGTGGGAGAAAAATACAGCATGATTATAGATTAAAATCATAGGAACACAAGATCTTCTCATTATTAAAGTATATCCCTAAATATTTACACATTTGGTTAAATTAAAATTTTATGTATTTATCTTGAAAGTTGAGTTCAAAATGAAAGCAAAACCCTTGAATTTAAATTAGTGAGAGTTATAAAACAATCCCATTAGCCGATAAATGTCAATGTTTTTTTTTTTCTATAACTCCTCTCCTTAAATACTGTTTATCATTTGAAATTAATACCTAACTTCATTAGCCTAAGGAAAAAGCATGCCATGCAAAGTTTGAATGGATTCAATAAGTTATATTAACAAAACACGCAGATCTACAGATTATTTTTAAAATTCTAAGTTTGGAACTTGTAATGTTTCACAAGGTAGTCAAACAATCCGACGAATTAATTGTGTTATTTTTTCTAAAAAATCAAGTATGCAATCTGAGCTTGCAGACAAATTGTAATAGTAAGAAGTAAAATCTATTCAAGTTTTCAATTCAAATATGTGGATCTTCTCAAGCCATCAGTCTGACAAACCTAATAAAATAATAATAAAACTCTTAATATTAGATTTGGAAGTATTGAGATAGGACCCGTTACATATAAAATACAAATGGGAAATACATATGCTTGAGGAAACTTCTGGTCAATACACAATTCTTATGAAATGAAATTCATGCAACTTTTTAGAAATTTGCTTATACCAGTGATCCTCAGGGTTTATTATTTGTTTTATTATGACCCCTAAAGAGCCTTTGCAGATATTTTATTTCTAATTATTTCCCTCCCCATGAAATTGTATTAGTTCAGATATATTGTGTATCCGTTGATGTACTGTAGTCCTTTAGAGAGCCATAAAAGGTTTTAATAGCTAAGAATTTTTGCAGCCCCCCCATCCCCAAGAATCAATTTCACCCCCTTGGGGGCGATATTGTCTCTGTTGAGAATACATAGCCTTCACTAATTCTAATTTCCAGACGGGATGGATATGTTTTCTGTAATAATCTCATCCTTTTTTTCTCTTATCAATATATCATTGCTAAATGATAAGCAGGGGAACTTTGCAAACTGTTTTTGCAGCTCTCAGAAGGGAAAGTGGCATGAAGGAATGAGAGAAATCAATCTGGGGGATCGTGTGGCAGATGCAGGTTCATTCTATATGTGCATCCAAGAGCAGATTCTGAAAGCAGCACCTCTAATTTGAGATACGGCACATACATTGCAGCAACAGTGCATGTCAGCGGCGCAAATAAACAAACACCCGCCCACGCCATCCTGGCTGGTCACTTGACCTGCAAGGCTGCGTTCCAGCCTGTGGGCCGCATTCGGAAGTCAAGCAGGTGACGAGCGGTGAGAGCGCTTTTGATGTTGTCAGCTCCCTTTGCCACCCAACTTTCTTCCCCTCCAAAACCTCTTAGCAAACTTCAAAGGCCTCCTTGCTTCTTGCCTTAATCCAGTGCACTGAGACCTCTAGTTCAAAGAACTTTCCTTAAACCCTCTTCTTAAACGGCAACCCAAACTTTTTTTCTTTCCTTTCCACAAAGTAGCAATTACAGCTCCGTTGCGTGGCGATTGGGCTCGGCCGATCCGCTCCTGCTATTAATTAATCTCACAAAGGGGGCTGATTTCCTGGCATTCAAATTGACAAGAGACCAGAGAACAGAAAAACCTTTCAAGCAGTTTCAGCTCACCGAGGGGAAGAGGTATCAGAGGAGAGAACCCCACAGTATTTGAGGCGGAGGGCACATTTGATACTCCCTGTACATTCTGCTGATTGAATGATTTTTGTTCACGGAGAGCTCTTTACTAATCTTTTACCTGCAAAGACTTAAACAGACGGCAATGCAGCAGAAATGTAGCTAAATTTTTGACAGAGGAGGTTTACAGGAGCCGCTTCCCGATCTCAGCCTACCGAATGCATCTTCTTGAATATCACACTTCACTTTAAAACAGAAAGTGTTCACTTTACTCACACAGAAAAGCCCTTGGAAGAGGAGGAGATGAAGAGAGGCAAGAAAGCAGCATAACAGACAAGAGATTAAAGCTTTTTATTCAGTATCTCTTTCGTATTCAAATTGTGCTAAGGGCTCTGTGAAAGTTAGAAGCGAGCTTGTTCAGGAGGGCTTCTAAAGTGTGTACATGGATTTCATGGGAATAGAAAAGAAGCCACAGCCTGGGTAATGAAAGAAAGATAAGATGTCCTATATAAAACAACTCAAGAGTGGTTCAATTACTTCAGCAAACCATCAAGGCGAGCTTTGAAGATTTGAGAAAACACTGTTAAAATTTAACAAAAAACTCATGTTGCAGGTTTTGTACCAATAAATGTTTGTATACTCTGTGAATTGCTTAAGTTATATTCCCCTACGTGAATATTGTTTACTTCTTTGGTTTGGGGGTGGAGGGGACCAGTGCATTTTGACGACACCAGCTATAGAAAGGGAAAGTCCTTTATCAAAGAAAAAGGAAAAAAAAAAATACTCAGAATTATTTAGAGTCAGAGATTCAAAAAACCAGGTGTCTTTGATTAAATGAAAATATGCTTGTGAATCAGTGGTCTCTCAATGCAGTTTTAGTTAACATTGAGTGGCTGTGTCTTAACACAGATATAATGCATACAATGAAACCAAGTCTTTATTAGAGAAAAGGGCTTTTTTTACCTGCCTACATCTGTAAGGTTGAAAATGCTTTTGTCAAACGAAAGCAAAAAAGCTTCTTCTTGTGTGTGGAACAAGATAAGAAGGAGTCTTAAATGTTGTTTACAGAGGAAACTAAACAGTTATGGTCTTCAAAATTCTTCAAACCTCAGTCACATTTAACAGGGCATTGCCATTCGTTTTGCAATGTGGGTGCATCCTCTAATACATGTCTTTCTTTTGTTAACATGAGCAGTTGCCTTATTTGATATTCAACCCCACCATGATCTTATCTGTATCATGATATGGAATCAACTTGGGACTTTTTTTAGGGTTTCTGTTTCTTTTCTTGGTGGCATCTTTGTGCCTTTATTGACTGTTCTTCATAACTCCAATCAGACATGCAATAAAACTTACAGCTCATGGAAAATTCTTGGAGAGAATGTTCCAAAAGCATCTTAAATAATTTTGAACAGTGTATACTTTAGTCTGTCTTAAAGTTTGGTCCAAAAAAGTATTAAAAATAAGCTCGAACACGGATCTTATATGCAGTTCAAAAATTAATATGGAAATTTTCATTTTTAAATCAAAGGCTCTTTTAAAAGGTAATTAAACTTATCTCAAATCATCTATCAAATGTTATGTTTTCAATTACATTAGGGGAGGGTTTCTGACTCCAGTCAAACACAACAGATCTTGTGTAACTAAAGTCAATATTATAGAACTAAATTCATGGTGCAAGCCTGTGAAATGTAGAACGCATTTAAATTTTACATTTTACACCATTGCAATTAATTTTTAAAAAATTTTTGTAAAGTCTATATGACCCAGAGTCTATATACGTAAGCTACATTTACTTTTATGTCTTTAACTGGAAAAAGAAATGTCATCCTCAAAAGTAGAGCCACATGACCAACTGTTAACTTAAAAAATAAAGATAGCAAATTTAATTTTAAAAAGGAAAACAGTAGCTTTATGATAAAGATACCCTTGTGTAATTGGAGACCTTGGAAACCAGGAAGCCTCTGTGACCCATGACCCCAGCTGAGTCCGGCACAGTATTGAAGAGTCACCGGAGCGGGAACAGGTGGCAGTCTGCAGGTGGCAGGGGGCACACAGGTCCTGCACACTGATCTTAGGGTTTCTTAACTCTGAGTTTAGACCATGAATTCACTACTGCAATTGTGTGAGTGTTTCCCTTGGCCAAAGCCTTGGCCTTCCCAAGTGAGCAGAGCAGGAGAGGTTCTGAAGACAGATGCAAAGGATGCTGGAGGCAGGAGCAGCAGGCAGAAACAATTAGCACCTCATGTTATTAAGGCCAGTTTCTGTAGTCACACACTCTACAGAGGCCGGTCTCCAAAGCCCTGGAAGTGTGTGTCTGTGTTTGGGTAGGGGAGGTGTAGAAAGAGCTGAGACAGATCAGGAAACAGAGACAGAGAGGTAGAAAGGAAAGACACTGAGATCAAAAAAAGAGAGAGCAGAAACAGAATAAAGGTAAGCTTCTACTTTCTGCATTTTCATTCATTTGCTTAGATTTGGTCTCCTCTCTGAAACAAGAACCCCATATCATTCTCTTTGTCAGCACCCACATCAACATTAACTGGTGTTCTTAAGAAGCATAGAAGATTTGTCAAAAAATAAACAATAAAAAAGATAAAGCGGCCCTCAACAGAGCACAATACTCACAGAGTTTAAACTTGTACTTTTTGATGATATTATTATGTATGAAAAATATTTTGGAAAAATAATTAGATGCAGAGCAGGTTTTTGTTCCTGTAATTGTCATATGGTTGTAAAGTCAATGAGTTTTAAATACAAAACCTTCCTGGCAACTCTAATCACTATCAACAACCTACCCACAAAGGTGCATTATTATGAATACATGCTGCGAAATGTATCCACAACAGCCAGGCCTGAATACTACAGTCTGTTCACCAGTTGCATAATCAATATTAAATGCTGTATGATCAAATCGACTGCAATACTCAGTGCTACAGAGAGGACTAAACTGAAAGAAATGACTGGGCTGTAATCCAGGGCTGCAGTAGCCATAGAAGATAATAATCAAAAAGTAACTTGAGAAGATAGGGTAATATATTTTCCCACTGAGAAATCAAGCTGTAATCAGATTGTACAGTGAATTAAGGAATTCGCAGAATCTTTTGTGCAACAATAAAATAAAATCAATTTTAAATATTACTTATCAAAGGCCCATCTTTTAGCTTATGCATTTAGAGAAAAAGTCTAGGCTTGGAGAAGATGAATAATAGTTCTCCTAGACACAGCAACTCTGGAAGTTGAATTCTAACAAGAAGTTACCCCCTTGCTAAGAAGCATAACCACGTATTTCTTTTTCTTGCTTAATTTTGTGCAAAACTCTCACTTTCTATCTCTTTTGCTGTTTCTATATCCCTTACACTTTCTCTCTCTCTCTCTCTCTCTCACACACACACACACACACACACACACACACAATCATCTGAGAAACTGCAGTACAGGTATTCTGTCAATTAGAGTTTTTGACTATTCCTCCTGTTTAGACTTAAATGTATCCAAATCTGTCCACATATTATTGAAAGAATCAAAAGAGCAGTGATAGGTAATGTTGAAACCTGCGGGGCATATCCCTACAAATATGGAAGGATTTAGATTTGAGAGGGGGCTATCATCTTACTCAATAAATAAGTGATATCTTGAGTTCATTTTAAAAAGAGATATGTAACTTCATTGTTTATGAGAAGTCTATTTTAAGAGCTAAATTGATTCTAGACTCTGCCCATCAAATCTTTAGAATGTGAAATACCTATTTTTCCAAAGTAAGAATATACGTTGAAATCAATAAATACAAAATTGAGTAGGCATTCTCAATTATTGTTAGATTAGCATGGGTATATTATAGAGAGGATAAACATTAAAAGGGAGACTGCAGTAGGAACTTTTTTTCCTAAAAACAAAAAATAATTAAATCTTATTCCTTTCTTCAGTAAGCAGCTATCTAAACCATTAATTGCACAAAAGTCTTCTGTGTAGGTATTAAGGCAATCTTTATGCTTTTGAATGGGAAGTAAAGAAGAGTACTAAAGCATCCTAATGGATACCATTAGATCTTTACATTACAGAGATACAATCTTGCACTTTTTTAGTAAAGGCTTAGTTTTTAAAAGACAAAATTATAATATTCAAGTTTGTTTTAAAAAATCACTCTGAAGGATTTCTAATTTACTTACAAATGGATTTCTAACTTCACTTACAAATGGATTAAAAGGGAAACTAAGTATTTTACAATTGTTAAAAGAATGTAATAGATTCTCTGGCAAGTGTCTTGAAATTCTTATCCTTAATTTATTGATGAATCTTGATTCAGCTTGATTGTGTCCTTATAAGCTTGGAGTGAATTTAATTTTTATTGGGAAACATTGCTGCAAGGTCTCTAAAACACATGCCAGTGTAGCCCCTAACATGAAAGGGCACTGGCCCTTTCTGCTATTAACCCCAGGATAAAGCTGAAAGAACAAATTTTTCATTGAAACACAGTAACAATGTAAAGACCACCAGGAAATTCAACTTAAATCTGAGCAAACACTTATGACCAAAAGTATTGGAAGGACCTCCCACTGCCACTTCCAGAATGGAATCATCCTGTAGGCAGGGGCTTCATTCTCTTCACAACAGATTTTCCAGAGCGTAGAAGAATGGCTGGACTTAGCAAATGCTCAATAACTACTTGATGCATAAAATCTAAGGGGTGTTTGTACCCATGCATGTAGATTTCTCTGATTCAGAATGTGACATTAGTAAAGTGAGGCTAACATGTTACATTTTCATCCCCTTTCCCAGTAGATTTACTAGACAGTGTGGCTTACGTCATTTCTTCAAGGAGATACCACCTTAGGAACAACTCAATAATACCTTATCCCCCGACATGGGGGAAATAATTGGCTATGGAAACCAGTGATGGCTAGCATGTTCTTCTTGCTGAAGACATATTATCCTGAAAATGTGCACACTTTGGTTTTAAACTGGGAGAATCTGGAGCTTCATTTCAAACCATAATGCTTTCTACCTTACAAGTAAGTCACAAAAATAACTAATGTTTGAAGTAAGGTAAATGGAAGCACACTGGGTTTCTTATACTCATGGAACTGTGGAAATGCACAGAGGAATTTTTTATACCATACATAGGGTGGTGGCCACTTGACACCAACTTCTTAAAGCAATGGCAGTTTTAAATAAGGGCAAACAAAAAAATGTCAGTCCTACCCCTGAGATTTGGCACGGGTGGGTCACTTGTATACTCAAACTATATGTTTCAGAAATATAATTTTCCAATATGGTAGGGAAGTATTTGAGTTCAGAAATCTACATGAGATGTTTCTACATATCTTTATCATATACAAGGATAAAATTGAATACACAGATATCTCTACAAGTATTTTGGCCTTTTTCATTTGCAGCAGATTTGTGATTTTGTAGGTACAAAAAAGGGAATATAAATAAAATTTTCTTTACCATTTTTACACAGGTCTTATTTATCATAAGATTTAGCTGAGTTACTTAGAAAAATAAAAATTGAATAATGCAAAATAGAAAACACTTTAAAAGTTAGTTGTAAATTTTTAAGAAGCAGACAAGAATGCTGCTTCATAGAAACTTTACCTTTGTATTGAGGTTGTTATTCATTATAGACATGGCTTTTATAGACACTGTCTTTTGCATTTAAGTACAAGAAGATGTAGAGTAATCAGAATGATTAAGGTCATTTTAACAACACCAAAAAACCCATTTATTTGATATCTCAAATTTGGTTTGTTTGAGTGTTTTTGTTTTTCCATTGTTAAACAAATTTGATATATTTTTTAAATTGTTAACTATAGAATACATTTTAATTAACATTTCACGACATATACTTGCGAGGCGTAGAAATCTTATAGTATCATTTCCTGTCTTAGAAGCAATATAAGAAAATTATGAAATGGAGATTTTGAAGTCAAATTTTTCGTATATTTCCAAAGATCATTTATAAAATGTAGATCTGCATGGAACAATGCTCAGTTTCCACTTGGATATAAATGGTTCTGGTTCAGTAAAAGTTAATTTGAAAGTTTAAAAGGGGATATGTTTCAAAGTGCTTGCAAAAGAAAACTGGGAAAAAAGTAAATGTTAAGTTATTCAATAAATTAGTAAAAAGTATCACTATGGAAACCTTTCAGCAGCCAGCAGAGAGAACTGTGTCCTGCATGGTTCCCTTCTGGGCACTCAGCTGTAGGCTGTAAGTTTCAGGTGTGGGGTCTGGTAGTCCCAGGGCCTTTAGCTTTGACTTGATTAACCCATCATTTGTTGTCTCTTTTGCAATACTGCCCATCAATGTGTGAAGTCCTCAGCTCCTCTTTTGATGACATCGAAAAGCCATTTATGGATCACAAAGCTATGCCAGTTCTAGAGTAAGTTTCAGCACTTTAGGCCCAATTCAGTAGTGGCTCTATTATTATATTTGGTGGTTAAAGGTTACCAAGGAGGCATTGTTTTTTAGCTGGTTCAATGACTTTGATGCTATTATTTATTACTTAAAAGAACATGTTTTTGTTACAGATATGTGTTTTGGAAAAAATGACTGCAATTTCATGGTATTGTGATTTACAGAGTATAATTTCAGCATGAACTTGTATAGTCCCTTAGCTTGGTCAACCATAGCATTTATTTTCTGGTGATTTAAATTATTTGTTTATGGAGAACATATTTACTGACTTAAACTTTTTTAAAATTATACTTTAAGTACTGAGATATATGTGCAGAAAGTGCAGGTTTGTTACATAGGTACACACGTGCCATGATGGTTTGCTGCACCCATCAACTCATCACCTATATTAGGTATTTCTCCTAATTCTATCCCTCCCCTAGCCCTCCACCCCTTGAACAGACCCGATGTGTGATGTTTCTCTCCCTGTGTCCCCGTGTTCTCATTGCCCAACTCCCACATATGAGTGAGAACATGCTGTGTTCGGTTTTCTGTTCCTGTGTTAGTTTGCTGAGAATGATGGTTTCCAGCTTCATCCATATCCCTGCAAAGAATGTGAGCTCATCCTTTTTTATGGCTGCATAGTATTCAATGGTGTATATGTGCCACATTTTCTTTACCCAGTCTATCATTGATGGGCATTTGAGTTGGTTCCAAGTCTTTGCTATTATGAACAGTGCCACAATAAACATATGTGTGCCTGTGTCTTAATAGTAAAATGATTTATAATCCTTTGGGCATATAGCCAGTAATGAGATTGCTGGGTCAAATGGTATTTCTGATTCTAGATCCTTGAGGAATTGCCACACTGTCTTCCACAATGGTTGAACTAATTTACACTCCCACCAACAGTGTAAAAACATTCCTATTTTTCCACATCCTCTCCAGCATCTGTTGTTTCCTGACTTTTTAACGATCACCATTCTAACTGGCATGAGATGGTGTCTCACTGTGGTTTTGATTTGCATTTCTCTAAGGACCAGTGATGATGAGCATTTTTCATGTTTTTTGGCCACATAAATGTCTTCTTTTGAGAATGTCTGTTCATATCCTTTGCCCACTTTTTCATGGGGTTGTTTTTTTCTTGTGAATTTGTTTAAGTTGCTTGTAGATTCTGGATATTAGTGCTTTGTCAGATGGATAGATGGCAAACATTTTCTCCCATTCTGTAGGCTGCCTGTTCACTCTGATGATAGTTTCCTTTGCTGTGCAGAAGCTCTTTAGTTTAATTACATCTTATTTGTCTATTTTGGCTTTTGTTGTCATTGCTTTTGGTGTTTTAGTCATGAAGTCCTTGCCCATGCCTATGTCCTGAATGGTATTGCCTAGGTTTTCTTCTAGAGTTTTTATGGCTTTAGGTCTGACATTTAAGTCTTTAATTCATCTTGAGTTAATTTTTGTATAAAGTGTAAGGAAGGGGTCTAGTTTCAGTTTTCTGCATATGGCTAGCCAATTTTCCCAACACAATTTATTAAATAGGAAATCCTTTCCCCATTGCCTGTTTTTATCAGGTTTGTCAAAGATCAGATGGTTCTAGATGTGTGGAGTTACTTCTGAGGTCTCTGTTCTGTTCCATTGGTCTATAAATCTGTTTTGGTACCAGTACCATGCTGTTTTGGTTACTGTAGCCTTGTAGTATACTTTGAAGTCAGGTAATGGGATACCTCCAGCTTTGTTCTTTTTGCTTAGGATTGTCTTGGCTATACAGGCTCTTTTTTGGTTCATATGAAATTTAAAGAAGTTTTTTTCTAATTCTATGAAGAAAGTCAGTGGTACCTGGATGGGGATAGCATTGAATCTATAAATTACTTTGGGCAGTATGGCCATTTTCACAATATTGATTCTTCCTATCCATGAGCATGGAATGTTTTTCTCTTTGTTTGTGTCCTCTCTTATTTCCTCGAGCAGTGGTTTGTAGTTCCCTTTGAAGAGGTCCTTTACATCCCTTGTAAGTTGTATTCCGAGGTATTTTATTCTCTTTGTAGCAAATGTGAGTGGGAGTTCACTCATGATTTGGCCCTCTGTTTGTCTACTATTGGTGTATAGGAACGCTTGTGATTTTTGTCATTGATTTTTGTATCCTGAGAATTTGCTCAAGTTGCTTATCAGCTTAAGGAGATTTTGGACTGTCATCTGCCCACAACCAATATCATACTGAATGGGCAGAAGCTGGAAGCATTCTCTTTGAAAACCGGCACAAGACAAGGATCACCACTCCTATTCAACATAGTATTGGAAGTTCTGGCCAGAGCAATCAGGCAAGAGAAAGAAATAATGGGTATTTATATAGGAAGACAGGAAGTCAATTTTTCTCTGTTCGCAGACTTAAATGTGTTAAAGCATTCACTAAGTCACAATGTGGATATTTATCAGATATAATAGCTTGAAACAGGAGAATGAGAGGAAGGAAAAAGGAAAATGGAGAGCAGAGAAAAAGGAAAAGAGTAAAGAGAAAATAAATGGGCATAATTGATTTTATTGGAAACAAGAATAGTTTGAGGCTGAGAAAAAGGGTAAGTCACATTTTCTCTGAAGGATTGACTTATTTGTACTTACTCCTCAGGCCTGTAGACCAATAAGACAATTTACAGTGGAGGCTGTTCTGACCTCCAGACATCCAGCCTTCTGCTGCTTCTTTGTTTTTCTTTTCTTTTATTTATTTATTTATTTATTTATTTATTTATTTATTTATTTTGTGGAGTTTTTCTCTTGTTGCTCAGGCTGGAGTGCAATGGCATAATCTCAGTTTGCTGCAACCTCCGCCTCCCAGGTTCAAGTGATTCTCCTGCCTCAGCCTCCTGAGTAGCTGGGATTACAGGTGTGCGCCACCACGCACAGCTGATTTTTGTATTTTCAGTAGAGATGAGGTCTCACATGTTGGGCAGGCTGGTCTCAAACTCCTAACCTCAGATGATCCTCCTGCCTCGGACTCCCAAAGTGCTGGGATTGCAGGCGTGAGCCACTGTGCCTGGCCACACGGGGCAGATGTGCCACCCAACTTCCTAGATCCCTCTCTATCCCCAAGTCAGGATTTGTGTTTCTTACTGTTATAATCTAAGGGACCCAATTTTCTGTTTCTATTCTGAAACAATGTACAAAACATATGTTATTTATTAAATTAGAATACTTATATTACAGTATTTATAATTTTTATAATTTGAAGATTGCCCAAAGTTTTAAATTTACCTTGTGAGCGATAGCCTTCTGATGAATAAGGGAAGGTTAAAGGTTTCTCAGCTTGAAGATGAGCAAAAATGTGGGGTGTCACTGGGTCAAGAATGTTCCAGGAGCAGAACTTGACAAAGACCTAGGGCTAAGGACAGGGATAGGGCTGGACTGGACATACAAAGAGATGAATTCAAACTAGCCCACTCTTGTGTTGTTAAAACCAAATGAAGCATAGTAAACCTTTTTTTCTTTTTTTCTTTTCTTTTTTTTTTTTTTTTGCTTAAAGTCGTGCATATCAAATCAGTCTCTTGGTTGATCAGACCAACCCTCCTCTGTCTCCTTATGCAACTAATGCCCAGTTGCACCATTTCACCCAGAATATTTTGTTTTCTAAACATCGAACTCTGTTGTACATTCTAATAATTTCATGAAGTATCTTTTCTTTATCAAATATCAGGATTAAAAAAAATCATCTCATCTTTAACTTATAAAAAACCCTTGCTTTTCTAAAAGAAGCACTAAGACACTCTTTAAAACCTAATAAATGAATGTCCCAATAAAGCAGAATAACAAATTCATCTTTCTCCAAAGAGCAAGTACAGTTTTGATTAAATAAAATAACTGAATAGCATTATGTTACACAGAAAGCAGCTGAGAAAATCTTAGAAATGTATAAGTAGAACTTAAATAGGAAGTGGGGTGACTCTTACCTCTAATTAAAAAAAATTAGATTTTGACTATAAGACTTAAAATTATTTCACACTTTTTTCTGTTTTTTTAATATATTGCACTATTTAAACAATGTTTTATTTTTGAAATTTGAAATTATTTGTCATCAAAATTGTATTAAAGCATATATACATAGATTCTAAAAAATTGTATTGCCTTAACTCTATTAGGGATCAAAAAAAAATCCCTTATGCAAGAAGCAAAGAATTTTTCAAGATAATTAATTTTGAAATTTACTTGTATTATTTTTACATTTTAATAAGATACCTATTATTAGGAGATCAGCAAAGTACCCAGATGGAGCTGTATTTGAACATTGGTGAGGATAGAATACTGTGCATTTTTCCAATGGACTCCAATTATAGAAACACCTGTGCTATATAAATTTGTGCTGACCCACTGTGAAATTATGTTGTGTTCAATAGGCCTTAAAATTTCTCATTTCTCACCTGTTGGTGAAGTGTTCTACTTGCTATCAGGTTTAGTATTACATACTTGTACTGAAGAAGATAAACCACATGAAGCTATTTAAAATATTTTGTATTATTCATCTCGCAATATGCATTCTTACTTAAATGTTTCTGTCATTTTAAACTTACTAAATGAATATTTTAAGTCTAGTATAAAATCATTCCAAAAATCTCAAAGAAGACAAATATTTCCTTTTTTTTTTAGAACTAGAAATTCTAAGTCTTTATTTGGAAATACTCAAAGGTAAAATGTCAGAGTTCCAAATGTTTCAGTTTTTTTAAATTCACATTTCTGTTTAAGACAGGGGAATATATATATGCTGTCAAAGGAACTAACCAAGTCTGGGTGAATACAACACAAAGCCTGGATACAAAATAATCCATCATGTTGGTACTGTGCCATCAACACAAAAATACTAACCATGAGAACATTTCTGAGTTTTATGATAATAAACTGTTTCTGTTTTTATCCTGATATTTAGAGTTGAGTTATTACATCTACAATTTTTAGGTTGCATAAGAATTTTTGGATTGCATAATGGAATATTGCAGTTTTCATAATTAAAATTTAAGGCGATTTGTTTCCATTTTATTTTAAAAACCTACGTCAATTATATGTGTGACAGAATTGTAACAAGAAAATAAGATGCAGGATTTTATCAGATGGACAAATGCACCAAGTGTGTGTGTAGGCCAAATCTCTGTTGCATGCTCTCGTCTTTAACCTGTAATCACTTCCAGAAGCACATTCAATTGGCTCGGGTTTTCCACGTCAAGTAAAAGAGTATCCTGAAGAAATAAATTGTTGATCTAGAGGAGGTTTCCTGCTCAAATTAGTTTAGAAAAGAAATAATAAATGTGAGTAAAGTGATTTTCTGATCTCGTTTTATAATTATTTTCTGTACATGGGGATTATTTCTGAGTCTTCTGCACCCACAAACAGCAAACCATATGCTGCACTCTGCTAGGCTGTGCAGACCATGTGCAGCTACTTGTTACGACAAGCATAAATCAATGTGAAACTCATAGACTATAACTTATATCCAATTTATTACTATAGACACATTTATTGGGATAGAATTTTTACAGTCTCATAATATTCTGAGAAGCTCACCATAAACTATTAACGAGAGAGGAACACTATTAATAATGAACATCCCCGAGCAGTTATTTTCAGAAAGTTTTTGACCCTGAGAATGAAATTAGTTAAGCCGGGCTTGAGATAATAAACATATACCCTTAATCTGATAAAATACCTGAAAAGAATTGTGTCCATCTGATATCATCATCTCAGAAACAGCAGTTGCATTAAGAATTTTGTAAAGTATGAACGAAGGCTTTTAAATATTGATACCTATGTATTATATTGTAAAATATTTATTCCCACTCCCATTTTGAATGTGTTGAACAATTCCTGATTTTCTGCCGTCATTTTAGGGCAGCTTGGTGTTTTAAAAATCATCTTATAGACAAAATTGCATTATTTCAGATTACTTAATTTAGGTCATTTAGTTTAAATGATTTTTAAAGTATAAACTTTTAATTGCTATTTTTTATCAGTGTGTTTTTTAAAAAAATATTGTCCACACCAGTTAAGTGTATTATCACTGAAGTATCACATGTTATTGCAACCTTAATAAAAGTGACTTAATTAAGTTGTCAGGCTTTATCAACTGCTGAGTAAATAGATAAGCCCCATTTCAGTGTTTTTTCTTCTTTCTTTTCATTTTGCTTATGTTGATCCTGACTGCCTACATTACACTCAATTTTACAGACCTTTCATTGATCTATTACCAAAGAATCCACAGGACAATGCCTTTCTACATGTAATAGGACTATGTTAGTGTGCATGTGCCCATGTACCTGTTTTCATAAAATATTATGGACTCGCAAGATTTCTCTTTTGCCATAACATTTAGGTTAAATCGTATGAAATTGCCTATATTTGACTGTTTTGACTTATGATGAATATATGATTTGGGGATCAGTATAATTTCTTGTTTCTCTTCATGTTTGTTTATGATTGAGCAAGAAAAAAAAAACGTACTCTGACTTCTGATAGTCAAAACAATTCACCTGATCATGTGTGTCTTGCCAAGCATGGACCATGTAGAAAAATACCAACATTTCAGGTTGCATTAAGGGCTGCAAAATACAGTTATAAAATTGGCATCTGTATGTAGTTCTCGATAAGTTTATTTATTTTTTCCTTCTTTTTTTTATTATACTTTAAGTTCTAGGGTACATGTACACAACGTGCAGGTTTGTTATATATGTATACATGTGCCATGTTGGTGTGCTGCACCCATTAACTCGTCATTTACATTAGGTATATCTTCTAATGCTATCCCTCCCCCCATCCCCTTCCCACAATAAGACCCGGTGTGTGATGCTCTCCTTCCTGTGTCCAAGTGATCTCATTGTTCAATTCCCACCTATGAGTGAGAACATGTGTGCGGTATTTGGTTTTCTTTTCTTGCGATAGTTTGCTGAGAATGATGGTTTCCAGCTGCATCAATGTCCCTACAAAGGACATGGACTCATCCTTTTTTATGGCTGCATAGTATTTCATCGTGTATATGTGCGATATTTTCTTTATCCAGTCTGTCACTGATGGACATTTGGGTTGATTCCAAGTCTTTGCTATTGTGAATAGTGCCGCAATAAACATACGTGTGCATGTGTCTTTATAGCAGCATGATTTATAATCCTTTGGGTATATAGCCAGTAATGGGATGGCTGGGTCAAATGGTATTTCTAGTTCTAGATCCTTGAGGAATCGCCACACTGTTTTCCACAATGGTTGAACTAGTTACAGTCCCACCAACAGTGTAAAAGTGCTCCTATTTCTCCACATCCTCTCCAGCACATGTTGTTTCCTGACTTTTTAATGATTGCCATTCTAACTGGTGTGAGATGGTATCTCATTGTGGTTTTGATTTTCATTTCTCTGACGGCAAGTGATGATGAGCATTTTTTCATGTGTCTGTTGGCTGTATGAATGTCTTCTTTTGAGAAATGTCTGTTCATATCGTTTGCCCACTTTTTGATGGGATTGTTTTTTTCTTGTAAATTTGATTGAGTTCTTTGTAGGTTCTGGATATTAGCCCTTTGTCAGATGAGTAGATTGCAAAACTTTTCTCCCATTTGGTAGGTTGCCTGTTCACTCTGCTGGTAGTTTCTTTTGCTGTGCAGAAGCTCTTTAGTTTAATTAGATCCCATTTGTCAATTTTGGCTTTTGTTGCCATTGCTTTTGTTGTTTTAGACATGAAGTCCTTGCCCATGCCTATGTCCTGAATGATATTACCTAGACTTTCTTCTAGGGTTTGTATGGTTTTAGGTCTAACATTTAAGTCTCTAATCCATCTTGAATTAATTTTCATATAAGGAGTAAGGAAAGGATCCAGTTTCAACTTTCTACTTATGGTTAGCCAATTTTCCCGGCACCATTTATTAACCATTCTTCCATTCTTTTTTCAAGGTTTTTAGTGTCTTTGTGCTGGGTACGTAGTTCCTCCTTTAACTCTGAGAAGTTTGATCAACTGAAGGCTTCTTCTCTCAGCTCATCAAAGTCATTCTCCATCTAGCTTTCTTCCATTGCTGGTGATGAGCTCTGTTCCTTTGGAGAGGGAGATGTGCTCTAATTTTTTGAATTTCCAGTTTTTCTGCACTGCTTTTTCCACATCTTTGTGGTTTTATCTGCCTTTGGTCTTGGTGATGGTGACATACTGATGGGGTTTTGGTGTGGGTGTCCTTTCTGTTTGTTAGTTTTCCTTCTAACAGTCAGGACCCTCAGCTGCAGGTCTGTTGGAGTTTGCTTGAGGTCCACTCCAGACCCTGTTTGCCTGGGTATCAGCAGCGGAGGCTGCAGAAGATAGAATATTGCTGAACAGCGAATGTTGCTGTCTGATTCTTGCTCTGGAAGCTTCGTCTCAGAGGTGTACCCAGCCATGTGAGGTGTGAGGTGTCAGTCTGCACTTAATGGGGGGATGTCTCCCAGTTAGGCTACTCAGGGGTCAGGGACCCACTTAAGCAGGCAGTCTGTCCTGTCTCAGATCTCAACCTCCATGCTGGGAGAACCACTACTCTCTTCAAAACTGTCAGACAGGGACATTTACATCTGCAGAGGTTTCTGCTGCTTTTTGTTTAGCTACGCCCTGTCCCCAGAGATTCAGTCTACAGAGGCAGACAGGCCTCCTTGAGCTGCGGTGGGCTCCACCCAGTTCCAGCTTCCAAGCAGCTTTGTTTACCTACTTAAGGTTCAGCAATGGCGGGCACCCCTCCCCTAGTCTTGCTGCCACCTTGCAGTTAGATCTCAGACTGCTGTGCTAGCAATGAGGGAGGTTCCATGGGCGTGGGACCCTCCTGGCCAGGTGTGGGATATAATCTCCTGGTGTGCTGTTTGCTAAGACTCTTGGTAAAGCACAGCATTAGGGTGGGAGTTACCCTATTTTCCAAGTGTTGTGTGTCTCAGTTTCCCTTGGCTAGGAAAAGGAATTCCCTTCCCCCTTGTGCTGCGCAGGTGAGGGGATGCCTCGCCCTGCTTCAGCTCTCACTGGTGGGGCTGCACCTGCTGACTAGCACCGACTGTCTGACACGACCCAGTGAGATGAACCCGGTACCTCAGTTGAAAATGCAGAAACCACCCATCTTCTGTGTCACTCATGCTGGGAGCTGGAGGCTGGAGCTGTTCCTATTTGGCTACCTTGGGCGCCTCCCTATTTTTTCCTTCTTTAAAAGCATGTGTGTGCAAAATATTTATGAATAGGCCAATTTTCTAGGAAAAACATCTAAAGTAGAAAATGGAAGTTCCCTCTTGCTCATCCAAGTCCAGGTCTTTTTTTTTTTTTTTTTTTTTGAGACAGAGTTTCACTCTGTTTCCCAGGTTGGAGTTCGGTGGTGCGATCTTGGCTCACTACAGCCTCTGCTTCCTGGGTTCAAGCGATTCTCCTGCCTCAGGCTGTAAGATTACAGGCACTCGCCACGATGCCCAGCTAATTTTTGTATTTTTAATGGAAACGGGGTTTTGCCATGTTAGTCAGTCTGGTCTTGAACTCCTGATCTCAGGTGATCCGCCTGCTTCAGTCTCCCAAAGTCCTGGGATTACAGGCATCAGCCACCGCCTCTGGCTCCAAGTCCTTTTTTTTGAAGCATATATTTTCCAGGTTTTCTTCCCCTTGAGTTTACACAGGTGGACACACACATACATACATTTCACAAAAACAGGATCATGAGAACTCGTTTGTAAAATTTCATTGTTCAGTATTGAAAGAGACTTCCTAAAGTAAGTAAAACTGCCAAATGCAACTAATGATTGGAGAGAAGCAGCAGGAAACCATGGCAGAGACGTTGGACCCGAGAAACCCTGCACACCTCACAATGACACTGTCATGAAAGGGGAGCAGGAAGCCCATTCATGACTTTTTCAGGCCTTTTGCCACCTCTTCCTGAAGTTTTCCTAAGCCAAGTTTGTTTATATGTCTCATGTATTAATTTTTCTATTGCTGCTATAAAATTGCCCTCAAACTGAGTGGCTGAGAAAAACACAAATTTATCCTCTTCCAGTTCTAGAGGTCAGAAGACAGAAATGGATCTCACTGGGCTAAAATCAAGGTGTAGGTAGAGCTGTGTTACTCCTGGAAGATCTGAAGGCAGGATGCATTTCCTTTTGCTTTTCAGCTTTCTCACATTCCTTAGCTCACGGTGCCTTCCTCCACTTCAAAGCCTGCAGTGTACATCTTTATATCTCTCTCTGATTGATTCTCTGCCTCCCTCCTCCATGTATAAGGACCCTTTTCATTACAATGGGCCCACTCAGATTATCCAGGATAACCTCCTCAGGGTCAGTTTAATAACAGCCTTAATTCCATCTGCAAGTTTAGTTTCCCATTATGTGCAAACTGACATACTCGCAGGTCTTGGTTTTAGAATGTTGAGCTCTCTGGGGACCATTATTCTTCCTTCCACTCCTCTATACAGCACCAGGTCAGGTCATGATGCTCATGAACCCACCTCATTAAAGCCTTTACCCAAATGCTAGCCTCTCTGTGAGGCGCTCCCTGCCAGTCCCCCTAACATGGCAACAGCCTTGTCTCTGTTCTGTTCCCTGCAGTATTTTTTTTTATCATAACACTCATCACCATCTCATACTTCACTCCTGTTTCCTCTTCAAGATGGATCTTCACCTACCAGAATGTTCACTCCATGAGGGTGAAGATTTTTGTCTTTTGTTTATAGCTATATCCGGGACACCTTGAAATACTCAATATGCATTTGTGTAACTAATGTCCTATGGCCCATGCTGTCTTAGGTATCCTCCAGCATGTTAAAGTCCCATATACATGTATTATAATCTCCATAATCCCTGCATATTAAAAGTTATATCTAACCACTTATGTACTGTAAATTAGGTGCAAAAATTCAACAGTCAACAATTTTAATCAACAAATGTTTACTGAGAACTACTATGTCAGGCACCATACCTTATCAGAGTTAGCCTTATTTTAAAAAATTGACGTACTGGCCGGCGCGGTGGCTCAAGCCTGTAATCCCAGCACTTTAGGAGGCTGAGATGGGCGGATCACGAGTTCAGGAGATCGAGACCATCCTGGCTAACACGGTGAAACCCCGTCTCTACTAAAAAATACAAAAAAACTAGCCAGGCGAGATGGCGGCACCTGTAGTCCCAGCTACTCGGGAGACTGAGGCAGGAGAATGGCACGAACCTGGGAGACGGAGCTTGCAGTGAGCTGAGATCCGGCCACTGCACTCCAGCCTGGGCGACAGAGCCAGGCTCCGTCTCAAAAAAAAAAAAAATTGACGTACTATGGCATATGTACATGCTAAATTTAAGTATTGTTTTGAGACATATTTGTATCACAAGTTTGTATGCCCATGTGTGCGATTGTGTTTGGGCTCCATCAAGAGTTCATTTCTGCCAGTACACAGGCCGCATGTGCTTTGGAGAAAAAGCTTCTTACTTGTGCTGAGTAATAAAGTCCCTATTGATTAAAAAAAAGGTTATTTCTTACTGTATGGATTGTCCAAATCTTTACAAGACACTGCCATGGAGTAAGGGCAAGTATGCAACAGTACCAAAGGATGTAGACAGAAAATAATACAATGGCCCTAAACATGAGCAGAATTTCCAAAGAGAAGAATGCTGGTAGCTGAAAGGAGAATATCAACATTTAAATTCAGCAAAATTATCTAGTATAGCAAAATCACATTTTAATGTGCAAACATAATACCCTCCTCTAATTGGTAACTAAAATGAGATCACATTTGCATTATAATTTTTATGAGAAAACTCTCAGTAATCATATAATCATGGAAAACGTTGGTACTATTTGATCATATCTGAGTCACCACTTTAAAAAATTGTCAATACAATCAATCTTTAAGTTTTTACTATTGTGGTTTCTTTAAAGATACCCATGAGATACTTTTTTGATATAAAATTTTGGTCTTCACAGAATCATATATGCACGATGTTTAAATTTATTCAATCTGTCAAATCCAGGCAAAAATACCTGTAAGATATTTCAACATCAAATCAAATAGCATTTTGTGGCTCTAATAAACTGAAATAAAGAAGGTATTGATGTACAGATATAATCATCCTATAACTAGAACATGCCCAATTGTCCTATGAATGCATGAGTAGTATTCTGTAATACACAGCTTTGACTGATGCACTGTCAAATTGTTGTGGACTGCAGCTTTTATTTCACTATATTGTTTGTAGAATTCATAGTACTCTTGATAAATAATGCAACTATATTATTTCCATTATATTCTCAGTTGTGTCATTTTCTGTCTTACATTTGGGGCAGAAATGTATTTTGAGGTAGTTTGTACTTGTTGAGTTGAATTGCTAATGAACTCACAGATAAATAAAGACTTGAGATTAAAGCTCCAGCACAGACAACCTGCAATGACCCCTGTCCACTCTTCCAGATCCCAGCCTCAACCAGACAGGAAGAGGCTGCTCCTTTGAGAAACTTCAGTTTAATCAAGGGAAGAGCAGAAAATACATGGAAAACATAATCAATAAAATCAACTATTTAAAATAGGATAAATCCTATTGGTGAAGAAAATACATTAGAATAAAATGTTACAAGACTGTCTGTGGTTGCTTGGGCTGGGGTAATGAAGCTCCTTTGCCCTTCTGGCAAGGAGAGACATTTGAGCTAAATTTCAGAAACATATTTTCAACCACTTATGTTATTAGAAGGAAGAGGTAACATGGTCGGGCACAGTTGCTCACGCCTGTAATCCCAGCACTTTGGGAGCCTGAGATGGGCGGATCATGAGGTCAGGGGATGGAGACCATCCTGGGTAACACGGTGAAACCCCGTCTCTACTGAAAATACAAAAAAATTAGCCGGGCGTGATGGCAGGTACCTGTAGTCCCAGCTACTTGGGAGACTGAGGCAGGAGAATGGCGTGAACCCAGGAGGCGGAGCATGCAGTGAGCTGAGATCGTGCCACTGCACTCCAGCGTGGGCGACAGAGCGAGATTCTGTCTCAAAAAATAAAAATAAATAAATAAATAAGAAGGAAGCGGTAACATATTAGAAGTGGATATGTGGGAATCCATCACGACCAATGGAATGTGGTAAGACAGTGCAGGAACATGGCCTTCCATGATAGGTGAAAGTATTTCATTGGATGTTTGAAATCCAATGTGAATATTGCACATATTCCATCGCTCCCTCTGCAGACTTCCAAATAACTTTGTTCCTCTATGTGACCATTAAAGTTGTCACTATTGAGAAAGTTATTTGACTCTCTGTTTCTGCTACTAGAATTGAGTTCCTGCAGAGGAAGGGGCAATATAGTGTTAGCACTCTACCATTTACAATGTCTATGCTCCTCACTCCAAGTTACCATTTAGGAACATTTTCTATTAAATGTTGATACAGGGTTTTTAAATTTTAATTTAAAAATTGTATCTGTTGTAGTATAAATATAACACATCTGAAAATTATCATTCATAGATAAGCGTACACAAATTCTGCCTTCTGCATGTGCTTTCAATGAGTAGAAACCTCTATAGCAGTTAACAGGAAGTTTTATGTTTGAGAAGACAACTTAATGAATTACCAATACATAGAAAGGACCTTGTGAAATACCTGTTGAACAAATGATTCTTCACCTTTCTAGAATTAAATGGTTTCATAAGAATGATATTCATCTGTCCCTAGTTTCCTTTTTTCCTCTTCTTTTTTAAAATATTTTATTTTATTTTATTTTAAGTTCTGAAATACATGTTGAACGTGCAGGTTTGTTACATAGGTATACATGCGCCATGGTGGTTTGCTGCACCTATCAACCTGTCATCTAGGTTTTAAGCCCTGCATGCATTAGGTATTTGTCTTGATCTTCTCCCTCCCCTTGTCCCCCACCCCACAAGAGGTCCCGGTGTATGACGTTCCCCTCCCTGTGTCCATGCACTCTCATTGTTCAACTCCCACTTATGAGTGAGAACATGTAGTGTTTGGTTTCTGTTCTGTGTTAGTTTGCTGAGAATGATGGCTTCCAGCTTCGTCCATGTGCCCACAAAGGACATGAACTCATTATATTTTGTGGCTGCATAGTATTCCATGGTGTATATGTGCCACATTTTATTTATTCAGTCTATCATTGAAGGGCATTTGGGTTGGCTCCAAGCCTTTGCTATTGTGAACAGTGCTGCAATAAACACATGTGTGCATGTCTTTAGAGTAGAATGATTTATAATCCTTTGTGTATACACCCAGTAGTGAGATTGCTGGGTCAAATGGTGTTTCTGGTTCTGCATCCTTGAGGAATCACCACACTGTCTTCCATAATGGTTGAAGTAATTCACATTCCCACCAACCGTGTAAAAGCATTCCTATTTCTCCACATCCTCTCCAATATCGGTTGTTTCCTGACTTTTCAATAATTGTTTTTCCTCTTCTTAAGTCAGGGTCATTAAAGCACAATTGACATACAATAAAATTAATTTTGGGGGATAAAGTTGCACATACTTTCAAAAATGCATATGATCATGTAACAATGACCGTAGTAGAAAAACAGGACAACTGAATTCTATCATATCAAAAAGTTACTTCACGCCCCTTTGAAACCAGTTCCTTCTCCTCTATAGCCATTTCCCTAACTGATCTTATTTGTGACCTTATAGATTTGATTTCTTTTCAGAATTTCAAATGAATAAAATAATACACTGCATATTCTTCTTTGTTTGGACTTATCTATTTACCATACTAGATTTGAGCTCTATAATTTAAAATGTAAGAAATTTTAAAATAAAAACTATTGCTTTTTGAAGATCTGAAGTTACTGGGTTCTGCACTTAGAATCTATTTTATGTCAAACAGGCTTGAATAAATGTGATAGAAGACTAAATTAGGAAAAATAATACATGTTAGACAAACCATCTTAAATATCCCTTGCTGTGTAGAAACGTAGCATAATGCATCTTACATTTGCCATGATTTTATGTATGGCAACTCCACAGAAGAGCACACATTTCCTTAGATTTGATGTTCAAACCCAGAAGCAGTTGGAAAATCTGCCACAGACTTTATTTTTTAGATTTCCCATTTGAGTGCACCACAATGGATAAAGGAGGAGCAAACAGTCTGACATGCTATTTATCCAGCTATAAAATTATCATAATTAGAGAAAGTGAGATATTTTGGTATTTAAAAGAGCTTATTAGTTCTTTGGATAATATTTATAAACAAATATTTGCATTTAAAATATATATAATTATATGAAGCATAATCGAAGAAACTAGTTTTAGGGTTGTAAATTAATGGTTATTTATAGTTGCCATGAAATTGATAGGGATTTTAGATATTAAAAAAAGTGTCTGTTTATATATGAGTCATATTTACTCCCATGGGGGCATGAGAGGTATTTAAGGCTTCTCACAGATGTTCCAAGATCAATTTATGTAGTGCAAAGAACTAGGGACATATATATGAACATTACGGAAGGTGAATCAAATTGTTTAAGCCTTAAAAATGAATTCATGCACAACAGCAGCACAGAGTCTGGGAGAGATTCTATATTTGCATATGTCAACCCAGCTGCAAATCTACAGAACTGGTGACTGTCTGTCATTGTTTGATTAAGAATGTTAATAAAGCATGATGCCCATCCCAAATCAATAAAACTTTGATATTAAAACAAACCACAAGTTCTATAGAGGAAGAATTTCAGAATTATATGTTACGGAATCTTCACATCTAATTTTGTTGATGTTAATAGAGTTTAGGGTTAAAAGCATTGAGTAGAAAGTACCGAGAATTCCCATAGACTTCCCTCTACCATGCACACAGCTCCCCCCTTATTCACATCTTGCCTTAGTGTGGTACATGTGTCACAGCTCCTGAGCCAATATTGATACATTATTATTAACTACAGTACATCGTTTACATTAGGGTTCACTGTATGTGTTATGTCCTACTCTGGGTTTTCACAAATGCATCATGTTACGCACCTATCGTTAATACCATGCAGAATAGTTTCACTGTCCTAAACTTCCCCTATATTCCACCTATTCATTCTTTTCCCCTCCCCTCTATCCCTCCCTCACATTCCTTGCAACCACTGATCTTTCTATTGTAGCTACTTTTTGCCTTTTTCCAAAAGTCCAGTTGGAATCTGGCTTCTTTAGCAACGTTCCTTTGAGGTTTCTCTGCGTCTTTTTGTGGCTTGATATTTCATTTATTTTTATTACTCAGTGATTTCTCATTGTCTGGATGTACTGCAGTGCATTTACCCATTCACCTATTGAAGGACATTGATTGCTTCTATTTTTGGCGTTTCTGAATAATGCTGCTATAAACATTCACGTGCAGGACTGTGTGTGGACGTAAATTGTCAACTCATTTGGATAAATATCAAGAGTTGTGATTGCTGGGTGGTATGGTAAGACTATATGTAGCTTTATAAAAAACTGCTGAACTCTCTTCCACAATGACTGCACCACTGCGCATTCCCATCAGCAACGAATGAGAGCTCCTGTTGCTCTAGCTTCTTGCCAGCATTTGGTATTGCGCCTGCTTTAGATTTCAGCTTTATAATGCATGTATAGCGATATCTCATCGTTGTTTTAATTTGCAATTCCCTAATGAGGATTGAGTGCCCTTTCATACATTTATTTGCCATCTACATGTCCTTGATGAGATATCTGTCCAGATCTTTTCCCTACTTCTAAACTGGGTTTTTTGTTGTTGTTTTCTTGTTGTTGAGCTTTTTGAGTTGATCGTATATTTTTCAAAAAAGTTCTTTGTCAGATACGTCTTTTGCAAATATTTTCTCCCAGTCTGTGACTCATCTTTTTATTTCCTTTTGAGTCGCTTTTGAAGAGCAACTAAAAAGTCATCGGCAAGCCCACGGTAACCAAAATGATCTTCTATGATATCTTCTAGAAATTGTATAATTTTGCATTTTATATTTAAGTCTATGATGCATTCTGAATTAATTTGTGTGAAAGGTATAAAGTTTCTCTCTAGGCTGAATTTTTGGCATTTTTTTTGAAGACAGAGTATCAATGCTTTGATTTTTTTTCATTGTATTATCAACTATTCTGAGTCTTTTGCCTTTTCATATACAGTTTACGATCAGTTGGATTGTGTTGAATCAATACATCAAATTAAGAACTGACAACTTAACAATATTTGTCCTCTTATCCAAGAATATGGAATATCTCTCCAGGTATTTAGATCTTTAATTTCTTTCATCAGTTTTGTAGCTTTCCTCATATAGAACTTATACGTATTTTGTTAGATTTATACCTAAGTATTTCCATCTTTTTGGTGCTATTGCAAATGGTGTGTCTTAAATTTTATATTCCAATGGCTCATTGTTGTTATGAAATGAACAGGAAAGCAATTGACTTTTACATATTAGGCTTGTATCCTGACACATTGTGTATATAGAAAATTCTCCTGCCTCAGCCTCTGGAGGAGCTGAGATTACAGGTGCATACACCACGCCTGGCTAATTTTTATAGACGGGATTTCACTATGTTGGTCAGGCTGGTCTCAAACTCCTGACCTTAGTTATTTATATGAATATTATCTGTGCACATAGAGTTTTATTTCTTCCTTTCCAATCTGCACTTCTGTTATTTTCTTTCCTTGTCTTACTGCATTAGCTAAGACTTTCAGTACGATGTTGAAGAAGAGTAGTGAGAACACACTTGGCTTGCATCCAGTCTTAAGAGGAAAGCATTTAATTCTTACAATCAAATATGATGTTAGCTATAGATTTTCTCTTTCTACTCCTTATCAAGTTGAGGAAGAACCAGTTCTTGGTTTCATTTATTTTTCTATGCTGATTTTCTATTTTTAATTTTCTTGATTACTACTCTAATTTTTATTATTTATTTTCTGCTGCTTATGTTAGATCTAATTTGCTCTTCTTTTTAAACTTTTAAGGTGGAATCTGGGATTATTGATTTTAGAACATTCTTCTTTTCCAATACATGTATTTGATGCTATAAACTTCCTGTAAATACTGCTTGTGATGCATCCCACACATTTTGGTAAGTTGTATTTTCAGTCTAATTTAATCCAAATTGTTTTTAAATTTATCTTGAAAATTCTTCTTTTACCTATGTGTTATTTAGAAGTATGTTGTATACCTTCCAAATAGTTTGGAATTTTGCAACTATCATTATCTTACTGTTTTGAGTTTCATTCCATTGTAGTCTGAGAACATACGTTGGATAATTTCTATTATTTAATTGATTTTAAGTTTGTTTTATAGCCACACTGTGGTCTATTATGGTGAATGTTCCATGTGAACTTGAGAAGAATGTTTCTTCTACTGTTGTTGGATGAACCATACTACAGATGTTAGATAGTGTTGATTGACGATGCTGTTCAGTTCGACTATATTCTTACTGATTTTCTTGATCTGTCAATTATTGATAAAGGAGTGTTGAAGTCTCCAGCTTATAATAGTGGATTTGTCTATTTCTCCTTGTGATTGTATCAGTTTTTGCCTGCTGTATTTTGGTACTTTGTTGTTAGGTGCATACACCTTAAAAATTATTATGTCTTCTTGGAGTTTAGAACACTATTTCATTACATAACGCCCCTCTCTATCCCAGGTAATCTTATTTGCTCTAAGGTTTGCTTTGTCTGCAATTAATATAGCCATTCCATTTTCGTTTGCTCTTGCTAGCATGATACATCTTTCTCCATTCCTTATCTTCAATCTGTCTTTTTATTTATACAGTGGGTTTTCTATAGGCAACATATCATTGGATCTTACTTTCATCATTTGTTTTCATTTTGATTCATTGTGACAACCTCTGTATTTTAAATGGTATATTTAGACCATTCCCATTTAAACTGATTATTGATGTAGTCGAATTAATGTCTACCATATTTGTAAGTGCTTTGCATTCATTGATCTTTCTTTCTTCTTTTCTTTATTTATTTGTTATCCACTTTTTTTTGCCTTTCTGGTTTTAATTGAGTATTTTATACGATTTTATTTTCTCTTCTCCCTTAGCATATAAATTATGCTTACTGAAAATAATTTTAATGGTCTCCCAAGAGTCTGTACAATGCACTTACTACTAATGTATATACATTTTTAAATAACACTATGATGCATCATGAGTAGTGAAGGTATTTTATAATCAAGTATTACCAATGCCTCTCATCCATTTCTTATAACATTCATGCCATGCATTTTATTTTTCAAAAACGATAATAATCCAATACATAGTTTTTATTTTTGGAATATACTGTTACCCTTTAGATAATTAAGAGTAGGAAAATTAAAAATTAAAAGATTTTATTTTACTTTCATTTATTTTATCTCTAACACCTTTCCTTTCTTTTTGTAGGTCTGAGTTTCTGACCTATATCATTTTTGCTTTTTATTTTTTGGAGGATTCTTGTAATATTTATTGCAAGTTAGGTCTACTGCTGGCAAATGCCAACTATGCTTGTTTATCTGAGAAATCTTTATATCCCCTTCATCTTTTTTTTTTTAGGGATGAGGTGTTGCTCTGTGGCCCAGGCTGGAGAGCAGTGACATGATCATAGCTTAGTTTGAACTCCTGAGCTCCAGCAATCCTCCCAACTCAGCCTCCTGAGGACATGGAATTACAGGCATGCACCATCATACCTGCTCCACTTCACATTTGAAGAATAGGTTTTCTGGATAGAGAATCCTGAGTTGGTGACTTTTTCCTTTAAAAAAAAAAAAGGTTTAGGGGTACGTGTGCAGGTTTGCTATATAGGTAAACTGTGTGTCCCAGGGGTTTAGTATACAAATTATTTCATCACTCAAGTAATAAACACAGTATCTGATAGGTAGTTTTTCAATCCTTAGCCTCTTCCCACTCTCCAAGCTCAGGTAAGCCCTGGTGTCTGTAGTTCCCTTCTTTGTGGCCACATACACTCAAAGCTGAGCTTCCACTTATAAGTGAGAACATGTGGTATGTTCTGTTTGCAGTCCTATATGTAAAAAGCTTGAAAGTTATCACTCCTAGCATCACAACTAGAAAAACAGAACAAACTGACCTAAGATCTTAGATCTATCAAAACATAGAATTTGCAGGGTGAACTACACTCCTGAAGAGTGGAGAGAGAGAGAGAGAGAGAGAATATAGAGAAGAAGGACATTTTACCAGGGTCAGAAGCAATGCTGGAGCCAGGAACTTGTAAGAACATTTAAAGGCAATTGACTAATTTTCTGGTCCTGCTTAAGATAAGGCTTCCAGCTTCATCCATGTTGCTGCTGAGAAATCGTTATATCCCCTTCAACTTTTTTTACAGGTAAGGTCTTGCTCTGTGACCCAGGCTGGAGGGCAGTGGCATGATCAGAGCTCACTGCAGCCTCGAACTTGAGCTCAACAAAGGACATGATCTCGTTCTCATTCTTTTTTATGGCTGCAAAGTATTCTATAGTATATATGTACCACCTTTTCTTTATCCAGTCTACCACTGATGGGCATTTAGGTTGGTTCCATATCTTTGCTGTCGTGAATAGTGCTGTGATGAACATATGCATGTGTGTGTCTACAGTGGAAGAATTTATATTGGGTATACGCCTATAATAGGATTGCTGCGTCAAATGGTAATTGTTTAAGTCCTTTAAGAAATTGCCAGACTGCTTTCCGCAATGGCTGAACTAGGTCACACTCCCACCAGCAGTGCGTAACCATTCCATTTTCTCCATAACCTGGACAGCATCTGTTATTTGTTTATTTATTTTTGAGATGTAGTCTTGCTCTGTTGCCCAGGCTGGAGTGCAAAGGTGCTCATTGCACTCACTGGCTCATTGGCTCACTGCAACCTCCACCTCCTGGGTTCAAGCAGTTCTCCTGCCTCAGCTTCCCAAGTAGCTGAGACTACAGGCACACACGACCACACCCAGCTAATTTTTGTACTTTTAATAGAGACGGGGTTTCACCATGTTGGCCAGGCTGGTCTCTGGTCTCTAACTCCTGATCTCGTGATCCACCCGCCTCGGCCTCCCGAAGTGCTGGGATTACAGGCGTGAGCCACCGTGCCTGGCCAGCATCTGTTATTTAAGTTTTAATAGTAGTCATTCTGACTAGTGTGAGATGGTATGTTATTGTGATTTTGATTTGCATTTTTCTAATGATTAGTGATGTTGAGCATTTTTTTTCATATGCTTGTTGGCAGTGTGTATGTTTTCTGTTGAAATGTGCCTGTTAAGTGTCCTTTGCCCACTTTTTAACGGGGTTGTTTGTTTTTTGCTGGTTAAATTATTTAAGTTCTTTATAGGCTGGATATTAGAACTTTGTCAGATGCAGTTTGCAAATATTTTATCCCACTGTCTAGGTTGTCTGTTTACTCCATTGAGAGACTCTTTGGCTGTGCAGAAGTTCTTTAGTTTAATTAGGTCCCTTTTGTCAATTTTTGTTTTTGTTGCAATTGCTTTTGGTGTCTTTTTCATAAAATCTTTGACAGGTCCTGTAACAAGAATGATATTACCTAGGTTGTCTTCTGTGTTTTTTGTAGCTTTTGATTTTAGATTTAAGTTTTTAATCCATCTTGAGTTGATTTTTGTTTATAGTGTAAGGAGTGGGTCCAGTTTAAACCTTCTGCATATGGCTAGACAGTTATCCCAGCACCATTTATTGAATAGGGAATCTTTCCCCATTGTTTTTTTCTTTTCTTTTTTTTTTTTTTTTCTTGTGGATTGTTTTCGAAGACCAGATGGTTGCAGGTGTTCTTATCTCTGGGTTCTCTATTCTGTTCCATTGGTCTATGTGTCTATTTTTGTACCATTACCATGCTGTTTTGTTTACTGCTGCCTTGTGGTATAGTATAGTGAACTTCTGTTAATGAGCTGTGATGTTTACCAGTAATTCTCAGTTTTTCTTTTCTGCTATGGACTCAACTGTTTTCTATAAAAATTCATATGGTGAAGCCCTAATACCAATGTGATGGTATTTGGAGATGGGAGCTATGAGAGGTAATTAGGCTGATATGAGGTCATGAGGGTGAGGCCCTCATAATGGGATTTGTGCCCTTAAAAGAAAAGACACTGCAGAGTTGGCTATGGCTATGGGAGAACATAGTGAAGAGGTAGCAGTCTGCAAGTTGGGAAGTGTGCCCTCACCTTGCCTGCACCGTTGACATTGGATTTTCAGTTTCCTGAGAGGAAACAAATTTCTGTTGCTTAAGTCACCCAGGCTATGGTATTTTATGAGAGCGTAAACTGCCTAACACATCTTCCTTGGGTCAGTCAGGAAGGCTAGAGAGGATTGGAATGGAATATTTTATTTCCTTTTCCCCAGGTTAGTTAGGCTCTGATAAAACCCATGTTTGTTAGGTTCAAATAAAACAGTTTCCTCTGAGGGCAAGCCTTTATTAAGGAGAACAAAAAAACTCCAAGCATGTTAGAAAATAGTTACCTTTCTCTTTCCCTGCCTGAAGCAGGAGGGGATTTTTTTTCTCTGATCTTCACATTTAAAAATGCTTGGAGCTCCTAAGAGGTAAAACTCAGAAGCGAGAAAGTGGAAACCCCTCATAAGACTGGCTCCCCAGGCATTTTTATCTCTCAATCTAGTCTACACTCAAGCTCAGTCAGGGAAATTAGTCAATTCCCTTTAAATGTTCCTACAAGTTCCTGGCTCCAGCATTGCTTCTGACCCTGGTAAAACGTCCTTCTTCTCTCTATTCTGTCTCTCTCTCTCTCTCTCTCTCTCTCTCTCTCTCCCTCCAGTCTTCAGGGGTGTAGTTCACCCTGCAAATTCTATTTTTTGATCGATCTAAGATCTTAGGTCAATGTGTTCTGTTTTTCTAGTTGTCATGCTAAGAGTTATAACTTTCAAGCTTTTTACATATAGGACTGCAAACTAGAAGTCCCTCTACATCTAATTGTTAATATTTGTATATGGATGGGACACCCTATTGGAAATTCCAGAACACATTCCTGAAAATATATTACTTTCTTTGTCTTTCTATGATATATTGATTTATATGAAAATATTGCAGAAACTAAATGGGTAAGTTTGGACAGTCACTACAAAGTACACATAAAGGAGCTGAGAAAACACTAGCCTTGATTCTGAGTTTATTGAGTTTGCTTACAGGAAGAGAGTGTCAAAATACAAATATATCTCCTCCAAGTCACTTCGAGTATTGCCTGAAGCAGAGAAGAAATTGAAGAAAAGCCAGGAGTTCAGGACACTGACAACTTTGCCACAATTATTTTTTTCTTTCTTCCATCTAATGAGCATCAAAAGGGAAGATATTGCTCAGCTACCCCAGAGGTATGTGAAAAATTTTTCTCAACAGCCAGTTCTGCTGCTTCAAGAATCTGGGAGAAAAGGAAGCAGAATTACACGTGGCAAGTAAGGGTATTGTTGTAACCACCCAAATGTCAAGGGAGACATGAATCCAGTCTAACATGAAACAACAGTTTTGATAAACTTTTGAAACGGCTAATGAAGTGAACTTTAAATCTGGAGAATATATAATCACTCACATCATCTGTAAGACAAATATTTATGTGGTCCACTCTAACACTGTTTAGTAGGTGCCAAATAATTATGGTACTTTCTCTCACTTTGTTCTCTTGTTTGAGGAAACAGTAGAACTGATAACAGTAAATAAGAATGACAGAGTGTATCTACAATTGAGTACATATGTTGCTAAAAACAATAAGCGTCTAACACATAAAATGTATGAAACTGAAACCAAGGTCTACATTTTTGTACAATTAATAAAATAATCTGGATAAAAATAAACTCCAATATGGAGAAAAATGGGTTTGACATAATATCTAGACAGCTGGCTAGGTGAGTGCAGCTGAAAAAAATGCATAATTACATCTCTAATTGTTATGTTTTTATAAAACACAAGTCACAGGTCAAATGTAAGCATTTGTTTTTATTTTGCCAAATGATCGTGTCCAGTACACTATGTGAAGCCAAGCTAACTAAGATTAATGCACAATCTTAATTCAGTGTGATTGGAACTTCCTACTGGCATTTACGTATTGGTTTAAATCCATTAGAAAGCAGAACATCTATTATATTTAGTAGATGATTGAATGAATCCTATTTGTAAATGCTAATAATCAATGTAAGTTTAATGAAAACCATATCATTAAAATGAGGGCATATACTCAAGTCTAAAATTCACATTCTGTTCTCAACCTGAATTAGAATGGCCATAGTCTCAAAACTTTGCTCTTGTAACAAAATGAATAAAAAACAATAAGAGGTTTAATAATAATCTATATTTATTGCATTTGCTATTGAAGTATTTTTAATAGCAAGAGTCTGGGATAATATGAGAGAATAACTAAACAGCAGTGTGGGGTGATGTAAATAACCTCAGAGTGATCTGGATTCTTTCTATTCTTATTTCTGCATTAATTCACTGGGTTAATCGCTGGTGCAAAGTCACCAGCCATTTTTATTTTTCTGTATAAATTAATGTTTATTTGTCTTTAAAGTGAAGTAGTTACACAAAACTTTAAGTTTTGACTGTTGAAAGATTATCTGAAACTATGACATTGCTAACAAAGCTAGCAGGACTCCCATTTCCATAAACTATTTATTATAATTACTATTAAAATGGTCACTCTCTGATATTGGGGCTTTTGTGACTGTTATGTAGGATCCTGCACCTGTCACAGAACAGGGGACTAGTAGAACATTAGTATCTTCAGGTTCACTTTCTACTGTTGGTCCATATTCAGTCTTGAGTTGTAATTTCTATGTATTCTATGCATGGAACTCTATTATTCCCTATTTAAACTTCCTCAAAACTCAAGGAGTTCATTTTATTCTTATATGCATTTTGCAAATATTTGCCTTTATTATTCACCTAACAGTCATCTTTCTTCTATATGACCTGATTCTGACTCTATCTCCCCGTAAGTGGATTCTATGTGGTAATGGGAAACGTGTCATACCGCTTGCCTTTCTGATACAAATAATGGCATACTTCATTTTATTGTGCTTGATTTTATCATACTTTGCAGATATTGTGTTTTTTACCCACTAAAGATTTGTGCAACCCTGCCTCCAAAAAGTCTATACGTGCCATTTCCCCAACAACATGTGTCCACTTTGAGTTTTTGTGTCGTGTTTGCAATTCTCACACTATTTCAAACATTTTCATTATTGTTATATCTGTTATGGTGATCTGTGATCAGTGATCTCTGGTGTTACTATTGTAATTGCTTCAGGACACCAGGTGCAGCATCCATATAAGACGACAAACTTAATTGATCAATGTTGTGTGTGTTCTGCTTGCTACACCGACAGGTCTCTCTGTTATCTCTCTCCCTCTTCTCAAGCCTCCCTTTTTCCTGAGACGTAAGGATACTGAAATTAGGCAAATTAATAATCCTGTGATGGCCTCTAAGTTTTCAAGTAAAAGGAAGAGTCCCACATTTCTTACTTTAAATCAAAAGCTAGGAATGATTAAGTTTAGTGAGGAAGGCATGTCAAAAACCAAGATAGGCCAAAAGCTAGGCCTCTTGCACCAGTCAACCAAGTTGTTAATGTCAAATAAATGTTTTTGAAAGAAATTAAAAGTGCTACTCCAGTGAACACATGAATGGGAAGAAAGTGAAACAACCTTATTGCTTAGATGGAGAATGTTTTAATGGTCTTAATAGAAGATCAAACCAGCTACAAAATTCCCTTAAGACAAAGCCTAACCCAGAGAAAGACTCTAGCTCTCTTTAATTCTGTGAAGTCTGAAAGAGGCAAGGAAGCTGTCGAAGAAAAGTTTTAAGGTAACAGAAGTCAGTTCATGATGTTTAAGGAAAGATGATATCTCCATAACATAACAGTGCAGAGCAAAACAGCAAGTGCTGTTATAGAAGCAGCAGCAAGATCTAGCTGAGGTAACTGATGAAGATGGCTATGCTAAATAACATACTTTCAATGTAGATGAAGCAACCTTCTATTGAAAGAAGATGCTATCTAGGACTTTCATAACTAGAGAGCTTGGCTTAAAGTCTTTAAAGAACAGGCTGACTCTCTTATTAGGAGCTAATGCAGCTGGTGACTTTAGGTTGAAGGCAATCTTATTAACCATTCTAAAAATCTTAGGGCCTTTAAGAATTATGCTCAATCTACTCTGTCTGTGCTCTCTCTATATAATGGGAGTTTGAAAGAAGTTTATTCCAATCCTCATGGATGACTTTGAGGATTTCAAGAGTTCAGTGAGAAAAGAAACTGCAATTGTAGTAGAAATAGCAAGTGAACTGGAATGAGAAGTGGAGCATGAAGAGGGGACTGAACTGCTGCAATCTCATGATCAAACTTGGTGAATGAGGAGTTGCTTCTTATGGATGAACAGCAAAAGTGGTTTCTTGAGGTGGAATCTGTTTCTTATGAAGGTACTGTGAGAATTGTTGAAATGACAACATAAGATTTAGAATTTCATTAACTTAGTTGCTACAACCATGGCAAGGTTTGAGAGGATTGAATCCAACTTTGAAAGAAGTTCTAATGTGGGAAAATGCTATCAAGTGGCTTCACATGCTGCAGATATTTCATGAAAGGAAGAGTCAATCAGTGAGGCAAACTTCTTTGTTATCTTATTTGAAAAATTGCCACAGCCAACCCAGGCTTTAGCAACCACCACCCTGATCAGTCAGCAGCCATCAGCATGGAGGGAAGACCCTCCACCAACAAAAAGATTATGACTCCCTGAAGGCTCAGATGATCTTTAGCATTTTTTTTAGCAATAATGCATGTTAATTATGATATACACATGTATATTTTTAGACACAATGCTATAGCACATTTAATAAACTACAATATAGTAAAAACGTAACTTTTATATGTACTGGAACACAAAAACAATGCACTTGACTAACTGTCACCATATTCACTTTTTTTCTGGTGACTTGGAACTGAACATGCAATATCTCCAAAGTATGCCTGTAGATCGCTTTATCTAAAAAATATTTCCTATGTACCTACAATAGACCAAGTCCTTTTAAGTTGAGTATGACCTAACAAAAATTACATGACTCAAAAGCAATTTCACCAGGCTGTGTTTTCTATCTAGTGTTAGTCAATATTTTTCTTTTCTGGTATGTGTGAGTTGCAATATGATCATAAGGACCTGCTGCTGGACACAAAATAAGATCTCGCTAATGTATTCATTGTAAGTTAACAGCCGGTTTTCTGAGAGAGTATACATTTTTACTAGAAATATTTTCTACCAATGTGCCCAAGAGATATTGAATATTTAATGAAGTATGCAGCAGCTCACAGGAAACCCATAATAATTATTGTCTTAATATAAAATAAAGATGGATTTTTAAAATTTTTCTTTTTTCTCTCCGGAAATACATTGCTTCAGTGGAGGAGTTTATGTTCATAACTGAGGGGTTCTACTTTTTGTATGTAGGCTCTATACTCTCAAACTAGCAATAATATCTTAATATATTTTACAGATAGTGTTCAATATCCATTTAGCATATCCTTAGCTACATATGTGATCTATGAGAAAACACACGTAAGCATTAGAATACATACCAAAATAAATGAAACCTACTGGGAAATAAATCTAATATGAGTATGACCAGAATTAAAGAATGAAGACATACCGGAACATTCCAACCTGTGTTGCTTTTTTAAGAGCTGAGGCCATTTGGCATTGGACTACCCAAAAAACAAAAACAAAAACAAAAAAGCTTGGCTTGCAAAGTCTTAGGAGACTTTCCTGTGTTGGAAGCAGCCTGAAAACAAGAATATAAATACCTGTTGCATAACCTTCCAGATGAACAATGTTAATAAAGCTTACATATAAGAAATTGCTTTCTTGTTTACCACTGATACTTGCTCTTGGCTCAAAGTTATTCACCCTTGGAAGAGCATTGCTCAGGAGCTCTTAGAACACTATGGCTGCTCAAATTTTGGTCCTTCTCCCAGGACCAGGATTGACAGATCTTACTTGTTCTTATTATTCACATTTCAAATAGAAGATATTAAAGGAAAATAGTCTGAGATAAAAGCTGCAAGCCATCACTGAGTGGTTCATTTGATATAAAAGCCAATGCAAGATGAAAGTAAAGACACACATTCTGTGTGTGTGTGTGTGTGTGTGTGTGTGTGTATAACATGTATGTATAGGACAAACATATATTATATATGTATATATATGTGTGTATATATATAACATATCTATAAAACACGTATATTTATTTATTTGTCCTGGTTAAGAAATAACAACTAAAGCTTCATTCCTGTTATTTATGAGCCAGTTCAAAGTTCCTGCCTTCCTCCAGGTCTGACTGAAGTCATTCTCATTGGTCTTGACTAGATTCTCACTCTATCCCTTGTCTTCTTCCATCAGCAGCTCTGAGGTTTGGAATAGGGTGTAAGAAGACTAAGAAAAGGAAAATGTAAGTAAACAGCAGAAAACAGATGGAGAAAAACTGGGAATGGAAAATGTTGAGGCAACAGCATAATTTTGTTCAGAAATAGAGTGGATACTTTAAAAAGCTAAAAGATCTTTCTTTCAATATTCACTTCCTTTCCATTTGTATGTTTTATTTTGTTAGTATTTTTAATGGACATATTTGCATTTTTTAAAGGAGTAAAAGAAAATTTCATGAGGCTGTAGAAGTAACTGTGAAAAACTATACTGTAAAAGTTTCATATTGTACTCATTGATACATTTATTCAGCTCTTTTACATATGAACATAAGTCAGTGCAGCAGACAATATAAATTGTACCTGGTCATTTAATGTATTAAACGACCCATTTTAAATAGAACATCTTTGATCACCCAGTGATTGAAAACAAAAGATTAAAGGAAAAACGATTTGTGGCCCCAGACTTTTCAAAGAATCATTGTGTCACTTGTTTTCATAAAATGTATTAATTTAGGAGAATTACAAATCATTTCTGAAAGGCCACTCCATCAAAATACAGAGAGGCATGTGCCACAGAAGACAAAGATCAAGCTGCATACAATGTGGTTCGAAAAAGTCCAGTGATCTTATTAATAATGAAAAGATGTAAAGTTGTGATTACATGAAATTTTTTCTAACCTGAAATGCTGAATTTTATTTATGACAAGTTTCGTTCTTAGAACTTCAAAGAACACTTTAAAGCACAGTGTTATTTTTTTCCTCGTCATGCTGAAAGTATGAAGCCAGGTCTGAATCTTGGCAGCACAGCAATATGCTTGTTGAATTTCATGTGAAATTAGGTTTCTGACAATTTTAAATGTTTTTTCTAAACTTTTTTAAAAAACAAGTTTCCTCTAATTGCCACATAGTTTTTATGAAATAGAATTGTATAATACATCAATTCATCTTGTTGTCAATGAAAATTTGTTGTACCTAATGATAATCATAATAGTTTACACTTACTGAGTGCTTTTCTGTGTCAGGCACTGTTATAAGAGTGCGGAATGTTTAGTTCACTTAATATC
Source organism: Macaca thibetana thibetana (assembly GCF_024542745.1). NCBI lineage: Eukaryota > Metazoa > Chordata > Mammalia > Primates > Cercopithecidae > Macaca > Macaca thibetana. The sequence goes on from NC_065590.1 coordinate 7,072,207, forward strand.
ACAGCAACCCTATATTATAGGCCCCTGGTGTTAAACCTATTTTGCAGATAAAAAGAAAATTGAGGCTCAGAAAGGATCATTTAAGGGTGGGTAGAAATAAAGGAAGATATTTTTCTGGACGCCAAAGTTCAAGGTGGCAGAAATCACAGTGATAAACACAGTGAGCTATTGATCAGCACAATTGTCCAACAGAATATTTAACTACTAAGATGTCATATGCTTCTCATTTCCTACAAGGTACTTACATCTCTCAGTCTCCTTAAACTGTGTATACGAAGCACCTTAATAAAGGCTTCACATCAAGTTAAATGAGTAGTATGGTTCCATACTGTATTGCTGCTAACCATGTAACATAGACATTGTTGTGAGATTATAAGAGCAGCAGAGACCCACTAAGGTTGAAAATAGAGGGACAATAACAACCTTCACAGTTCATATGCCGTCCTCTTGACCTTGAGAAATATTCCAGAATGATCCATGCTGTCTTCCCTTAAGATGTGTTCAACCAAGTTTTTCTGTTACCGTGATTATGGCTAAATCAAAAATCTTTATTCTGGCTTCAGAACTTTTCCTGATCTTGGCTTAGAATTCTAGGTTGTGACGTCCAGACGAATTATTTTCAAACTCCTCCGTATCACAGATTAACTAAATGATTAATAGGACTTTGATGTGTCTAGAGTCTTTAAAAGAAAAGGAATGCTGAGAGGTATGGAGAGGCAATATTCTCTTGAAAGGTTGTACGTGCAGGGGAGAAACCTGGAAAAGCAGAATAAATGTTTTGTTTCAATAAATTTGACAAATTTTCTGTAGTTTTCTGTAGTTTCTCCTTAAATAAAATGGGAAATGTGTGACTGGAATGTACACAGTGATTCAACTACTTAAAACATCTGAACGACGTAAGTCTACAAAGACTCAGAGAAGTTGCTGATTTTCTTTCACTCCAAAATATCAGCAGATGTAGCTCTCTTGCTTTGTCATAGTGCCACATTTTAAATGAAAAATGTCACTAACATTTTTCTTGTGCATTGAATACTTTCTTTTTAAAAAAGAAATGTAACATATTGGGATTGACTTCAAAAGTGATGATTTTTTTTTTTTTTCCAGAACAATGTTCCATCCTGCTGGGCTTTTCCCCCAACTACATTATAACCATTTTAACATGAAATAACTGTAACCCAGACGTGAGTGGATACGTGAAAAAAATTCATTGGCACGGGAATTCAGTTCTTTCTCTTATTTTTCTCTGACCTTGAGTAAATCACCTTGGTTTGCTAGCTTATTAAGACAAATAAGAAACGGCAAAAAAATCCAACAGTGATTTTCATTATACATCTTCTCAGGAATGTCAAGATGTTTATTACAATGAAGAGGCAGTAGTTCCATGATCACAAGTTTCACTGGTATAGACCATATCTGATTTACAACTTTTGGAAAAAAAAAGAATTTGTTAGGTACTATTTTTTTTAAGTTTTTAAAAAGAAATATGTTGAGGACAAAATACCTCTCTGAATTATCCTTGAGTTTCCATAGGGTCTGCCAAAATATTGTTCACATACTAAGTTTCCAACAAATGTGCTTTGAATCACGCTAGTGAAAGCCATTACTTTCATTGGCTGTGAATAGAGTACAGAGACTCTAAAAGGTCTTTAGAAATAAAATTGCAAGACGTATGGATTCAGATTAGCATTCAGATACCTACCATCATAAAGGACCTATCATTTAATAATGTGTGTCTGATACTTTTCCACATCAAATTGAAGAACCAAGCATATACTTTCCAGAACAATATTTGTCACCTTTTAAAATTTTTTAATAACTAAGTAAATACATTTCAAATATACTTTTTTTTTTTTTTTAGAAGAGTTTAGATTTATCATTTGTTTGTTTTAAGACAGAGTCTTGCTCTGTTGCTGGGCTGGAGTGCAGTGGCGCGATCTCGGCTCACTGCAAAGTCTGACTCCCCAGTTCAAGTGATTCCCCTGCCTCAGCCTCCCAAGTAGCTAGGATTACAAGCACACACCACTACGCCTGGCTAATTTTTGTACTAGAGTAGAGACAAGGTTTCACTATGTTAGTCAGGATGGTCTTGATCTGCTGACCTCGTGATCCGCCCGCCACAACCTCCCAAAGTGCTGGGACTACAGGCATGAGCCACTGCGCCCAGCCTAGAAGACTTTAGATTTAAATGGTAGGGGAGAGATCCTCATACACCCCATACTCAACTTCTCTTTTTGTTAACTCTTTATATTAGTTTGGTACATTTTGTTACAGTTAAGGAACCAATGTTGATAAATCATTGCTAACTAAAATTTACATACGATTTAGCTTCCTTAGTTTTCACTGATGTCCATTTTCTGTTCCAGGTCTCCATCCTGGACATCATTACATTTCACTATGCATTTCCTTGGGCTCCTCTTGGCTGGGGTCATTTCTCAGACTCTGTTTTTAATGACCTTGAGAGTTTTGAGGAATCCTGGTCTGACATTTTTCTAGAAAGCCTCTTAATTAGAATTTCATTATGGGTTGTTAGGAGGAAGTCCACAGAGGTAAAGCACACTTCTCATCACATTTTTTCAAGAGTATATATTGTCGGTATGACATATCGTTGTTGATGTTAACCATCACTTGCTGAGATAGAGTTTATCAGCTTTCTCCACTGTAAAGTTACCGTTTTCCTCCTTTTCCATATCCTACTCTTTTATTTATTTATTTATTTATTTATTTATTATCATTATACTTTAAGTTGTAGGGTACATGTGCATAACGTGCAGGTTTGTTACATATGTATACTTGTGCCATGTTGCTGTGCTGCACCCATCAACTCGTCATTTACATCAGGTATAACTCCCAATGCAATCCCCCCCCCTCCCCCCTCCCCCCTCCCCATGATAGGCCCCGGTGTGTGATGTTCCCCTTCCTGAGTCCAAGTGATCTCATTGTTCAGTTCCCACCTATGAGTGAGAACATGCGCTGTTTGGTTTTCCGTTCTTGTGATAGTTTGCTAAGAATGATGGTTTCCAGCTGCATCCATGTCCCTACAAAGGACACAAACTCATCCTTTTTTATGGCTGCATAGTATTGCATGGTGTATATGTGCCACATTTTCTTAATCCAGTCTGTCACTGATGGACATTTGGGTTGATTCCAAGTCTTTGCTATTGTGAATAGTGCTGCAATAAACATACGTGTGCATGTGTCTTTATAGCAGCATAATTTATAATCCTTTGGGTATATACCCAGTAATGGGATGGCTGGGTCATATGGTACATCTAGTTCTAGATCCTTGAGGAATCGCCATACTGTTTACAAGAAAAAAACAAACAACCCCATCAAAAAGTGGGCAAAGGATATGAACAGACATTTCTCAAAAGAAGACATTCATACAGCCAACAGACACATGAAAAAATGCTCATCATCACTGGCCATCAGAGAAATGCAAATCAAAACCACAATGAGATACCATCTCACACCAGTTAGAATGGCGATCATTAAAAAGTCAGGAAACAACAGGTGCTGGAGAGGATGTGGAGAAATAGGAACACTTTTACACTGTTGGTGGGATTGTAAACTAATTCAACCATTATCCATATCCTACTCTTTGAAGGAAATCACTACGTGTGACTCACTTAAGAAGGGAGAACTTATGCTCCACCTCCTTGAAGACACAGTATCTATATATGTAAATAAATTAATCAAAACTCTTCTTCACAAGCAATCTATTTATTCAAACATTTACATCTATTAGTTTAGACTCATAGGTATCTATTTTATACTTTGGACTACAATCCAATACTATTTATTGATTTACTTGCTGAAATTGTTGTATGCCAATTTCTTGGGATTATACAGATAATAATTTTATCTGTGAAAAAAAGAGAATTTAATTTTTCCCTTCCTATCCTGTATATTTTTTTCCTGTCTTTTGCACTAGCTAGAAATTCTAGTATGAATCTACATAGGAGTGGGATTAGAAGACATCCTCGCTTTGTTTTTGCTTTTAGGTAGAAAGCATCTAGTCTCTCACTATTAAGTATGTTCTTAGCTGTAGGTTTTATTAAGATGCTTTTCACCAAGTTGAGAAAGTTCCCTTATATGCCTGGTTGCTAATAATTTTTTCATGAATGGTGCTGGATTTGTCTTATAAAGCCTTTTCTGTATCTATTGATATGATCACTTGATTTTTCTTTATTAGGTCATTGATGTGATGAAATACATGAATAGATTTTTGAATACTGAACTAGCCTTGCATATCTGAAATAAATCCCACTGGGTTGTGCTATGTATTTTTTAATACATTACTAGATTTCATATTGCTAAGGATTTTTACATCTATGCTTTTGAGAAATATTGGCTGGTAATTTTCCTTACTGTATGTCTTTATCTGTTTTTCATATTAGGGTATTGTTGGCTTTATACAATGAATTAGAAAGTATTTCCCAAGCTTCTACTTTCTGGGAGATATGATGAAGAATTGGTGTCATTTTTATTTCTTAAATATTATATAGAATTTGTCAGTTAAATAATTCACCTTGTTATTTTTTGTTTTGAAGGTTATTTATTATTGATTTGATTAGTAGGTGTCAGCCTATTCAGCCTAGTTGTTGCTCCTTGTGTGAGTTTTGGTGGTTTGTGTCTTTCAAAAAATTGGTCAACTTAATCTATATTATATTTGTGGACATAAGCTTGTTATAATATTTCTTTATTATAAATTTTTAAAATTTATTTTCTTTTTTACTTTTTAATTTAATTTAATTTTAAGTTCTGGGATCCATGTGCAGGATATGCAGTTTTGTCACATAGGTAAACATGTACCATGGTGGTTTGCTGCACCTATCAACCCATCACCGAGGTATTAAACCCCATATGCATTTGCTATGTATCCTGATGCTCTCCTTCCCATATTTCTTTATTATATTTTTATGTTCATGGGACTCATAATGCCCAACTTTCTTTCATTTCTGATACTGCTCATTTTTTTCAACTCTTTTTTCGTAGTTAACCTGGCAAGAGGTTTGTCAACATTATTTTATTTTATTTATCTCATTGATCTGTTCAAAGAATCAGTTTTTCGGTGTTGACTTTTTCTCTGTTGTTTTCCTACGTTCAATTTCATCTCTAATTTTTCTTATTTATTTTATTTTATAATAAAATAAAGCATGACTCTTCCTTTTCTAGTTTCCTAAGGTGGGAGTTTAAGATGAACATTAAATCTTCTTTCATTTCTAAAATATGCATTTAATCCTTTAAACTTCCCTGTAAGCACTACTTTTTTTTCATCCCACAGATTTTGATAAAAGTATTTTCATTTTAATTTTGTTAAAATTATTTTTAGATTTCTGGCTGGGCACAGTGGCTCCCGCCTGTAATCGCAGCACTTTGGGAGTCCAAGGCAGGAGGATCACTTGAGGTCAGGAGTTTGAGACCAGCTTGGCCAACATGGTGAAACCCTGTTTAAACTAAAAAAAAACAAAATAAATAAATAAATAAATAAGCCTGGCGTGGTGGCACTTGCCTGTAATCCCAGTTACTCAGGAGGCTGAGGCAGGAGAATTGCTTGAATCCGGGAGGCAGAAGTTACAGTGAGCCAAGATCATACCACTGCACTCCAGCTTGGGCAACAGAGAGAGACTTTGTCACACACACACACAGAATTTAAAATTTCCTCTTGAAATTTCTTTTTGACCAATGTGATACTTACTGGTGTGATTAATCTCCAAATATTTGGATATGTTCAAACTATATTCCTGTTATTTCTTTTTAGTTTAATTCTATTGTGGTCTGGCAGCATAGATTGTTGGAGTTCCACTATTTTGAATTATGTAAGGTGTGTTTTAAGGCCCAGATGCAGTCATTTTGGTAAATGTTCCACGTGAGATAGAGAAGAATATGAATTCTCCTGGTATTGAGTGGAGCACTATACAAATGTCAATTAGATTAAGATGGTCGATGATAATGTTTACATCAACTCTAGTCTGACTGATTATCTGCCTGCTCGGTCTATCAATTATTGACAGAGGCATGCTGCAGTCTCTAACTATTACAGTGGATTTGTCTATTTCTCCTATCAGTTCTGTCTGCTTACCTTACATTTTTTGATGCCCCGTTGTTAGGTGTGTACACCTAAAATAGACAAATCCACTATTATAGTTAGAGACGTCAGCATGCCTCTGTCAATGATCGATAGACCAAGCAGGCAGATAATCAGTCAGATTAGAGTTAGGATTGTTATGCCTTCTTCGAAAATTGACTCCTTAATCATTGTGTAATATCACCTTTTCTCCAGTGTGATTTTTCCGGGTTCTGAAATATGTTTTCCCTGCAATTAATATATTTGTAATCTTTCTATAATTTTTCTCATAGAGAGTTAGTGTCTTGAAACTCTTTTAGCAGTAACCCACCATTAGTATAGCGGAACTCTATTTGTTATGTGGAAAAGTATGGTGGAATGAAAGTTTTATACAGTTTCCTCAATTTCAGTCTTTTACTTTGCTTATTCTTGACCTGTGACCTTCAATTCTAGTTCTTAACTTTTGTTCTCCCTTTTACCTGAGACAGGACAGCTTGAGGGAACTGTGTAGGAGAAATGCCTTTCCCCAGGTAAGACAAGGCTCTGATAAGGGTTTTGTCCCCCTCTGGGGAATGGGCTTCTATTGTTGAGAATGCTTTTCTTGTTTCAGTTGGAGTATTCATCTAGGATTTTTTTTTTTTTTTTACTGTGGCAATGTGACAATCTGGTGGGGTTCCTGAAAGTAAAATCCATGAAAATCTGAAAACTCCTGAGACTGAAGCCCCAGGAGTTGTTCACTGTCATGCTGGTACATACTCAGCCTTCAGCTACTTGTCAAAATTACCGTTTTAAGTTTCTACCAGTTTATGTCTCAAGCAGTTTCTCCTCCAAGTAAACAAATCTTAGCTGGGACTCTAGATTTGCCTGTCTACCCATATTTCAAGTGATGGTTTGCTAGTACTTCACCAATGCATGCAAGTGAAACTGTTGAGTTTCTATGTGTTTTTCTTGTAAGAATTGAAGTGACAATTACTCAGGTCTTTACATTTAGGGTTGAAACAGAAAATCTTGCCACTGTCTTGATATATCTTTTTGCACTTACCTACTTTATATTAAAGAGTTAAAAACATAACCTTTCTTCTCTTCTTGGAGGGTATATACACACAATCATTCAGTCTGACTTATTTAGATGAATTATTGATTTGGAAGAATTTTTTTGTTAAATTATATTTTTATTAAAATAGCCATGTTCTTGAACATTCTTTTAATACTATGTTACAGATTTATGTTCAGACATATTCAAAATTTTTATGAAAAAACTATTAGTAAGTTCTGAGTCAACTCTTCATCAGAAATAATTACGTGATAAGCCATTTCAAAGACATAAGGTTATTGACAGAATGGAATAAACCTAATTTTTCCTTATATAAGCAAATGTAACCATAGTCTTAAAAAACAAAAGCCCTGAAATATTCTGGTTATTTTGTGCATTGGGGCACGAGTTTTCTTCCTCTCTAGGACATAAGAGGAAGCACCTCTTTAAAGATTGATGTGCTGGATCCTGCACAAGACTCTGTTTCTTCAAATAAAATTTCTTAGTTTTAGATATTGTGTCAGGAGTGATTTTGTCCCTGGAAATTTTGTGCTTCGTAAAGTTATAACATGCAGAATAATCTCATAATGAGTAGACAGCAGCTATAGAGGTTATATCAGTCTAACTTATATATATGTCTTTTCTCCTGAGGAGATAGTGAATGGAATAAGAAGGAAAAACAATAGTAAGAAAACATCCATTTTTATTGTTGCTGTTGTCATATAATTTTAAAGTTCCCTTTCCTGCATAAAAAAGGAAATTAGAACTATTAGACACAGCATGAGAAAAGTATTTTATGACATCTACGTAGTGTTTTTAATGTCTCTTTTTTGTTTTACAGAAATATACATAAAAATCATTACTATTTTACAACTGTTTTAGTAAAGCATTGAAGCCAAAGGCAAGTCCTGTTTTCTATATTCACCAACATCAGCAAAAAGTATTCCTAAACTGTAGCATGCAACTTTAATTAATTCAGGGGTGAAACTAGGCTACCTTTTTCCAGGATATTCTTGAAAGGTTCTTACTTTGTCTCTGCTTCATCCACATTGGCATATTTAACCTGTTTTATAAAAGCTACCAATAGTTACAGTTTGAAAATCTTATTGTAAAAATTACAACTGCTTTTGAGTAGACGTTTAATGTAACTTTTATTTGAAATAGTTTAAGATTCAGGAGTAGTTCCAAAGTGCAAAGAACTTCTCCCAATGTATATATACCATATAGTAGGGTCACATCCAAGATATTGATGTTGATTCTAGCAGACTTTTATAAAAGGAGAATATGTACTTATTCCAGCTCACAAAAAGCAATTCATCCATTATGAATCTATGTACTCTATATGTCTACATGGTATGCTAGAAATCCCGGATTAAAAATAAGAAGATAAGTAGAGCAACTGAAAACCTAAGGAAGAAAAGAAGAAGAATAAGACAGCAACTAGATAACTCTCACTGTCTCATAACTCTATATGCCAAGATTGTTCCATATCCCAGGTACAGCTAAGTTCTTTCTTCCTCCTTTCACTTTTCCCTTTCTCAGGGAGCTCTCTCATGGAACATCCAGCAAAATGGGTCAGCCTAATGACTTCCCAGACCTGTGCACCGAGGAGTAAGAACAGCCGGAAGCATGCACCAAACCTGCACATGTACCCTCTGAGTCTATAATAATAATTGTAAAAGACGGCCAGAAGAACAAACCCATATATGTTTAATGAGCATAAATAAAGTATTTCATGAGAACTAAGAATATTGATATGGCTCCGATGAGTGGAGAAACACCAGGGTTCTTGTCTTGAACCAAACTGGATAAAACCACATGGACACACATGGGGTGGTTTTAAGGAGCAGAGAGTTTAATAGGTGAGTAAGAAGGAAGAAGATCCTCCATACAGAGACAGAGGGAGGGGGCTCCAAAGCTGAGAGAGGAAACCCCCGAGGACTGCAGAAACCAACCAGGTATATGAGGAGGCTGGTGGATGCAGTGTCTGATTTGCATAGCAGTTAGGGGATTGGTTTGGCCAGGTATGTCATTCACATAGCCCACGACAAAACTGGCCCTCCCATCTTAGCCTTTTAATATGCAAATGCAGGGTGCCATGATGTTATACATACATGAGGATGCACCATGTGATGTATTTAAAATTTTCAGATAATTCTTTTTGATAAATTTTGCCCCTATCAAGTCATACCTTTTTATTACCTCTAAGTATGATTTCTCACTTTTTGACTGATAAAGTAACTATTTCATGAGAAGTAGTCAGATTTATTTTATTGAAGTGAGGGTGCTTAGGATTCTAGGGTAATTTCTTCCCTACTTTTTGTGGGTCAAATACCAACATTCCATATGATAAATGAGTTAAAACTAGAAAAATGAATCATGAAATCTAGATTTCTAAGTGGAAACTTCTTTCAGAAGAATTTTTGCCTTTTTAATCTTTGATGACTTTCCATCATTAAAAACACAAAAGTAAGATATTACTGGCAATATTGAAAGAAATCACTTTGGTGGTGCTCTGGCAATGCATTTTCTGATACTGCTAAATCCTGCCCAGTGTGAGCGACTCTCATGCAATGTTACAGAAGCTGCAATGTTAAAATTGGTTCTCTAGGTAATAGCATTTCTGACAAATTAATAATGTGATGCTTTGCTCGGCCCATGAGATTTTTCATTACATATTCCCCAACTGTTATTTACAATATGATGACAACTTGTAATTTGTCAAGAGGTAAAGAACAGCAGGAGTAGCTTTAAGAGATGAACGTAAATGAATCTCCAGCATAAGACGGGTGGTCAGTGGTCGTTTGGAAAATTCACAAGTCATTGCTTTTTTCTCCCTTCTCCCTCATACTTCAGTTCTTTAGAAGATTTTTACTTCTCTATACATAGAATAGAGCAAAGGCCAAATACCAGTGTAGGTAAAAAAAAGACTCTTCTTGCCTTGGTATAATCACCACAATCTCTTGGGAAAAAAAATTATGGTAGCTTTCTCAAAGTTAGCCCTCTGTACTATACCACAGAGAAACAACCAGCTGAAACACAGGCTTGTAAATGGTCAGTTGCCCAAAATAAATTTCATGATTTATGTGATTTCTCTCTAGTGAGTAGTCCAAGAAGCCGATTTCATTTTTCTTCCTGCTTGGTGCTCCCATTGAGAAGAGGAATGGTATTTTCTAAGTAATTTATTTGGAAGGCTGATGATATGACTGACTGGACAGAGCTGGAAGCACAGTATTCAAATCTGCCACTACCTGCTGTGGGATCATTAAGGACTCTTCAATATTTCAGTATATATTGTGTAATTAATTAGCTATGATGTGAAACTGGAAATATAAAGGCCAGCAGAAGAGGGGGAAATTCCAAATTGTTACTATGCAGGAAAAGGCAAAAACAAATTGGAAATGAGGTAGGAAAAAATTGGAGTTGATATGAAAGAAGATAGGATTGAAAGCAAGGTTAGTCCTGGAATTAGCAGACAGTAAAGGGTATTTAAAAGAAAAGCCAAAATAAAGGCAGAAGTAATGAAAGAAGAATAAGAGCTTTAAAAGCCATAAAGAAAAAAAAGGAAGCAGCAAGGTAGAAATTTATGGTGTACAGCTTACGATAAAAGATTATGAGTAAAATCAAGGAAAGCAAAATGTTTTGTTTCTGTTTTTCCTTTTAAATAACTTTGAATGCTACTCTAATACAGCTTTTTCAATCCTAGGCCTAGGTATAAAAAGACAATGTAAAAATCAGTTGCCAAAATCTAGGAGACGTTTCTACTAAATGCCAAGCAGGTGGGACCATTGGTTCTGAAAATGTACACTGCTAATCCACCCATGCTCTGCTGCCTAAGGCACAGCTAGCTTGCCCACCTCAAAGTAAGAAGGGAGGTATTTTATTGATTCTATGTCTTCTTCCAGGTCTCTTTTTCAAAAAATCTTGGTCTTACTAGCCAAAGCAATCTACTGAATATTCAACACAATCCCTATCAAAATACAAATGACATTTCTCACAGAAATAAAAAATAATCCTAAAATTTATACAGAATCACAGAAGACCCAGAATAGCCAAAACAATCTTGAGCAAAAAGAATAAAGCTGGAGGCATTTTATTACCTGACTTGAAATTATAATACAAAGCTATAGTAACCAAAACAGCATCTACTGGCATAAAAACAGACACACAGACCAAGGGAACAGAATAGACAACCCGGAAACAAATGCATGCGTTTTTAGTGAATTCATTTTTGACAAAGGTACCAAGAACATACAATGGGGAAAGGACAAACCCTTCAGTAAATCATGCTGGAAGAACTGCATACCCATATGCAGAAAAATGAAACTAGACCCGTATCTCTGGCCATATACAAAAATCAAATAAAAATGGATTAAATACTAAATCTAAAACCTGAAACTTACAGAACTGTTAGGAGGAAACATTGGGGAAACATTCTAAGACATTGGTCTGGGTGAACATTTTATGCCTAAGACCTCAAAAGTACAGGCAAACAAAGCAAAAATGGACAAATGAGATCACATAAAGCTAAGAAGCTTATGTGCAGCAAAAGAAACAATAAACAAAGTGAAAGGAAAACCCACAGAATGGGAGAAAATATTAGCAAACTACCCATCTAACAAAGAATTGACAAGCAGAATACATGAGAAACTCAAACAACTCAATAGGAAAAAGACGAAATAATCCAGTTTAAAAATGAGAGAATGATCTGAAGAGGCATTTCTCAAAAGAAGGCTACAGATGACCAACAGATAGATAAAAAGTGTTAGGCATAACTAATCATCAGATAAATGCAAATCCAGACTACAATGAGATATTGTCTCATCCAAATTAAAATGACTTTATCCAAAAGACAGGCAGTGACAAATGCTGGCAATGATGTGGAGATAGGGAAAACCTTTTGCACTGTTGGTGGGAATGGAAATTAGTGCAGCCACTATGGAAAACAGTGTGGAGGTTTCCCAAACTAAAAACAGAACCACAACATGATTCAGCAATCTTGTTGCTGGGTGTATATCCAAAAGAAAGAACATCAGTATATTACAGAGATATCTGGACTCTCAAGTTTATTGCAGCACTATTCACAATAACCAAAATATGGAATCAACCTGAATGTCCATCAATAAATGAATGTATAAAGAAAATGTGGTACATATACTCTATGGAATATTATTTAGCCATAAAAAGAATGAAATCCTGTCATTCGCAACAACATGGATGGAACTGGAAATTATTATGTTATGTGAAATAAGCCAGGTATAGAAAGACAAATATTGAATGTTCTCACCCATATGTGGGAGCTAAAAATATTGAACTCACGGAGACAGACAGTAGAATGATGGTTATAGATAGGTTATAGATGGTTGCCAGAGGCTGGGAAGGGTAATAGGGGGAGGGAGGATAAATGGGGGGTGCTTAATAGCTACAAAAATACAGTTAGAAGGAATAAGATCTAGTGTTTAGTGGAACACTAGGGTGTTGTTAACTATAGTTAACAGCGTTAACTATTGTGACTGTAGTTAACAACGATTTATTGTATACTTCAAAATAACCAAAAGAATTAAATTGGAATGTTCCTAATACAAAGAAATAATAAATGCTTAAGGTGATTGATATGTCAATTACCCAGATTTGATCATTACATATTACACATGCTAGTACCAAAATATCACACGTATCCCATAAATATCTACAGCTGTTATGTATCCATAATACTTTAAAAATTCTAAAAAGTCTGAGTCTCTCTAACTAACATATTACATATTTTCCTGTGACTTGAGTGTTGCTTTTCTAGACAGAGTGCTATGGAAATTTCTAATTTCATCTGTAACTCCCTGGTGGTAAAAGAGAGTAAAAAACATTTTTAAATGGCAGCAACTGAGTGTTTGGGAGAGTGGATATTTGGGTGGGCATGGGAGAGCAGCACTGGTACATTGAATCTAGGAATGCATGTTTCACACACACACACACAGACACACACACACACACATACACTAAATGGTTAAGGATAAGTGAAAGAGAATGAAGAGGAAGATATTTGAAAGTGATACATTCTTGGTATTACACACAACAGTTTTCTATTCTTTATTCTGACTTCATGTGTCAGAAATCAAGGTAGTGGGTTAGAAGATGGGCTATTTAAGAACAAGGCAGCTACAAAAAAATTGAAGCCTGATTAATGCAGTGAACTTGTCCAGAGGCTGGAAAATTAACCTGCTACTCATAGACTGATCTGAGGAGGGGAATCCAGAAAAATATGAGCAGATTGAGAATTGAGATAAGAATAATTTATACACAGGTCTGTTGGCTATATCTGGATAGATTTTACTTTATTCAAGCCTGGTAGACAAAATAACATATCTGTAGCTTATAAAAACATTGTAAAATAAGCAAATCATCATACTGAGAAGTTAAAGAAAGAAAAGATCAGTGGAAATAATTTAGTATGGAAACTAGAGAAAAATAATAATATCAATAGTAATGTGACAGCAATAAATCATGTTGATATCTTCAATAGCATGCAAAAAAAGCAGAACCACTGTAAAGCAAGAGCAGAAATCTGTGAACCAATTTAATTGAAGAGGAAAAGTTAATAATCTGAGATGAAAAGAAGATACCTGAGTAAAAGATCACTAGAAAACTAAAAAGATGAAAATGAAAATGTGTACTGGAATCATGAGGGGCAGAACTGGCACTGTGGACAGCTGAATCTGAAATGCAGAGGACATGTGAGAATTTTCTACACAAAGCAGATGTAAGCATGTTAAAAATATGGGGAAGAGGGAATGAAAGTTTACATGTGTTCCTAAAGAAAAAAAAAAGTAACAGAAGCACAAGCAATTCTCAAAGCAAGAAAGTTTTTCCCAAATTAAAAATATTACCCAAGAATGGAAGTAAAATTATATAGACCATGCAAACAAAAAAAGACAAAATAATTCTCAATGAACTAAATAATTTTTTAATTAACAAATCAAACAAAAAACAGATTACTTGGAATGACATAACAGTTATGATCATGTTAGACTTCTCTGAAACATTCAAGTCAGAAGATAATTAAAATAAATCCTTTACGTTTTTATAGAAAAATTGTGATATACAATGTTTGATATGCAATTTGCATGGTATATAAACACTAATATTTCATAAGCACAGAAAGTTTATTTTATCAGTAAAGAAAATTGAAAATATTTTCAAAACTTTGATGGCTCAGAAAGTGTACCATAAACCATCTTTCTTACAAATGTGTTCTTTTTCTTTTCTCACAAAATTTACATCTTGAATCCTTCCATATATTTCTATATCAACATTCCATTTTTACCAAATTATTTCTATCAGCATGAACATATACTACAGTCTCTGGTGAAACTATATGGAACTGCTGCTATTTGGCTCTTTTTGACATATTAGAAGGTCAAGTTGAAATTTATACAGAATTGAATATATGAAATGTATTCTACCACCTTGATGAATTTTGATATATTAGTTTACTCTATCAGTCAAGAGTCCCTGGAGAAACAAAACCAATGGGAGATAACTACATATCTATCTATCTATCTATCTATCTATCTATCTATCTATCTATCTATCTATCTGAAGGGATTTATCAGAAGGAATTGGCTCATGCAATTATGAGACTGACAATTCTCATGATCCATTGTCTGAACAGGAGACCGGAGAAAAGCCAGTGGTGTAATTCAATCAGATTCTGAAGACCCGAGAACCAAGAGAGACAATCTGGTGTAGATCTCAGTCAGAAGGCAGGAGCACCCCATGGTTCAGTTCAAATGGTTAGGCCTAAGAAAAGGGGAGGTTTTTCTCCTTCCTCTGCCTTTTGTTCTACTCAGGCCCTCAACAGATTGGATAATGCTCACCCATATTGGGGAGGGACACCACCTTTACTGAGTCAACTGATTCAAATACTAATGTCACCATTGGGCATCCCATGGCATTAGCCATCATATTTGTTTTGTCAACTTTCGTCCATTTAATCTTTTTATTTCAATCAACTTCCTCTTTTTACTTAAGGAAGTTCAGATTCATCTTCAGCAATAATCTCCAGGACATTATGGGTTTCATTTGCTCCTTACACTATTTTTTTTTCTAATACAGTACCACTTGCCAGCTTCTCAGAATGGCAGCAGACATTCCACACTGGCTCTATGAAAACTGGCAGGTGCTGGGGCCTGCTATGTGCTGGCCGTTGGACTCTCTTGCTGTACACCCTGCTCTGATGCTAACCCCAGGCGAGGGAACTTTTATCAATGAGGGGCCGTGTTCCTTTCCAATCTTTCCTGGCTAGTTGTGCTTGTTAATTGTCATTTCATTATTTATGTATTTATTATTAATTTATTCCATTATAATTATTCATCAAATAAACTTGAATATAAAAATCAAGTGGGTGACTGTTTTTATAAAAATTAAGTTGACTTCTCTGGAAAGATTCAATAAAGGTCATTCATAAAATATCCTGGTAAATTTGGTGTGGGTGAGAAAACTGTAAAATCGTGGAGAAAAAATGCAAAAACTCTAGGATTCTGCCCTCAGATTGCTTGGCAAGTGTCTTTAAAATCTTCTCCTTTTTATTTCTTCTTTCTTTCCTTTGTCTACTTTATTTGAACCTCAGATACAGGCACCATATTTAATCATTTTCTTGATTTAGTCATACACATTGAAGATTCAAAGATTGGGTTTGCCCTAGTCTCTCTTAACAGACAGAACTAGCCCTTATATATGTGAATTCCAATCATCGTAAACATGTCTATAACTACTTGTAAAATATATATTTATTTGCATCTATATTGAGCAAACATGAGTTTATACTGATGTTCCCAAATCTAATCTAGTACCACATGGTTCATTCTAGCTTTCTCCCCTGGCTTAACTGCTCTATCCTAGTCTGACAGTGAGGAACTGGCTCCCCGTCATCCATCCCTTTTTTATTTGTTCAATGCCAGTATACATGTACAGTGGTTTTAAAATTGTTAGCTTAGATGGTTGTGGGAAACAACTTCACCAACTAAAGAACATTGATTATGTATAGTTTCCTTTGTTTATACTCTCAGTATCTACTCATTTCTAAAATTACTTGGGTCTTTAATTTCTTTAACCAAAATTTTGTAATTTTTCATGTATGTGTATATATTCTGAATGCATTATGTTAGATTTATACATAAGCATTTCTTTAATTTTTTTGGTGTTAAGGAAGTGTTTATTGTGTTTGATTTTCAATATCCAAATTCTAATGTTCATTGCTGGTATATAGAAAACCAATTCATTCTTGTACATTCACCTTTTATCTTGTGACCTTGCTCTCCTTGCTTGTAGTACATTTTTTGTTTATTCTCTGGGGTTTTCGACCTAGGCAAACAAATACGGTTTTATTCCTTCTTCCCAAGCTGTGTATTTCTTGTGTCTTTATATATTTATGTATTTTGTCTTACTGTCCTCCTTATGACTTCTAGTAAAGTGTTGAGTGGAAGTGGTGAAAGAAGACATCCTCTTCTTGTTCCTGATCTTGGAGGAGAAGCATCCTATTTCTTACTATTTTTTATGTTAGCTGTAGGAGCTTTTCGTAGATGTCCCTTATCAAGTTGAAAAAGATCCCCTCTATTCTTAGTATTCTGAGAGTTTTTACTTGTGAATGGGTGTTGGATTTCGTCAAATGTTTTTACTACACCTATTCATAGGATCATGAGATTCTTCTTTGGCCTTTTGGTGTGGTAAACTACATACATTGATTTTCAAATGTTGATCTCGGCTCACTGCAATGTCTGCCTCCTGAGTTCAAGCGATTCTTGTGCCTCAGCTCCTTAATAGCTGGAATTACAGGCACAGGCCACCGTTACTGGCTAATTTTTGCATTTTTAATAGAGATGTGGTTTCACCATGTTGGCCAGTCTGGTTTCACACTCCTGACCTTAAGTTATCTGCCCTTCTTGGCCTCCCAAAGTGCTGGGATTAAAGGCGTGAACCATTGCGCCTGACCAAATGTAGGTCTTGTAAAATGTGCTGGTAAATATTCCTTCCTCTTTTATTGTTTTTCAAAGATATTGTATAGAATTTATATTATTTCTTTAAGTGTTTGGTAAAATTTACCTGAGAAAATCCCTGGATCTGGTGGGTTTTATTTGTTTTGTATTTAGTTTTTTTTGTTTTGTTTTGTTTTGTTTTTGAGAGAGTCTCGCTTTGTCACCCAGGCTGGAGTGCAACCTCTGCCTCCTGGATTCAAGCAATTCTTTTGTCTCAGCCTCCCGAGTAACTGGGACTATGGATGCACACGCCACCACGTCTGGCTAATTTTTGTATTTTCAGTAGAGACAGGGTTTCACAATATTGACCAGGCTGGTCTAGAACTCCTGACTTCATGATCCGCCCACCTCGCCCTCCCAAAGTGCTGGGATTACAAGCGTGAGCCACCATGCCCAATCATGTTTTTAGTTTTTAACTACTAATTTAAAATCATTAATAGATGTAAGACTACTCATGTTTTCTATTTCTCTTTGAATTAATTTTAGTAGTTACTATCTTTCAAAAAACTGATCGTTGCATCTAAGTTAATAGGTTTGTGGTACAAAGTTGTCTGCAATGCTTCACTGATTATTGAGCCAAGGGATCGGTAACCTCTATACTGATTATGTCGTCCATGTTTTTTTCTTGGTTAGCCTGGAAAGAAGTTTATCGAATTTATTAATCTTTTCACAGAAATAGCTTTTGGCCAGTTTTTTTGTTTGTTTTCAGTTTTATTAGTTCTCGCTCTAATATTAATAATTTTCTTCTTTCTGGTTGGCTTAATAAAAATTACCTAATTTTTCTGCTTCATTTAATTTGGCTTTCCATAGGCTTAATTTATTCTTAATCTAATTTCCTTACAGGGAAACATAAGTTATTAATTTCAGATTTTTTTTCTATAATGTGCATTTTAGCACTATGAATTTTCCTCTAAATACTGTTTTCACTTCATCCTCAAACCATGTTGTATTTTTATTTTTATTTAGTTAAAATATTTTGTAATTTATCTTAAGATGTCTTTAATCCATAATAATTATTTTAAAATGAATACTTTAATTCCCACATATTTTCAAAAATTTAGATATATTTTTATTAATTTCTAGCTTAATTCTCTTGCAGCCCCATAATATACTTCATATGATTTTTATTCTTTTAAGTTTATTATGATGTATTTTGTGGTCCAGAATGTGATCTATTTTAGTGACTGTTCCATGTGTATTTTACTGTTGTTGAATGGATCATTCTAAAATGTTCAATTTGATCACATTGTTTGCTATTGCTGTTCGGGGTATCTGTTCTTATTTTCTTCCTGCTTGCTCTAGTAATTACTGAGAGATGTTGAAGACTCAAAGTGTATTAGTGGATTTGACTGTTTCTCCTTTTAGTTCTTTCAATTTTCTTTTTATGTATTGATATTATATGTTGTTAGGTGTGTATGGTAAGTCCATATTTAGTGAAGTCCACAGGTTCTTGGAAACTGCAACTTTTAGCAACATAACATAGAGCAGGTCTCCACATAATATGATTTCCTTCAATGCCATTTTGCTATAACATTGATGGGGGAAAAATTGGTTTTGTTATCTATCATTTCATTTAAAGTAGTGGTTTTCCAGAACCTATGGATGACATTAAGGGAGGACTTACTGTACATGTTTAGGATTGTATCTTTTGGAGTATTGACACGTTTGTTATTCTGTAATGCCCCTCTTGATCCCTGATAATTTTTCTTTGTGTGATGTCTACTTGTTGGAATACAGCTATTGATTGATGTCAGCATGGTATATTTTTCTCCATCTCTTTACTTTTAACCTATCTGAGTCTTCACATTTAAAGGGGTTTCTTAGAGACAGCATATGGTTGGATTTTATTGTTCTTGTTTTAGATACATATGATAAGCTCTTTCAAATGTTATATTAAAACCACTTACACTTCGTGGCTTATAATCACTTACAGTGATTATAAATATAACTGGATTTAAATCTACCATCTATGTAAGTGTTCTCTATTGATTTCATTTGTTGTTTTCTTTTCTTCTGCCTTTTCTGTTTTTAATTCATTATATAATTCTATATTATCTACTGTGTTACCTATTTTTTAAAATTTATTCATTGTTTGTCCTACCATTTATAATAAATATTTTTAAATGTTAAATATTAAATGTCAAATCCACCTGTCAACTGACACTATAGTGCTTAATATGTAGTACAGTTACCTTATAACAGAATATTCCTAGTATCTCATTTCTATTCCTTCTGGTGATGCTTTCATTTCTCTTACCCAAATTCTATAATTACCCAGCAAATTATTATATTATTATATTTTATATCAATTATGAATAAAGAAATAAAGTACTTTTATATCTTAACTTACTCCTTCTCAGCTGCCCTTCCTTTTGTGACATACAGCCATGCTTTTGGCCTATATTATTTTGTTTCTGCTTAAATAACTATTTTTAACATTATTTAAAGAACCGGTCTACTGGCAACTAATTAATTCCTTCAGTTATATTTGTCTGAGAAAATCTTTACTTTTTCACTTTTGAATATTCATTTTACAGGATTTAGAATTCTAGGTTGGTAGGGTTTTTTTTCCTTCCGTTATTTAAATATTTCACATCATTCTCTTCTTGTTTGAATAATTTCTGAAGAAAAGCCTCATGTAAGTCTTATTCCTGTTCCTGTATAGGTAAGTTGTTTTTCTCTCTCTTCAAGATTTAGCTTTGCCTTTAGTTTTCTGAAGTTTAAATATGATATGCTTAGGTTGGTTTTGTTTTTATGTTTTTGTTTGTTTCATATTTAGCATCTTTGTTTTCTGAGCTTTTTAGCTCTGTGGTCTGCTGCCTGCCATTAAAATTGAAGAGTTTTTAAACTATCATTACTTCAAATATTTCTTCAGTTTTATTCCGTCTTTCTTCTTCTTCTGGTATGCTTCTCCTTATGGTTTCTGAAGTTTTGATTGACTTATTTTCTATCGCACTGATTATTTTTCTCAACTGTGTTAACTCTACTGATGAATGCATTGGAGTCATTCTTATCTTCAGTTACCTGGTTTTTGATTTGTAGCACTTTCTTTTGGTTCTTTCTGATAGTTTCCATCTCTGCTGATACTGTCCTTCTAGCATTGCATATTGTACCCATTTTCCATTAGCACCCTCACAATAATCATACTTACTTTAAATTTTTTGTGTTCCAGCATCTGTGTTTTATGTAAATTTGATCCTTACACTTGTTTTGGCACTTCAGATTGTGTGTGTTTTTGTGTTTGTTTTTGTTTTGTCTTTCAATATGCCTTGTAAAAATTTTTTGAAAACTGAATAAGTTGTATTGGGTAATGGGTACTGAGTTACAGAGACATTTAGTATGAGGATTTATGTTAATACGTTTGGAAATTTGGACTGTGTTTAATGTTTGTTGTAGCTATAAGTACCAGAGGTTTTATAATCTTCTATTGTTTTTATCTCGCCTCATGGTGTCAGGGCTATCCTTTTTACTGTTCTCCAGAGAAAGGTTGTGCCTTTTCCAGCTCTTTTAGCTCTCTATTATTATCCCAGAGGCTTGCTGGTGATGTAATATGCTAATTAAAGTCTCATTCTTCTAGTGGGCCTGTGTCTCAGGGATGAGTGAGATCTTCACAACTGTGTCTATCACTTATACATGATCTACCCTCTTTACCATTTACCCATTTCCTTCCATGGTTGTAGTGGGTTTTTTTTCTTGTTGTTGTTGTTTCTATTTCTGTGAAACCCTGTCCTGGCTGACTATATTCTTGTTCTTGAGGTTTTTTTTCTTTCCATTGGCAAGACAGAAATCCTGGATTTTGCTGGAGTGAGGCAGAATTTATTCCCTCTGGGATAAAGTTTCAGAACCGTCCTCTGAAGGAGTCCTCCTCCTTGGAGATTGGGGTTCTGTTAGTGAGAAAAGTCTGAGAGTGCCTCACCATGGTTACTCTTCTCCTCCTCAGTCAGGGCAATGAGGGAATTCTTCTCAGATCTTCACTATGAGAATGTGGTAGGGCTCTTGTGGAGAAAGTCTATGAAAGCATAGTGCCCCTGCCACCACCACCTCTCCACGCCTGCAGCCCCCAGAGCTTCTCACTCCTGTGCTAGTTCACATGCAACCTCCAGTACTTCTTCACAATTACATGTGTTTCTACCAGTTCATGAATTCCAGAGACTTCAGCTCCATATAGGGAAATAATGGATCCTGTATCTCTTAGGATATGCCTATGGCTCTAGACTTTAGGGTTGTAGTAACCTAAGTTATGTATAAATTTAAAAGAAGTAATTGTTTTTTAGTTTTCTAGCTTTCATTAGTAAGAATGGAAGTGATGGTTTCCAAGCTGTTTCCATGAAAGAGCTGATACCAAAATAACCCATTGGTCTTTTACCCACACAATTCTCCTGAATACCTGAGATGACCACAGATGACTCAGAATATTTGATTTTTGAGAGAATAACTAAAATTAAATGTAAAATGTTTTTAAATATGTTAAAATATCTTGGAGAATGTATCTGTAGACCTGAATTTGAAAAGAACTGTTTCTGGTGAATTCTCTTTCTGGAAGCACAGGGATATTTACATCAGGATTTTCAAACTGTTTCCTTGACAGGTTAAGTTGCTTTAGGTACTGTGAAAACAAAATACAATCTATCAAATAATGAAGATTTTAACTGCCTGAGGAAAGTATTCACTGCCTCTATATGTTTTATATAGAAGAGTTATAATACATGAGTTCTGCTGCTAAAAATGTTTGGAAAACCTTAGTCCTTAATGATCTTTCAGAGCTCTTTGAACAAGGGTCGTGCCCCACAAGATGAATATGAGGTTCTTCAACAGCTGTGTAAAAATAAGCTCAGGAAAATGCTGTGTTAAAGTTGCACAGATTATTTACTTCAGCAATTTTAATATTCTAGTTTGTGTGGTGAAAATTCAGGAGGGAAACACAGTATATTGGATGCTTTATGTTTTTTAATTAAGGTAACAGTTGTATGGGCGTTTGTTTTGTTTTGTTTGTTTTTTGTAGGACACCAATCTATATTAGTGAGATAATTAGTTTCTTGCCATGAATGATACAATTTGAGAAACACTGCTCAAATTAATGATATTATGATACACCTATTGAATGCATTACCTTTTTTCAGGCACTAAGTGCTTAGCAAGTATTCAATTACTCCATTTTTATAGACGAGACCTAAACCTTAGGCATGTGTTATACAACACGCCTAAGGTTATACAGTGAGTCACCAGGATTTGAACCCAGATTTGTCTGACCTTCTATTATTGTAAAATCAGGATGCAATTTATTTCAAATTCTTCAAATATGTCTTTGGTCTACCAGTTTTCTGACCTTCTGGCCTACCTATTAGCTTTCAGTAATTTTAATTATTATATAGGCGTTAACGTTTCCTGTAAAACAATTCCACAGTTTTGTCCATGTGGGGCCAATGGACTAGATAAACTAGGACACTTACACATCTGAAATTTTCTCTTCTCTGAATTTTCACAGTTATATGCATCTTTTAATTTCCCAAGTTATTTTTCCTTTGACATTTTATTTCAAAATTTTTATTTGTCTAATTCAGTTTATTATCTTTTCTTTAACTTTTGATTCTCCAGCATTTTACTTTCTGATTTCAACATAAATGGACTACTTCTATGTTTCCTGTTGGATGTCCCCACCTTCTTGCCGCTGAACAGATGAAGGGAAAAGTGGTTGGGAGTAGTAAAAACTGATCAATTAGTATAATGGAAGACTATTCTTGGAGTGCAGGAGCCTGCTAGGAAGGAAAAATAGCCAAAGTCATGATATTTGTAAAGAAAAAAAAAACATAATTTATGTAGTGTGATTTTTTTAACCTTTTATTTTCAAATACTTGTAGATCCACAGGAAGTAGCAGAGATAGGACAAGGCGATCTTCTGTACCCTCACAGGGTTTTCCCCAGCGCTTACAAAGTAAATAGTATAGTACGATATCAAAACCAGGAAATTCACATTGGTTCAATGTGTGTCTACGGTTCTATGACATTTTATCACATCTGTAGATTCGTGTAACCACCACTGCAATCAAGACAGGACTATTCCATTATACTTGGTGGAATTTTTGAGTCATTGTACACTATGCTATGGATCCCGGCTGACATTTTCAAATGATCTTTTCCAGGGAATGGAATACAATGAACTGTAGCTTCTAAAGACCAGTCAATGAAAGAGACAACTAGTGATGTTCAAAAAATAGGAAGCAAAACTCTACTCTGAAATAGAGTTCTAGAAAAAATTATCGGAGACCTCAGATAAAGCATGCAAACCCTGAGATTCTTTAAACTCCATGAGAGGAGAATAAAGAAATGAGTAGGGATAAAGACCGTAACATCAGAAATCAATCACCTTGGAAGAGTCATGCAGTAGGGTCCTTTTCTCTCTAACAGCTAACTTTGAACCATCTGATGCTTTGGAAAGATGCATATTTCTAGAGGAAAGGCTGCACAGCTACTCTTACAGGGGTCTCTAGCACTGACTATCAACTAGACTTCATAATAAACATTAGCCCAGAACTCCACTAAAATTTGGGGCAGATCTAAGCTTGTACATCTACCTGTACCTCTTTGCTCTAAATCTGGTATAATATATTGCTATGTTTAGTTCTCCAGTATTCTTAAACTTGATGTAACACCTTTTGTGTGTTGCATGCACAATTATCAGTTCAGTAGTGTATTTTGTCACACAGAGATTATAATGACACATATTCTAACTTGTAAATGTTGCTATGATTTCAAAATCATTGCTTTGCTGCATTCATTTGTAGCTCTAGCATTATTGGTTCTATTATACTGAAGACTGACAACATTCTTTAGTAAATAATTATTAGCTAATGCTATTTTACCCTGTAAGCACAAACACTTGGTTACAGATTTTCTGATACAACCAATGTAAGGGCTTTTTTATTCAAGCTAAAATATACAACACAAAATGATAGTGTTTACAGATTTCTTATTTATTTATGACTGTTCAAGGAGGCACGGTTGGGATTAAATGGCACATGGAATAGACACAGAAAGCATACATTTCAAAGGACATTATACTGAATTATCACAATACATTAAAAGATGAAAATAACTCTGAAATATATTTTGGAAGCCACTGTTTTGTTTTAAGGTGATACTTAGTATGTGAATGTAGTTTCAAGCAATACTACATAGGCCATGAAAATACAATTCAAAAAATAACTATTAACTCCAAAAACTAATATGATAAAATATGGCTAGAGCTTAAACTATAAGAAATAAAACATTTAACTAAAATTCTGCAACTTCAGCAGATATGAATTCTTTTGCCCATAATCTTTCAGAACTTGTTTTATTGATACACAATTTTGCATTTATTAATCAAATGCAATTTTGTATTTTGCATCTTCTCATTGCCTATTCCTAAATAAGTTTTTTTTTATTTTTGGTTAAATTAGCAGTTTTTAGGAAATTTATAATATCAATTTAAATATTCTCTAATATGTAAACAATTAGTTTCCAAGTTTTCACTGTTATCAGTACTTTAAAATAAAAAGTCTTCAGAGAGATAAATACTTCCTGGTTTTCTGTTACTGACTTAAACACAATCCCTTGATATACAATCATGAATAGTCCTTAAATGTAGCTAGATGAAGAGGATGTTAACAGGGGCCCCTAAAATTTATTTAATATCCTCTCTTAAATTGAGGGGAATATTTTTTAAAATCACACTATGTATTTCAGTGATGTATGCTAGTTCGTATTTAAAGGAAGGCATCCCTCGTGTTCCTAAGTATCATTCATGTTCTTCATATTTAGTACAGTACAATATTATAAGATTAAGGGAAAATATTCTCTCGAATGTCAACTTAGTACAGATACTCCAAGGTCACTCAGGGGTGTTGTTGTGGCGACTCTGCTTAGTGCTGCCAGGAGGCCACACCAGCCTTGGAAAGGGACTATTGTGTGGGCCTAGATTTCTTTTTTTTTTTTTTTTTTTTTTTTGAGACAGAGTATCGCTCTGTCGCCCAGGCTGGAGTGCAGTGGCGCGATCTCTGCTCACTGCAAGCTCCGCCTCCCGGGTTCATGCCATTCTCCTGCCTCAGCCTCCCGATAGCTGGGACTACAGGCGCCTACCATGCTTGGCTCATTTTTTGTATTTTTAGTAGAGACGAGGTTTCACCGTGTTAGCCAGGATGGTCTCCATCTCCCGACCTCGAGATCCACCCACCTCGGCCTCCCAAAGTGCTGGGATTACAGGCGTGAGCCACCGCGCCCGGCCATGAGCCTAGATTTCTGAAAGTTGGGCAACCTCGAGAATGTTGGCTGGAGAATCCATACAAAAATGCACATATTTATCTTGCTATGACAGAACATGTTGTGATGCTGCTTTCTTGTTTTTACAGATTATTATTATTAAGCAATATCATAATAAATAAAAACTTTGGTAATATTTAATTTCAACATGAAATCAATATTTTTAGTCATTCATTTCAGGTTGTCTTTTCCGATGTATTTTGAAAAGCTGTAGTTCCAAAGTATACAAATTTTGAAGAAAAAAATTGAAAATAAAAAAGCCATTTATAAATAGAAATAACCTTAAAAAATAAGTCTGTTAAATAGCAAATATATAGGTATAACAAGTTATCAGTAGTTATGCAAATTCAATAAGCTATGGCCTACAAGAATGGGTAGACGGGGCTGCCACATTTTGCAAATATACAGAAAGCCCATTTAAATTTGGAATTCAGATAAACATGGATTTCTTTTTTAGAATACATCAT
Source organism: Macaca thibetana thibetana (assembly GCF_024542745.1). Classification (NCBI taxonomy): domain Eukaryota; kingdom Metazoa; phylum Chordata; class Mammalia; order Primates; family Cercopithecidae; genus Macaca; species Macaca thibetana. Next base: position 7,098,100 of record NC_065590.1, read on the forward strand.
GTAATAAGTGTATATTGTATAATGTTTGGGATATGCTTATATAAAAATGTCATGTGCTATTTATCAGAAATTGAACTCTAACTGTGTTCTCTCTTTCATCTGGCAATCTTATTTAAGACAGGAGACTCATTGGAATTCCGGTATTTTGGTAACTAATGCAATAAAGGTTTAGTTGAGATCATATTAAACTCTGACTTCATCACTCTATTCACATAAGCACAATACAGCCAAATAACCAAGGCAACAAATTTGACTTTATCTCTTTTTAAATTTGAATTTATCTTTTTCAGAATTTTTCCACTCTTCACCCACACATACACACACATATTCATGAAAACTAACCAGTTATTTGCAACATTTTGAATCTAGTTTTAGGAAGAAATGTATCTCTGTGATTGTTATTGCCTAGTTATTTATATCATAGGGTTTATAAAAGGTTCCACTAAGTAATGAAATGTTAGATGGCTTGTCTGATTTAAATAACCAAACTTTAAAAGGAGCTTATTCATTATTATATATAAAGCAATTTTCCAAGAGCACAGCTGTGCAATTTTATTCCATTGAAACCTCCTCCCACTTAGCAAAATATTTAGATATGTAGACATATAGATAGAGAATTATAATAGGGCAGAGAGGAAATAGACAATGATTAAAGGATAAATTCCACTTGCCACAACATCTTTTCATGATTTTCCCCCCTATAAATCTACTGCCTTTCGGGTGTTTGGTGGCTAAAAGAGCAGTGAGAGCTTGTCGCTGAAGCATGTGTTGCAAATGCTTTATACCCTGCCTTTCTCCCAGTGACTCTCTTGCTTTCTTTCCTAATGGTATCATTTGCCACTCACAGAACTGTTGCAGGAAACACAGAAATCTGATCAAAGGTCATTGGTATTGATAGTGCTTACTTAGCAGGTGCCTCGGCAATCAGTTTTAATGAGTTTGAGCCCTACTTATTTCTTCTCCTGCTACTGGTCTATTGACAAAAAAATAAATAAATAAGTGGCAGAGGTGGCAGTGACACCACAGGCACAAAATTCCTTGATAAGCTTTCATTTAAAGAGCCAAGAGGCAAAACCCAAAATAACTCCTGATGCATGTGTTCCTGTGACAGAGGCAGTTAGAGGAGGCTTAGGAAACTCATCTTTGAGTGATAGTGAAGACTCCATATGCCTTTGGCCTCATTGTTATTCCACAAGGCTCACCTGCAAAGTGTATCCGTAAGGTGCAAATTGAAGTGATTCTTTTAATCACAAAGTTTCAAATGGGAGCAGCACGGGAGATCACCACCCAAATTTTCAGGTGTTCAATGCCGTTTTCAGGCAGGCTCACTTGTTTTTTTTTAATCAAACCCTGAATGTCCTGCTCACCATCACTTGTTCATCTTTTTATTAATTTTTTTAAAACATCTGGGATTTTTTTAGGTGACCTAGATCAGCAGCAATCGATGATAAATAGAGTTGTGAGTTGCTGCCAAATCTTGGATGGGTGGGCCAAAAACCACATAGATAAAAAAGCAAAAATTATTTAAACCTTTGCCAAGGAAAGGGCACTCACTATAACTATTATGGCTTATTTAAAAAGCAACAATAGGTCACAACTTGTGTGCTATCTACTTCCTTTAATTTATGCCTTCATCTGATCAGTTATTCTTCAAAAATGTTATTAGAACACCATCTCTGCATATGCTTGTGTGGGAGACATGAAGTTAAGCAGTGGATAGTGCTGAACGCGGGCTATGATCTTTGCCCCAATGGAGTCTAGTGATAATTATGTGTTTACTTTTACGAGTTTGCTAAAACCTAAGTTAATTTCTCGATTTTATGCCGAACTTCTTAACTCTTGATTCGATTTTTAAGAGAAGTTCTGTGGTAGAACCTATCGAGTTTAATGCTTATTTTACATGGATAATTGCTTGGGGCAGGGATAATCTTTTTTGACCACTGGGGTACGTTAGTTATCTATTGCTGTGTAGCAAATTATGCCAGCTTAGTGATAAAAACCAACAAGTATTTATCTCACTCCGTTTCTGGAGGTCAGGAATGCAAGTGCGGCCCAGCTGCTGGTCCTGGCTCAGCGCCTCCCCTCGGTTTGCACTGAAGATGTGGGCCAATGCTGCAGTTATCTGGAGGTCTGGCTAAGCTGGTGATCTGCTTAAAGTGCACTTATGTGACCAGTGGCTGGGGACTTTGGTTCCTCACTGCACATGAATCTCCATAGCGCTGTTTACAATACAGCAGCTGGCTTCTTTAAGAACAAAGGGAGCAGGAGTGAGAGACAGTCCATGAAAAATGCTGCATTGCCTTTTATAATCTAACAGTGGAGGTGACACGCCATCATTTCTGCCATGTTTTATTGGTCACACAGACCAACTCTGGTACAATGTAGGAAGGGATTACACAGAGAGGTAACACCAGAAGATGGGAAACATTGGAGGGTTCCTCTAAGAGGCGGCTACCACCTGTGGTTTTCATAATACCAAATATGGAAAAGTTTTACTATGTTAATTTGCAACAGCTAACAAAGTCAGTGGATAAATGATAGGGTTTTCCTCCGTCAACGGAATAAAATTGTTTAACAATTGTTACTGTGCTGCCTTCTTAATTGATTAAATTGGTTTAGTTATGGGTCACCTTTTGAATCTCATATTGGTGTGCCCTTCTGTGCAGTCCAAGTGAAAGTTTCTCTTTCAGGTTGTTAAAAAAACATTTCTTCTTGTTATAAAAATCATGTAGGGCTATATTAGTTTTCTGTTGCTGATATGATTTATTACATAAACTTAGTGGCTTCAAACAACATCATTTTTTCTCACAGTGTCTATAGTTTGGACCTGATGGGGACCTCACCTCATGCTTTCAGAGGATTGGACTCAAGGTGCTGGCTGGGTTGCATTCCTTACTAGAGACCCTGTAGAGGAATATTCTTCCACTGACATCCAGGTGTTTGGCTGAATTCCGTTCCTTTTAGTTGCAGGTCCGAGGTCCTGTTTACTTGGTAGCTGTCAGATGGAGCCTGGTCTTTGCTGCCTGAAGCGCCTATGTTTCTCCTGTGCTTTCCATATATCTTGGCCCAGCAATAGCAGGTCAAGTCTCTCTCATGTTTTGAATCTGACTTCTCCTTCTGCCCCCTGTTTGCCTTCAATCAAAGAAATTTATTTGAATTTAGGGGTTTTATGTGATTAGATTTTGCCCACCCAGAAAACTCCAGATCATCTGTCTTAAGGTTCTGATCAGTCCAGCATTTGCAGCCGGGTACTTTTGTCACATTCCACTTCCCGCCAATAGAATTTGAGAGCCTTCCTTCATTTGGTCTTCTCTTTGTCCCATGAAGTTTCTCCTGGCGCACAATTCTTGAGAACCTTGTGTATGTTGTGTGAATTTCAGAGGTTCAATCCATTAGTTAGAAGCACTATCCATAAATCTCTTTGAGGTAATGTCTCCTGTATCTTTGGCTTCTGCTGAGATGAACTAACCCCTCGATCTTCCTAAAGGCCCTCTGGTTTCAGAGGATCTGGGAGGCACACCTTCAGTCTCTTCAAAGAGTCCTTTGTGTGACTCAACAAGCTGATATTTTGATATTTCTGAGGTTTTACCTAAAAAAAGGAAAACACACACACACACACACAAAACTGTAGGCCAGGCAAGGTGGCTCATGCCTGTAATCCTAGCACTTGGGGAGGCTGAGGCTGGCGAATCGCTTGAGCCCAGGGGTTCAAGACCAGCCTGGACCTGGTCCAGGTTTCTCTCTTATAAACACAGAGAAACCCTGTCTCTACAAAACACACAAAAAACTAGCCAGGCATGATGGTGTGCACCTGCAGTCCCAGCTACTCAGGGGGTTGAGGTGGGAGGATGGCTTGAGCTCAGGAGTTTGAGGCTGCAGTGAGGCATGACTGCACCTCTGCACTCCAGCTTGGTTGACAGAGCAAGACACAGCCTCAAAAATAATAATAATAATAATTATTATTATTAATATTTCCATTTTTTCTCTTTTGCCACCTGGATAGCCAAGAATTCCCCCAAATCATCAAGTCTTGGTCTCTTTTTATTTAAAAGGTTTTTCTCAATCTATCTCTCTTCTTTCATTTTACTACCAACAGCATAAAGGAACTAGAAGCTTTCAAACTGAAATGTTTTTTTGAAATCTCCTTAACTAATTATCCAGGTTGACCTCTTACAAGTTATGCTTTCCCCATAACTGCAGGACAATTCGGTTCAGCTTTCTGCTGCCATACAGCGAAGATGCCTTTTGCTTCTGTTTCACATAGCATGGAAAACTTCCTTCTGCACCCTCACCACCAGCACCTTTCATATCCATATATTTCTACTCACAGTGTGCTCATGACAATTTAGGTCTTCTTTAATATGATGTGCGTTCCCTCTCTAATGCTCCTTCATCGATCTAAAAATACTATGATTTATTTTGATACTGGTATAGGGCAGAAAAGATTTGTTTTCTCACCCATGACTAGGTTCATAGCTAAGGCACCTATAACAAAAGACAGATTAACAAAAGAAAAGCATACACATTTGAATGCAAGTTTTATGTGACACGGGAGCCTTCAGAAATGAAGACCTAAAAAGAGAGGTAAACTCGTGCATTTTTATGCTTAGGCCTGACGAAGAGTAGATAGCTATGAAGTGTGATTGGATGAGGGGTCTTATCTCATTATAATAGACTGGGGGCAACTTAGCAAGGTTTTTTTTTTTTTTTTTTTTTTTTTTTTTTTTTTTTTTTTTTTTTTCCAGATTCTCCTAGGCATCCTTGTGTCTTCAGAGATAAGGATATTAATGAGAGTCTGACAACACTCCTCCAGATAAGGTCAGAGAATTCTTTTATGGCCTGCTTTGGGTGAGAAGGGTGGGAGAAGGTGAGATTGACCTTCCTGCCTCTGCTGTTTTCTCAAATGCTAAGATGCTACATTTTGCGGTAGCATAACCTAAACCCCATAACTGGCACACCTCACAAAATATTCTTCAGAACCTTAGAGACTTTATAAATATACATCTAAAATAATCTACAAATATTCCGTTTCTAAAGTAAATTTATGTGTACTGCCTCTTCTAGTGATGACAGACATCGCAACTGACAAAGACACTCTTTCCTTCTGAGTCCAGACACTGTCTCACCATCATGCTAAGCAATGCTCTCCAGGCATCATTAATAAACCCTAAGTTTTTCATGTGGAAGAAAATTATTTTGCAAATGCTACTTCCTCATACTATTATCTAGCATAATCATTGCAATAATATTAAACAGAAACATGCCTAAAAATACAAAACCAAAAAAATGAAGATGTCTTATATGGTCACTTGATGAAGCCTCTTAATTTAACTACATATAATACAAAGAAAAATTTTTCCTATAATTTTTGCACTCTTACTTTTATCTTAAAAAATGATCATTATGAAAAAACTCAAGCAACACAGAATAATACAAACAATAAATCAAGAACTACCCTCATTTCCCATTACCCAGAAATCAAAACTCAACATTCGCTGGAGATCATTCTGGATATCTCTCTCTTCCTATATTTGCATAGGATGATAGATGAACAGACAGAATTATTCATAAAAATAAAAAATTACAAAGACAGAACATAATGCACATGTGTTTCATATAAATGACTACATTTTGTTTTATTTGAATCACAGAAAAAAAGAATAAAATTGAAATAGTGGTTAAATATCAAGTAGATGTTTATTCATCTATGAGAATTTTTTTTATCATTTTCTAAAAGGTATTTATATTTTATTTATTTTTTAGAGATGAAATCTCAGTAGGCTGCCCAGGCTGGAGTGCAGTGGCTACTCACTGGAATGATCTCGTGCATAACAGCCTCTAACTCCCAGGCTCAATCAGCCTCTTGCCCCAGTCTCCCAAGTAATGGGACTACTGGCATGTGACATTGTGTCCAGCTCATTTAAGAAATTTTTAAAGGACTCTTCTAAAATAAAATAAAAATCATTTGGGTGTTAGGGACATTTGTTTTGTTTGGTAATTATGCATTTCAACTTTAGCAGTAGGTTTGTCTCCCTGCTAAGAAAAATAATAAATTCAATTAAATATTCTTATACAAGCTGGCCTCATATTTTTTTTGATTTTTGTTAGTTATGGATGTATTTTTAAATTGTCAAAATGGTAGATAGTATAGTAATAGCATATTGTATAGTTAGTCTTGATTTTATATTTTAAATAACTCCATGTTCACTTTCAGCTCTTGTCATACAGCCTCCAGCGTTCAGTTCTTTTATTTCATCTCAGGATTGGTTGAATTTCATCCTCAAATAACATCCTTTTATTTTTTTTCAAAAAGGATTATTGGTGTCAGTTTGGTGCCTTTGAAGTTAAAGAAAACCTCATCTGATGATAAAATTCTTGAGACATTCTTTCCTTCAGATCTTTGTTGACATTGATCTCCTGTCTACAGGAATTTAGCATTGTGGTGGAGAAGTCAAAGTCAAGATAATGTTGGTCTGTTTAGGTGATTTGTTTTTCTGCTTAATTGCTCATAGTTTAGCCTTGAAATTAAATGACTTCACCAGAATTGACTTTACCAGTGTTTGTTTTGTTTGTCTTTCCAAACTGGAAATGAAAACTCTTTAGATCTGTAGATTTGCATTATGAATTCAGAAAACATTTCTTCTAATATATTTGAACTGGTATCTTTTTTCTTGTCCCTTTTCAGCTTTCTTCTTCAGAAGCACCCATTTTTGTATGTTGGATCTCTTTTATCTAGTGTCCAATCATTGTAATTTCTATGTACCATTGTTTACTTCACTTCATTTTATATAATTTTCTCAAATCTGCCTCTACATCCTGATGATCTAATCAGTTTTGTTTACTGAAATATATATTTCACCTTTATAATGGTATTATTTTTCCCTTTTCCATCTTTCTTACATTCTACCAGTTCACTTTTATTTTTTGTAGTATAATTTATATGAAGAAAAGGTCAGTCATTACTGTTGTGTGAGTGTTAAAAAAATGTATAAAGATGTGTTACCACCACTACACACAGCAAAAGACAGAATTCTCTTGATCACATTCAAAGTTCCTAACAATCTCTTTGTAGGCAATCTACTTTCCCATCCTAAGGCCTTGGCAACCACTAAACTTTTTTGATTTGATAGTTTTGCTTTTTCCAAAATACTACATAAATGAAATGGTACAGAATATGATGTTGAGTCTTGTTTCTTTTACTTAGCATACTGCATTCTTAATACAACAATATTGCTTTGTTCAGCAATCTGTTCCTCTTTAATGCTGAATAATATTCCAATGCATGAATGTTACAATTGTTTGTTTAATCCATTCATCAACTGAAGGACATTTAGATTATTTCCATTTGTTGGTGATTATGAATAAAGCCTTAAAAACATGCACTGCACATACAGCTTTTCGTGTGAATACTTTTTATCTTTGTCATATAACGAATAGTAAGATTGTTAAACTCATTGCTGAATGTAACTTTATATATATATATATATAAAGTTTTTATAAAGTTTTTAAATAAGAGTTTGTAAAACTTTATACAAACTACTAAACTGTTTCCCTGAGTGGTCAAACCATTCTGCATTTTTACCAGCAATGTATGAGCCCCAGGCATTTCACATCCTCACTAGCAGCTGATATTGTCAGTTTTTAGAACTCCATTGTAACTGGTGTATAGTGGTATCTCATGATAGATTTAAGTTGTATTTCCTTAATTACTAACCATGTTAATTTTCTTTTTATGTGTTTATTTGCTCTCTACGTACATATCTCATCTTTGATTAAATGTCTGTTCAAATCCTTTTCCCATTGCTTTTACCTGGATATTTGATTTCGTATCATTTATGCTTGAGTGTTCTCTGTATAGTCTGAATATATACACAGACTTATTTTCCATGAATATTTTCTCAAAATGTATGTATTTGCTTTCCTTCTATTAACAATATTGTTCAAAGAACAGAAGATTTTCAGTTTGATATCTAAATACTATTTTTTCTTCTATTTATCATATTTTTGGTGTCTTATCTAAAAACTGTTTGCCTTCTTCAATGTCAAAAATACCATTTTCTCTGTTTCCTTTTGGATGCTTATCATTTTAGGCTTTACATTTTGGTGTATAATTCCTTCAGAGTTAATTTTTATATTTGATGCGGGTATAGGAAAAGGTTCTTTGTCTTCTTTATTTTTTTATTTTTGTGAGACGGAGTCTCGCTCTGTCACCCAGGCTGGAGTGCAGTGGCGATCATCGCTTACTGTAATCTCTGCCTCTCAGGTTCAAGTGATTCTCCTGCCTCAGCGTTTTGAGTAGCTGGGACTACAGGCGCATGCCACCGCGCCCTGCTAATTTTTTGTAATTTTAGTAGAGACAGGGTTTCACCATGTTAGCCAGGATGGTCTCGATCTCTTGACCTCGTGATCCGCCCGCCTCAACCTCCCAACACCTGGGATTACAGGTGTGAGCCACCGTGCCCAGCCAGTTATTTGTCTTTTAGTTGCATGTAGACATCCAATTGTTCTAGCTCCTTCTGTTGAAAAAACTCTTTTTTTATATAATTACTTTTTTTCACCTTTGTCAAAAATAATTTGACCTTATAGTATGGATCATTTTCTGGCCTCTGTCTCAATGTGCCCTTTCCCAATACCATACTGTCCTGATTGTTGTGGCTTTAAACAGGAAATCAGGTAACTTATTATTATTATTTAAATTATTATTTAAATATTATTATTCTCCAACTTATTATCTTTCAAAATTGTTTGGGCTATTATACTTCATTGCCTCTTCCCAATAAACTTGAAAAATCAGTGTGCCAACTTTTTTTTAAGTTCTTTTGGATTTTGTTTGGGACTAGAGTCAACCTCCTATAGATCAAAGGGAAACTGACATCTTAGTAACATTGAGTCATGTAACTGATAACATGTTATAACTCAAGTTAGGTCTTTTTGAATTTCTTTCATCAGTGTTTTATAGTTTTCACCACAGATGTCCTGTGCATATTTTGATAGATTTTTTATTTAAATGTTTCATTCTTGTGTTACTGTCATTAATAATTTTTTTTAAATTTTCCAATTCCAACTCTTATCACTGCTGTATAGAAATTCAATTTATTTTTATTCATTTTGTGTTCTGTGATCCTTTCTAGTAACTTTTTCGAGACTGTTATTTTCTAAATATGCAATAATGTCATCTGTGAATACCGACAGTATTTTAGTCATTCCTTTTCAATTTGTATGGCTTTTATTCTTTTATCTTGCTTTATTTTAGTCTCTGGTCATCTTCAATAAAATGATGGAGTAGAGTTGCTCTATTCATATATGTTCCACATCTCTCTCTACATTACACACATACACGCACATGCACTTGTGTGTGTGTGTGTGTCAACCAGTTCAATTTGAATTTCAGATAAACACCACATAATTTTTAGTTTTCTTTTTTGAGACGGAGTCTCACTCTGTCACCCAGGCTGGAGTGCAGTGGCTAGTGATCTCAGCTCACTGCAACCTCCACCTCCTGGGTTCAAGCAATTCTCCTGACTCAGCCTCCCAAGTAGCTGGGATTACAGGCGTGCACTGCCATGCCCAGCTAACTTTTGTATTATAGTAGAGACGGGATTTCACCATGCTGGCCAGGCTGGTGTGGAACTCCTGACCTCAGGTGATCTGCCCACCTCGGCTCCCAAAGTGCTGGGATTACAGGCAAGAGCCACCACACCCGGCCACACACAATTTTTATTACAAGTAAATCCCAACTGTTACATGGGACATACTTTTACTAACTTTTTTTTTATGATTAAAATTTAAAGGTATTTTCTGTGTTTCCTGTGGCAACCCTAAACAGTGCTGGTGACATAAGCACATCAGTATTAGCACCCCTATATAAAAAAGAAAAATCCAGATTTCTCCTCAATCACTTTGCTTTTCGTGCCTGTATCCTCACAAATGGTGAACTCACTGGCTGAAGTTCATATGAAATATTGTCAGGATTCTTTTTTTCCCTGTTTCAAAATAGAATATCTGAAAGTGTTGTTTAAATCTCAGTCAAGTCCCAAAAGTCAACATTAAACTCAGGCTCACAAGAACAACTTTTCCTCCTCCTCCAGCTCCTCCTCCTCCTCCTCCAGCTCCTCTTTCTCCTCCTCTGCCGCCTCCTCCTTCTCCTCCTCTGCCGTCTCCTCCTGCTCCTCCTCTGCCGCCTGCCCCCGCGCCCACCCACCCCCGGACCTCTACCTCCGCCTCCTTCTCAGCCTCATCACAACAACTCTTCCACCTCCTCCTCCTCCTTTTCTTCTTCTTTTTTTCTTTTCCTTATTTTCTTTTCTTTTTATTATTTTATTATTTTATTATTATTCTTTTTTTTTCTTTTCTTTTTATGGAGTCTCGCCCAGGCTGGAGTGCAGTGGCACACTCTTGGCTCACTGCAACCTTCGCTTTCGGGATTCAACTGATTTTCCCGCCTCAGCCTGCTGAGTAGCTGGGATTCCAGGCACCCTCATCATGTCTGGCTAATTTTTGTATTTTTAGTAGAGACAGGGTTTCACTATGTTGGCCAGGCTGGTCTTGACCTCCTGACCTCAGGTGATCCTCCTGCCTCGGCCTTTTAAAGTGCTGGGATTACAGGTGTGAGCCGCGCGGCATCTGTTGTTCTTTAAAATCATCATTTTTCTAATGTTCTCATTCTCTGCGGGCTAGTTTAAGGGCCAATTCAAAAACTAAATTTTCACACTGTGAAATCCGCGAGATGAAGAGAACATCTATAAAATATCCATACTGTGCATCTGTGAATAATCTTTTTTTTTCACATCAGTGACAGTACAAAGTAGGTGGAGTTTTAATAGATACTTCAGCAAATTACAGATCACAGCATGTTATGTATCTTCAAGGTAAATATTCAAAACTATCAAGAGAATACTTTATTTCATCTTTAATGAAGTGGGCTGTTTATTCAAAAAGCTTACAGGGCTAAATCCTGTAACCTGAGATAATCCAGGTACTAAATCTTTAGATTTGTTTTAACAGATACATATAATGGGATCGATCATTTAAAAATGTAATCAGTTTCTCTGCAAATTGTCCTTTGCTTTATTCATTTGCATATATACACTTGAGGTATAGGAATTCAAATTCCTTATTCTCAGTTACTATAACGTATTTTGCTGCCTTGCTGAAAATGTAACATTCATATTACATTTTTCTTGCATAATTTTAATGATCTTATAATGATATGGTTAACATTTAGATAAACTAAATATTTACTAAGAGAAGGGAAATATAGATGTTAATTTGTTTTGTTCTCTCTTTACTACATTGGAAACTTCGGAGACCTGCTGTTTAGTATAAAGATTAATTCACTCCGTCAAGAACTCTTTTGAAAAAAATCATGTTTCATTTGTCATTTCCCTCAAACATTGAGTAATGGCTTAAATGATGTCAAATTCTCTCAGCAAGGTGGGAACGCGGGACTTGGAAGCATTATTATTTATTAGTTCTAGTTTCATTTAATAATAAAATTTTGGATTACATAAGTATTTCAAGAAGAACGAGATATTCTTTTCTGCACTGGCTGATTTGTGGAGCCAAATGATAACGTACTTATGTCTAATTCTGGCCCAAACCTTAAAAAATGTATCCCCAAATCACTTTACAAGGCATACAAATTATACTCTTCGGAATGGGTTTCATAGACTTTCCAGAAAAATTTCAAAATGGAGTAGGAATTGAAGAGGACCCTGAATATTCACAATCATTTGCATGCTGCCTTTTGGTCAACAGAGAGATAGGACATCTTGCCCCCGGGAAGGGAGAGCACCAAGTGTGGAGCGGTTCTATTCTTCACTTCTTTCTTTTATTTTTAAAGCGATTTGAAAATACCTCATTTGTATGCACTTCCTGAAAGTCGTATATGTTAAGATTGGCTACATATAAGAGATCAGCCTGAAACTAAATGACAGCTTTGCCAACGTAAGAATTGATCCAAATCCTTCTATGAAAAACAAAAATTGCATTTAATGAAAAGTTAAGTGCCTAGTTTTATCCATCTATAATTGGAAATGGAATTAAAACAAATTGCTACAAACAAGGAGTTGTAATAAAAATGTCAACTCAGCATTACATTTTTTTTTTTTCCCTGAGATACCACCATCAACTTGTAAGTGGAATCATCTGTATTGCAGGAGCTGAGGGGAATGACAGAAGAGTGGAGAGGAATGCTTTCTGATAAATCAACTACAGACTCAACATGAATCGTCAAATTTAATAATTTAAAGATTCATGAAGAAATAAGTGATGCCAAATGTGCTTTAAGAAAAATATCTGTTTAAATGATATTAATGGTAAGGTAGAATATAGCAAGGTGAACCACACTGATAATATTAAATTACCCCAAGAGGTTCCCTAGTCAGAATCCCCATGCAGAAATCTGCTTGCCAACTGTCGTTCTTTTTCCCATTGGTTTAGTTAAGGGTTGAAGTTCTTCTTGAAGTTTCTTTTTTAATCATCAGATCCCGACCTTACAGTTTTTGCTGACTACTTTCCTTCAGGCTGTCTTTGCTCCTGTCAATTTAGGATTTCCAGGGAATTATTCTTCTTTGAAATGCATATTCCAGGCTTGCAATGCTGGCATATGTACACTGTAGAGTAATTGTGGAGGCCAAATGTTTAATTACACATGACAGCTGGAGCTGTAGGAGTCCGAGGCTTGCTTGAAAACAACGTATGCCCTATGCAGCCTTAAGAGAAGGAACACAATTTACACACACACACACACACACACAATTTTGTTCTACATTTTGCCCACTACATTAAAAAATATATATATATCAGCTACAGCTTTAATAGAAGTTCAACTATTCACACTTGAATGTATTTAAGTAAGCAATATAAAAGCATTTTTTCCTCAAATCCAACCATGCGTTTTTACCAAAAATGCAGCTAAAAATTCTGGAAGACCTTTTCTTCCCCTGTGAAGGGTTAGAAGATAACATTTGGCTTAGGAAAACAAGTGGTATAAAGACAAAATATAACTCATGGGAACACACTACCGAAGAGTTATTAATGAAAACCAATGAAAAAGGATCAATTGAAAATGTTGAGGGCCACAATTTTCATCATATTGTTGCCAGTAAAATATACCCATCTCTTTCATAGTTACAAATTACCGTATCTCCAGCACATTTATGTACCCACAAGAGGGGAAACAATGTGACATTGTTGCAATGTTATGTTTCACATTTAGGTTAAACATAAATGTTTAAGTTTCCCTTAGATGTGTTGACACTAAAGATTTGGTAATAGCTTTTTCTCCCCAAATATCACCCACTGAACGTCAGTAGATGATCATGGAGCAATCCTTGAATGTTTTGATAGTAAGAATACTGATGGCTTTCAGTTTCCAGGATTGTATTGTGAATTTTAAATGCTTATTGAATCCTCGTAACCAATCTTCCCACATGTTCTGACTTTAGGACATTTTTGGTCCCCATTTGCCTGATAAGAAAAAGCATGTCCAGATAGGTTAAGAAACTTGCTGAGGTAACATAAAAATAAGTGGTAGGGCTGGAATCCCAGAGGCCAGGTTTCTCTATATACCTTATTATATTGCCTTCAGTATTTATCTCTGTCTTTTTGCATTTGTCAATGAAATGGAATATTTACAATGTGTGTGTGTGTATAATAATAATAATAATAATAATATAATATTAACTACCCAAAGTAAGTGCTTAAATGTGTCTGATTGGTCTTAGCGCATGATCCAAAAACAAGCCTGGCTTGATTACTTTAACTCTGAGTCTGTAATATAAAGGAAGAAGGGCATCCATACCTTGTTTTACAAAGCTAGAGGAGTCAGAGGAAGGAGCAATTTAAGCAGTCAAGCATAGGACATCCTTTTTTTTTTTTTTTTCTTTTGAGACAGAGTCTTGCTCTGTTGCCCAGGCTGGAGTGCAGTGGTGTGATCTCGGCTCATTGCAACCTCCATCTCCCGGGTTCAAGCTATTCTTGTGCCTCAGTCTCCTGAGAAGCCAGGATTACCGGTGTCTGCCACCATACCCTGCTAATTTTTGTATTCTTAGTATAGACGGAGTTCCGCCATGTTGGCCAGGCTAGTCTCGAACTCCTGACCTCAGATGATCCACCTGCCTCGGCCTCCCGAAGTGCTGGGATTACAGGCGTGAGCTACTGCACCCAGCCGCACAGGACTGTTTCAAACTGAGATGTAGTTTAGATTATCTATGACTAGAAAACAAAACACATGTAGAGATTCGGCTAATATGGGCAAGTAAGTGTCACGTCGAATCCACTTTCCACTTCCTTCAATAGAAATATCTTCTATAATATCTTTTAAATTTATTTTTATTTTCATTTTTAATGTTTTTCTGGGCATATTTTACTTCCAAAGAAATGCTTTACATACATCTAGGAATTTTCTAGAAATCCGTGAAGGACCGATGCCTCCTTTTCCCACTGTCGCTGTAGCTTTGCTGGGCCACCAAGGGTGGCACCACTTTATCTTCATTCTGCCATATTGTACTTACCAGTTTGTATCATGCCAAACAAGGCTTTCTTTCTACCTTTGTCAAGAAACAAATAACCACAGCTATCTTTATCAATTTGTAATGAGAATGTATCACCCCTGCAGTTCAAGCTAAAAGAGAACAGGATGAACTGTAACAATGAGAGCTTTCAGGGACTAGCTCTGGGTAGAATTGGAAAGACACTTGCTTTCATCGTTTCCTGATTGAGTAAAGGTAAACGACATCCTGGCACTGTCTGCAATGCACTTGGCAATCATGGTTTGGCATCAAATTGCAGAGTTTACCTACAAAATGAAGCATTTATTTAGTTTTAAAACAGTAGAAAATCTATGACATTTACTCATTTGCCAACTCTAAAATATAAAAATGTGAAATCACTTCAAATTGTTCAATATCATTTTAAAGTGTATTCCATTTGTGTAATTGTATTGGGGTCACCTGGTATTTCAAAGTTTTTGAGTAATTTCTTTTATTTTTTTTGCAACTGGAAATAGTTTTCTTTGATTTTTTTGAAAGAGTCTTCAATATTTAGTTATTTGCTTTATTTTAAAGTTAAGGTTCAAATGTGTTAATACTAAATTACCAATAGATCAACAAGGGTTTAAACTTTATTGTATACTTTAGATAAGATCTCGTCTGTTTTTTGTTCTGTTAAGAGATGGAGTCTTTTGGTTACAACTCTCTCTCGGTGCCATTTGTGAGGACCTCCACCAGGAATGCTGTTTGGTGTTGGAAACAAGAGACTTGAAACCATTTTGTGGGACAAATTTTGATAAAAGAAAATTAATTTTTTACGAAAAGCATTATTTATAAGATACTATTATCACCAAGAAGGGAGAAATTGTCTTTCTAATTGCAGGAATTGAGATTTAAACTTTCAAAGACCATCACCAAATCTAACTTGCTTTAGCTCATGGTAGAACAAACAGCAAAGAAACAAATTTACCCATCAAAATACTCTTCTACCCTGAGCAGTGTTAGGCTGATAAGGAAGGAAGGAAGATAAGCAGGGTCATTACTGTGATGGGCAGATTCTTCACAAATAAAAGCTAACGACAAGGCCAAGCTGGGAATTTCTTGGTTCGTTTTAAGAAGGTAGATATTTTGTAGTTAGTGGTGAGTTTTTATGACATAGTTGATCAATTTGAGTAATTAAGCCAATCTTCCTTCCCTGATTTTTCTTCCAAATTGTCCAAATCAAACTAAAAATTTTCTGGGTAATGTAGACAAAATACCTAGTTGGCTTTGGTTTTACTTACCCAACCTGTAGAATCAGACAGACCTTCCGGGAAGTTCTCTCCTACCTACTGCTGTATTTTTACTGTCTCTATCTCCTCACTCTAGTGTCTTTGTTCATAGCCATATATTCCATGACAAATAACTGTACTTCTGGATAAAAACTTGAAAACTGATACATATTTGATCTGTACATTAAGTAATTGCATACATACAAATAAAACTGATTTTGGCGTGCTTTTAAATAAATTTTTGAAATGCAGGCAGTAAATTTTAATGTCTTCTATTTGAGAAATATAAAATGCATCTTCATAAAAATTTACTTAGTAGAAAACATAAAGTCAAGTGGCATAGAATCACATGAAGATAATTTAAATTCTGTGACTTAAAAAAATGACTTAGTAATTATAAAATTGGTTTTCAATTGATTGAGTCATTGAAAAGAATTAGCCTGAGACATACATGTTTGGGAAGTCTTTTGTTTGTTGGTTGGTTTTCTAAATTTCTTAGTAAATTAACCGCACAACTGTAAGTTCCGCATATATCCAAAAATTTCTAGTCATGAGACTGAATTGGCAATGTGTAATGGATATTGCACAATGTGTAAGGGATATTAGAAAAATTGATAACTGTGGAGTAAAAAATACTTTTTGCCTTTGTTTCAGCAGTTTTAAGCTAAGTAAATGCTAAACCTTTGGCAAGTCAGTTAACTTTTCTGTGACATGCTTTGCACATCTGTGAAATGAAAAATATAAGTACCAACCATTTCGAGTTCCCGCTACTGAAACCCAGGTAGTATTCACATCTACCTTTTCCCTCTGAAACTGAACTGCTAAGCTTTGGGGGTAATCAGAAGTCTTAATCCTATTCTTTCTCTGGCACAGCTGAGCATCCTTTCCAGACGGTCAGTCCTTTCCAGACGGTCTGTTTATGGTCCCACTAATGGGGTGTCTGCTTCCCTTAGTCTGAAGTGATCAGAAACCATAATCCCATCCTTTTTCCCTGGCTGCCTTGTTTACTCAGCCTCCAGCATGACTAAGGTAGTACAGGCAGTGAATTTTAGGACTACTGGAGGTCGATGAAGGGAGATCTGTGCAAGGAGGTGTTTCCTTTGGATGCCGCCTTCCCTGCTGAGTTGACTGTCCTCCCTTAGTGTCTTAGTGCACCTGGGTGGCTGTAACAAAACGGCATAAACTAGGTGGCTTATAAACAATTGAAATTTATCTCTCACTGTTCTCATAGCTGGAAGTCCAAGATCAAGGTGCTCGCAGATTGGGCGTCTGGTGTGGGCTCTCTTCCTGGTTCATAGATGGCCATCTTATTGCTGGGTCCTCACATGGTAGAAGGTGAGGGAGCCCTCTGAGGTCCTTTTCATAAGGACACTAATCCCATTCAAGAAAGCTCCACCACTATCACCTAATCACTCCCCAAAGTCGCCACCTCCAAATGCCATAACACTGGAGGTGAGGTTTCAACATAACAATTTTGGAGAAACACTAACAGTCAGAGCATAGCACTGAGATTCCTACCTAGAAATTCTGTACTCCCCTTGTCAAGTGACTCTCACTGATCAGTCCCCTCATGAAAACTCTAGGCCTTCAACAGAAGATCTCCAGGCTTCGTTCCCTCCTAGGTCCTAGTGCGAGGGAGCCCAGATGCTTGCACCTGTCTCAACACAGCCCCTGGGGCAGTTGAGATATTCTAACCCGTTGTACTTGGAAACTTGAGTGTTCCATTTTCAGTTCACCCTTCCAACCAGCAGTAAGTGGCAGGAACGTGGGGATGCTAGTTGCCTTGCTCAGTGACCTGTTAAGAAAACACAGCATTTGAAAAACTTAATTTTTCTTTAAGTCAATAAACTCTCTTGGACAAGTAGGTATCCATGATTGGGGTGATGTACGTTGTCTTATTAACCCTTTGCTGGCCTGATAACATCAAATGCACATATGCAGGAGTAAAACTAAATTGCTCTTATTGTGCCACCAGCTCTTGGTAAATCCTGTTCAGCACGTATATCCCATCCTCTCCCTCTACAGGGCGAGGTTGTCAGGCTTTCCAGCCACATTATCATAGGATGCCACTGTGCATGGGCATAATAAAAAATGTTGCACAAGTGAGACATTATTACTATAGAAATGAGGGCTAGTTTGTATCTGCATTTCTTCAAAATCGAAGATGCCATCATTGTAAAATATATAGCATTATTATGAGCACCAATAAGACACAAAAGGAAAACAATAATGCGATTAACCTGATAAAAAAGTGATTTTTAAAATACATCTCAATTGCAGAGATGTTCAAATGTGAAAAAGTATGCATCCTAGAATCTATAAAACATAGCAAATAGAAGAAATATATACGCATTAATCTAAGGGGGTATAACAAATTAGACTTAAAAGGCATATATGCATTTCTTAACAAGTAACACAGGTAATTATTGCAACACAACATAACCGTAAGTTCGGTTCCAATGTGTCAATCAAGTTCACATAGTCCTTTTAGCTTTCTTTTGGAGGCTGGCTAACTAATTTGCATATAATATCATTTTGAATTTTTTCGATCTTAACACTCTTTGTCTTAACTTCTTTTCCTGAGTTAGGCTTACCTTTGCATTTAAGACCTCTTGAACTTACTTTTTAAAAGTTATTTTTTAATGAAAAAAAAATGATGTATGCTGTGTGTGTGTGTGTGCTTGTGCATACGTGTGTCTTAGGAGTCAAGGAATAAATAGGGCCACAATTAAGCTATGGCTTTCACGTGTGCCTGCTCATTGAGTGTGTTTATATCCTCAGAAGGAGTCCCTACAGAAGTGCATTCACTTAGTGTCAAATACTAGGATTTGTACTCATGCTGTGTTCTGCATTATTGTGTAGCTCCTTAAGAATAATTCTATTGTGTCATTACTGAGAATCAGAAGGTCGAGATACAACTCATAAGTGATAATGTTTTGACAGTATAAGAAAAATGATAGAAAAAGAAAACTGTGAAGTGTCATGGCTACAAATTCAGAGAACACTAAAAGTCTTTGAAATTGTTAGCATGTTTTTCAAAATGGAGACTGTATTTCCACTAGCATCACTTCCTTTATTCAGGAATTGAATGTCTTTTCTGGGTATGAATCAGTGTCTTATGTTTTATTTTTCCATTCTTAAAAAATAACTTATTTGCATCTCTTTTGAGGTTATCACCCATTTTGAAGGGCTGGGGGTAAAATTCCTCACTAGCTTCTTTAAAACCATAAAAAGATATAGTGAAATATTTTTACCTTGAGAAGTTAACACTGTGTGGGTGTTTAGGATCATGTGTTTGTGACTATAAGGAATTCTCCCCTGGCTTCTAATTTACTACAGATTCAGAAAGCCATGTGTTGACCTACATGTCCAAGCTCAACAGACGAGTGTTTAAGAGCACAGGAAGTGACACAGAGAAACAAAGCAGGACACCTGTCTGGGTCACTGTTGACCCATCATGCTTAACTAATTTTTCAGTGATCTCTGACCCAGATTTCCACAGTTCCACAGGGATTTCTATCTTTCATCTAACAAATCCTACACCTGCATTCAATTAATGAAACAAAACTCAACTTTGTTATCTGATGAACTGAACTCCTGGAGCCATTGAGACAATTGTTTTAGTATTGTATTGACAAATTATCCTATTAACAACTGGCTACTACAAAAATCAATTAAAATCTTGGCTAACATGTTGGAATATAGTTAAACAAGTAGAAATGCAAATTAAAGAGTGAGTTAATAGTGTTTTAAAAATGTAGTTTGTAAATTAGTAGCAATTAGATCAAAATCAGAAATATATGTTGAAAATAAGAATGCTAAATTATAACATGCCATATGGAGCTGCTCTGTATTGAGTTTAATTTTATTTCATGCTGATGTACTTAGGAATATCAATGCTTTATTTCATTTTCTCTAACATATATGTCCAGATATCCTATTTCTCCTGATTCTTGACTATTGTAAGGAATTGGTAAATTCCCTGTAAACCATTCTGGTTTTTTAGTTTACTGGTAAACTACTTTGTCAAATATTTAATATGTGGTGTGAAAAATAATTGAATCTCTGAACCTTTGGCCATAAAAGTGTTATTCATTAATTTGTTTACTTTTTATAGTAATTGCTTATGCATTTAGAATATTGCGATAAAATCCATGGTCAAGGGAATTTAAAACTGACTAGTATTTTGACTTTAGGAATTTAAAAAACCTTACTTTTATTCCTAAAGTCAAAAGTTTGATTTTTCAAATTTTTGGCTCAACAAAAGTTTAACTTTTCTTTTAGCTAGTATTAGAAAAAAACTGATAATCTCTTGTTATTTACTTCTGTCCCCTGAATAGCCCACTTAAATGATACTTTAAGCAAAAGTAAGTAAAATTAGGTGTGTTTATAAAGACAACATTATACTTAAGATGTTTAAGAATCATATAATTGAACTCTCAAAGCATACTTTCAGAAAGAATAATAAAAAAAACCACCCCTGAATGAGAGACGATGAAATCGTCAAGGAAAAACTATACTTCTTCCAAAGTATATTACCTTTAATGGCATTAAAACTGTCTAAAAACCTGGTACGTGTTGCTTTGGAGGGTGAGGGAAATTAATCTCACCTAGTCACTGATGTATTGCACTAGAAAGTGACTTGGAAACGTATAACTTTAAAATTTGAAAGAGAAGAAAGAATAATTTTACCACTGAGCGTGAACCAAATGTTTCATGGAGTTGTCAGTATGATATCTTTCCCTATAAATAGGTTTGCCGATTGCAGAAAGCACACATTTGTCTAAATGATACCTGATGTCTGTCATTCACGTAAATGATAGATTTTTTTTCTCTCCT
Organism: Macaca thibetana thibetana; assembly: GCF_024542745.1. Lineage (NCBI taxonomy): Eukaryota > Metazoa > Chordata > Mammalia > Primates > Cercopithecidae > Macaca > Macaca thibetana. The sequence goes on from NC_065590.1 coordinate 7,118,702, forward strand.
GCAAGATGCCATCAGTCAGTTTCGAAGAGGGAATATTGATAATCAAGTGAAAGAACAATTCACCTCCAGAAGTACAGAGACACAAATGTGAATACAAAAAGTAAAAATAAAATGCAAAGAATAAAAGGAGACGCAGAAACTGTAAGGGCTCAAGTGCAACTTAAGTTCAGGTTACTGACTGAGAACCTAAAATAATAAAAATGGATTGTTAACACACATTGATTGAGAACCTAAAATAATAAAAATGGATTGTTAACACATGTGATTGTATTTATACATAATATTAGAAAGTATTTCTAATATTACTAGGAGTTCTTCTACATACATTCTGTTTTCTGGCTCTTTTAGCTGCTTGCTTCACTGTCCTCTGTTTCAGAAGTTGCTGAAATTATTATCTAAACAGATATTTAGACATTAGGGATGTGGTTTCCAAATAATTTTACAGCATTCTGAACAGGACAGAATATGCCTTTTATCTTCTCCTTCTTTGAAGTTTGTTCCAGTCCTTGCTTTTTGGCCAGGTGGAGGTTCATTCACTGAGAATTTCAGGGGTTCTCTTTGACATTGTGCTGATCTCTGTGAATATCCTCTTCACATCGACATCTATCTAAATGCTACCTACTTTTTAAGACTAGCACATGTTCCATCTCTACCATGAAACCATCCCTTTGCACTTCTGTGAGAATTGGCTTTCACTCCTCCAATGACTCTAGTATTTGAAATTTGTACAACTCTTAAGAAGTTCACATAACGATACAAGGCAAAAGAGAGAAATGCATTAGGAAACACACACCCCAAACAATCACAGACCTATGCACGGAGTTAGAGACAAGTGCCGTCATAGTTGTCCTCTGCAGGCTCAGGATAAAGTTCAGAGACACTGCCATTTGCATAGATTTCCTTATCTCGGTAAAGAACAAGGGGCAGGAAAGCTCCCTTCCACCCCCTTGGTAAGGACACTAATCCCATTCACGAGGGTAGAGCCCTCAGACTTAATTGCTTCCCAGAAGATTCCACCTCTTAACACTCTTCCTTTTGGATGGTAGGTTTCAGCACAGGAATTTTGGAGAGACGCATTTAGAACACAGCGGAGAGCGTGGTCTCCTGTTCAATTTTAAACCCTGAGTCCAGCGGGGCGCGGTGGCTCAAGCCTGTAATCCCAGCACTTTGGGAGGCCGAGACGGGCGGATCACGAGGTCAGGAGATCGAGACCATCCTGGCTAACACGGTGAAACCCCGTCTCTACTAAAAAATACAAAAAAACTAGTGGGGCGAGGTGGCGGGCGCCTGTAGTGCCAGCTACTTGGGAGGCTGAGGCAGGAGAATGGCGTGAACCCGGGAGGCGGAGCTTGCAGTGAGCTGAGATCCGGCCACTGCACCCCAGCCTGGGCGACAGAGCGAGACTCCGTCTCAAAAAAAAAAAAAAAAAAAAAAAATCAATCAATAAATAATAAAAATAAAATAAAATAAAACCCTGAGTCTGTGACCTAGAATTTCTTTAATTAAGGGTAAGCTAGGCACACTTGAAAAGTGACTCCATGGTCAAATCACAAAGACACAAATCCAGTTCCTAGCTCAAAACGCTTGTAGTCATGTACCAAATGTACTTGGGAATGGTGATTATAGTGATTATTTCTGATAGATTTTGATACTACCTCTAGATTAACAGTAATTTCTGGGGACCCGGAACACCTTTGTGTTCCACTGGTCATAGCAGTGATTTATGGGAATTAGGTGATGGAGTTTCAACCGAATTCATCTTAAGGTTCAGACCCTATTTCTGTGTATATATTTGGAATGGACTTTCTAAACTTGGCAAAAGAAAACCACTTTGGTTCTATAACCCATGGAATGGAGGCCAATTAATGTAGAAAGGGTCATTACAAAGCCTTCTAAATCACCTCTAGTAATACAGTACTTTAAAATGAATACTATATATCTCCGTACATTTATGATTTAGAGTGACAATCATAGATTTGAATGCAGGGATGGGCATTTCCCTAATGTCTGTTTTTATTTTATTTTAAAAAGAACTTTATTGAGATATAATTTACATGCAATAAAATTCACCTTTTTAAAGTGTGTACAATTCAGTAGTTTTTAGTATATTCACGATGTTGTGCATCAACACCAAAATGAATTTTAGAACATTTTCATCAGCCCCCAAAGCAACTCTGTACACATGAGCAGTCAGTTGCCCTTCCTCTTCTGCTCTAATCCTGGAAACCACTCATCTGTTTTCTGTCTCTCTGGATGTAACTGTTTGCTGGATACTTCACATAAATGGAATCATACAGTATGTGGTCTGTTGTGACTAGCTTCTTTTATTTAGCTTAATGTTTTCAAAGCTCATCGTGTTGTAGTATACATTGATATTTCATTATTTTTTAGTAATAGTCTGTTATGTGGATATACCACATTTATCCATCCATCAACTGTTAGATGTTTGAGTTGTTTCTTCTTTGGGTTATTACAAATAATACTGCTATGAATATCAGTATACAAGATTTTATGTGGACATATCTTCTCATTTCTCTTGGGTACATACCTAGGGGTAAAATTTCTGGATCATATGCTAACTGTATGTTTAGCATTTTGAGGAGCTGCAAGATTGGTTTCTAAAGTAGCTGGACCAGTTTACATTCCTACCAGTAGTGCACAATGGTTCCGGTTTCTCCACATCTTCACCAACACTTGCTATTGTCTGCTTTTTTTAAAATTATAGCCATCCTAGTGAAATAGTATTTCATTATGGTTTTGATTTCCATTTCTCTAATGATTAATGATGTAGGGCATCTTTTAATGTGCTTATTGGCAACTTGCATATCTCCTCTAGAGAAATTTTATTTTGAAATTATTTGCCTATAAGAATTCTCTGTATGTTCTGGATACCTATCCTTTATAGGTATATGATTTACAACTTATCTACTCCCATTTTGCAGGCTGTATTTTTAGTTTCTTTTCTTGTCGGCTTCACAGAGGCATAATTGACAAGTAAAAATTGTATATATTCAAGGAATTCAATGTGTTATTTTGATATACATATACACTATGAAATGATTGCCACAATTAAGCTAATGAACATATCTATCACTTCACATTGCTAACTTTTTTGTGTGTGATGAGAATACTTAAAATCTACTCTCTTAGCAAATTTCAAGTATCCAGTTAATTATTATTAACTATAGTCACCATGCTGTACATTAGTTTCTAGATCTTATTTATCTCATACTTGCAGATTTGTACATTTGACCAACATCTACCCATTTCCCCAATCCCTCACCTCTACCCCAACTACCAGTAACCACCTTTCTATTCTGTTTCTATGGATTTTACTTTTTTAGGTTCTATACATAAATGAGATCATTCAGTATTTTTCTTTCTGTTTCTAGCATATTTCACTTATTACTTAACATCCTCTAGGGTCATTCATTTTGTTGTAAATGTCAGCATTTTCTAGTTTATTAAGGTTGAATCATATTCATTGCATGTATATATATGTATGTGTATATATATTATGTATATATGTGTATATCTATCTTTATCAATATATATCACGTTTTCTTTATCCAATCATCCTCTGATAAACACCTAGTTTGTTTCCATATTTTGGATATAGTACAGTGCTACAATGAACATGGGAGTGCAAGCATTTTGTTGAGATAGTGATTTTATTCCCTTTGGCTATATACCACTTCTAAACAGAAGTGAGATTGCTAGATTACATGGTAGTTCTGTTTTTACATTTTTGAGGACCCTCCATACTGTTTTCCGTAATGGTGGGAGCAATTTACATTTCCAGCAATCAATAACATATGAGAGTTCTCTTTTCTTCACATATTTGCCAACTTTTGTTATTTGATGTTTTGATAATAGCCATCCTAATAGTCGAGAAGTGATATCTTGTTGTAGTTTTGGTGTGTATTTTTTGATGGTTAATGATATTGAATACCTTTTCATAAACTCTTCGGACATCTATTAATACATACCTTCTTTGGAAAAATTTCTATTCCTGTATTTTCCCATTTATTAATCCTGCTATTTGCTTCATTTTGTTATGTTTTGTATTGCTATTGAGTTGTATGAGTTCCTTGCATTTTTTGTTATTAATCCCTTATCAAATGTAAGGTTTGCAAATATGTCCTCCCATTCTATAGGTTGCATTTTCATAGTGTTATTTTCATTGCTGTAAGAATTTCTTTTTCTTTTTGTCTGTTTTTGCTTTTGTTATTTGTTTTTTAGGTATGTCCAAAAATTGATTGCCAAGAACAGTACAGTACAGCTTTCCCTCATGTTTTATTCTAGGAGTTTTATAGTGTCAGGTCTTATGTTTACATTTTTAACCTATTTTGAGGCTTTTTTTTTTGTCTGTGTGTTCATGTATGTGTGTGGTATAAGATAAGGATCCAATTTCATTTTTTTCTGTGTGTATATCCAGTTTTTCCCAAAACCATTTTTTGGAGAGACTGTCCTTTCTTCATTGCGTGTTCTTTATGACTTCATCAGAGGTTAGTTGACCTTATATGTATGGGTTTATTCCTAGCATTTCTATTCTGTTCCATTAGCCTATGTATGCTTCATGCCTGTATCATACTGTTTTGATTACTATAGCGTTGTAATATAATTTAAAATCAGAAAATGTGATGCCTCAAGCTTTTTTTCCTCTTAGAATTGCTTTGCTTTTTCCATTACTTCACTTTCTGTCTATGTTTTGAAAGCAAAAGTGAGTCTCTTCTAGGTATCATATAGCTGGGTCTTGGGTGGTTTTGTTGTTGTTGTTCATTTGTTTTTTGTTTTGTTTTTAAACAGTGATTTTTATCTCTTTTGATTGAAGAATTTAACCAATTTATATTCAGATAACTATTCAGAGGTAAGGACTTGTAACTGCCATTTTGTTAATTGTTTCCTGACTGTTTTGTAGATCTTTGTTCTTTTCTTCCTCTCTTGCTATCTCCTTTTGTGATCTGATGATTTTCTGTAGTTGCATGCTTTGATTCTTCTCTTGTTATCTTTTGTATATCAACCATGTTTTCACTTTGTGTCTATTACGATGTTTACCTAAAACAATTTATAGCTATATACTCTATTTTAAGCTGATAACAGCTTCAATTACCTACAAAAATTCTATAATTTTACTTCATTCCCTCCTCAAATTTTATGTTTTTGATGTTATAACTTAAATGTTTTAATTTATGTATCTATTAACAAATTTTTGCAGCTATTATTATTTTAATAGTTTTGTCTTTTAATGTTTATACTAGAGCTATAAGTGATTTACACATACACTGTACACATACTATAATACCATTACAGTATTAGAGTATCCTGAATTTGACTGTATACTTACTAATTAGCATCTTTTTGTCACAGCTTGAAGAATTCCCTTGAACATTTCTTATAAGGCAGATTTGATGTAGATGAACTCCTTCAGCTTTTGTTTGGGAATATCTTTATCCCCTTCATTTTTGAAAGATAGTTTTGCTGGAGAAAGTATTCATGGTGCAGTTTTTTAATTTATTTCAGCGCTTTGACTATGTTATTCTCCTCTCTCTCTCAGCCTGCAAAGTCTCTGCTGAGAAATCCATTGATAGAGTTACAGGCGATCCCTTGCATGTTAGAAACCTCTCTTCTCTTGCTGCTTTCAAGATTCCCATTTTGTCTTTGATTTTTTTGTTGTTTTATGTCTTGGAGTATTCTTCTGTGGGTTGAACTGATCGGAGAGGTTTTGTTTGTTTGTTTTATTTTGTTTTTGAGACAGAGTCTCTCTTTGTTGCCCAGGCTAGAGTGCAGTGGCGTGATCTCATCTCACTGCAACCTCCGCCTCCCAGGTTCAAGCAATTCTCCTGCTTCAGCCTCCCGAGTAGCTGGGATTACAGGTGCATGCCACCAGATCTGGCTAATTTTTTTTTTTTTTTTTTTTTTGTATTTTTCGTAGAGACAGGGTTTCACCATGTTGGCCAGGGTAGTTTTGAACTCCTGACCTCAGTTGATCTGGCTGCCTCGGTCTCCTAAATTGCTGGGATTACAGGTGTGAGCCACTATGCCTGGCAGACTGGGGAGTTTTAAGCATTGTGTTCCTAGATGTCATCTCTCCCCAGATTTAAAAACTTTTCAGCTCATTTCTTTAAGTTTTCTGTCCCTTTTATTCTCTCTTATCTTTCTGACATGTCTAAATGTAAATATCAGTTATCTTGATGGTGTTCCATAAATTATGAAGGTGCTCATTATTTTTTCTCATTCTTTCTTCTTCTATTTTCAAATTAACTGTCTTTGAGTTCACAGATTATTTCTACTCAATCAAGTCTGCTGTTGTTATTCTCTATTGCATCTTGCATTTTATTTACTGTATTTTTCAGATCCAATTTCAGTTTGGTTATTTTTTATGATGTTGTTCTCTTTACTGAACTTCTCACTTTGTTCTTGCCTTGCTTTTTTCAATTTGATTGACTTGTCTGTGTTCTCTTGTAGCTAGTTGAGCTTCCTCAGAACACTTACTTTAAATTTTTTGTCAGGCAACTAGCAGGTCTATATTTCTTTTGGGCTTGCAATTGCTGTTATGCTGGAATGCTATTATCTTCCCTTGGTATTGTCATGTTTACTTTTTTTTTGTTTTCCTTAAAGGCTTTTATTGTTGTTTTTACATTTAAATAAAAACTCACCTTTTCCACTTCCTACTGATTGTTTTGGGAGAGAAACGACTTTACGAAAAAGTCCAGCTAGGGATTTGGGGACTCTCATAACTTTATTATGGATATACCTTCTCCACACCTCTTTTACTTTCTTAGGAGGTAATTTTTAAGATTACATGCCTTTTCTAGGTCTTACAAATCCAGATTGAGTGCTGAGAGCTTTTCTTTTTTTTCAGTGGGTCGGTACCCTGAAATGCTCACATTTGTGGTTTTCTAAGCCTGCACTATCAAGCTGACTGTCTGCACAAAACACTTTCACTCACTGACTATAGGGACATGTTTAGTAAGCTGTACTGGCAATTGTAAATGAGGTGCATGGAGTCCATAAAGTGACCACAAACCAATTGTGAGGGGAATTCAGTAGATGAGACTTCCCAAGTAGCTCGTGGATGGGCTTCCTGATGGAGTCTGTTGAGTGATAAGCAGGTTATGTAGCCTCCCTTTCCTGCTGTCAGCCTTTTTTAATCACTCAGACATGCCAGTCAACTCAGTATTCTGTGTGGAGCAACAAAGACGTGGGCCTCTTTTTTTTTTTTTTTTTTTTTTTTTTTTTTTTTTTTTTTGAGACGGAGTCTCGCTCTGCCGCCCGGGCTGGAGTGCAGTGGCCGGATCTCAGCTCACTGCAAGCTCTGCCTCCCGGGTTCCCGCCATTCTCCTGCCTCAGCCTCCCGATCTTGAGCAGTGTCTTATATGGGCGCTCACTTATTAGGCTTTTACTTTCTCCTATGGAAGAAATTGCAGGCCAAGGAGATCTCTCCTGGAACTGAATTGTGACACCTTTGTGGAATGGTGGCCTGAGAAGAGTGAAACTGTTCAGACTGTTCTTACCATTTCCAATGTATTTATTTTCAGATATTTTTCTTTTTTTTTTTTTTTTTTGAGACAGAGTCTGGCTCTGTCGCCCAGGCTGAAGTGCAGTGGCCGGATCTCAGCTCACTGCAAGCTCCGTCTCCAGGGTTTATGCCATTCTCCTGCCTCAGCCTCCCAAGTAGCCGGGACTACAGGTGCCCGCCACCTCGCCCGGCTAGTTTTTTTGTATTTTTCAGTAGAGATGGGGTTTCACCGTGTTAGCCAGGATGGTCTCGATCTCCTGACCTTGTGATCTGCCCGTCTCGGCCTCCCAAAGTGCTGGGATTACAGGCTTGAGCCACCGCACCTGGACAGATATTTTTCTTCATTGGTGTGCTCGAACAATTCTGGATTCCTAGACTCCCAGAAAGTTACTGTTGCTCATGAGTAGTTGACAAAACTGATAAGTCTTTCAGGGCATGATGGTAGAAATCTCCTATTCTGCCATGTTACTGAAATCCCTCTCTTCTAACATTGATGTGTAATTTGGCTGCTTGACCAGATATAATAAAGTGTCAGTCTTGTGTAAGAGCAGGTAGTGACTCAAATTTCAGTTATTTTTCAAGATATAGTTTACTTTTTTGGAGAAAATAAATCATCTCAGAGCTACCGTTTTATCATTGGTTTTTATTCCAATAAGCTTAGAACATCAGAAACAACTTTCTTTTACCTGAAAATAACTGTTATAAATCTTTTCTGCATTCTCTCTGAGCTAAGCCAGGGCTTCATCTTTTTATCATAATTAAATCTCTTTAAAAAACATGATCACCTTATTCTCTCAGAGAATATCACACTGATCCATTTATTGATGGAATCATGACAATAAATAATAGGACCCTGTGAGGATGAAGTACATGGTAAGATGTTATGGTAAGAAATATAAGTGATCAAGAGTATATAGTGGATAAATCTCCTGAAAATCTACTCAAGTATTTGAGGGTCTAGTGGTCTGGGATGCACAGATACTTTGTTTCATCACGTCCTCTTTAGCTTATGCCCAGAGGCTTTCTGAATTTTGGAGACAATTTCACAGTGGGTGTGCTCACTGCACGCATTTATGGTGTAATTCCTAAGGATGTCAGCTTTATATGAGTTCCAAGATAATAACTTCCTTATTTCTTCAGCTAATCTTGCTTCAAATCATTCAGATAACTTGACTTTATTACTAGTAAAGCCAATGTGCTATATGGACCATCTGGTGTTTTGGAACAAAACCATGCCCTTTTTGGAAAATAGTCATTATCCTCCAGAGAAAGACTCCTGGCCTTTGCCCCTGGGCCCTGGCTGAGACTGATTACTTGGTTATCTATACCAGGAAACCATGTGACCTGAGCTGTTCTTCATGATTTAATGCTTTGATATTCACCAAGTCCTAGAGGTGGACATCCCCATCACTACACAATAATCTCTATAATCAAATAGAAGTGATATAAATAAGAGTATACTCAATTGGATCCTGAAGACACAAGTAAACTGTCTGAAAAGGTGGCTAACCTTCTTAGAAACTATACTTTTGATTCTTGCCCACACAAAAGGCATCATGGAGGATTTTCCCCTGGCAAGCTGCTTAACAAAGAAAAAAAATGCCTGGTTTAATATGTGTTTTGCACACAAAATGTGGATTAGAAGTGGATTATTGCAGTATTCAAACCATATTTAAAGTGGTTCCACAGTAAAATGAAGAAGAAAAATGTTCCCTGATGGCAAAATTTTGAGCAGTACATCTGGTGATATGGTTTGGATTGGTTTCCCTGCCCAAATCTCATGTCAACTTGTAATCCCCAGTGTTGGAGGAGGGGCCTGGTGGGAGGTGATGGGATCATGGAGGCAGATTTCCCCCTTGCTGTTCTCATGATTATGAGTGAGTTCTCCTGACATTTAGTTGCTTAAAAGTGTGTAGCACCTCCCCCTTCTCTCTCTTCCTCCTTCTCTGGCCATGTAAGACATTCTTGCTTCCTCTTTGCCTTGTACCATGATTGTAAGTTTCCTGGGGACTCCCCCACCATGCATCCTATACAGCATGTGGAAGTGAGACTCAATTAAACCTGTGTTCTTTATAAATTGCTCAGTCTCAGGTAGTTCTTTAGAGCAATGCGAGAATAGACTAATACATCTGGTGATCCTACTTTCCCACAGAAGAGGTGCAAAATTGTAATTTTATTTATTTATTTATTTATTTATTTATTTATTTATTTATTTATTTTTTGAGAGAGATGGAGTCTTGCTGTGTTGCCTAGGATGGTCCTGAACTTTTGGACTCAAACAATCCTCCTGTCTCATCCTCCCAAAGTGGTAGCTCACTTCTGAGTGGCCAGTATACTGACAGCAAAAATAAGCACTGGTCTTTAATATAGGGTGGGATGATTAATTTTACTTGTCAACTTGGACAGAATATGGTGCCCTGCTGGCTGGTCAGAAACTAGTCTAGATATTGTTGTGAAGTTATTTTTGATGTAATTAATGTTCACAATCAGTAAACTTCAATTAAAGCAGATTAACCCTCATAATGTGAGTAGGCCTCCTCTGATCAATTGAAGGCTGTAAGAACAAAGACTGAGGTTTCCCAAAAAAGAAGAAATTCTGCCTCAAGACTGCAACATAGAAATCTTGCCTGAGCTCCTGGCCTGCTGGCCTGCCCTTTGGATTTTATACTCAAGACTGCAGCATCAACTTTGTTGTTGTTGTTGTTGTTGTTATCAGTGAGACAGGTTCTTGCTCTGTCACCCAGGCTGGAGTGCAATGGCACGATCTCAGCTCATCGTAACCTCCACCACTCAGGTTCAAGCGATTCTCCTACCTCAGCCCCCTGAGTAGCTGGGACTACAGGCATGTGCCACCGTGCCCGACTAATTTTTGTATTTTTAATAGAGACAGGGTTTCTCCACATTGGCCAGGCTGGTCTCAAACTCCCGATCTCAGATGATCCACCCATCTCGGCCTTCCAAAGTGCTGGGATCACAGGCGTGAGTCACCACGCCCGGCTGCAGCATCAACTCTTACCTGAATTTCTAGCCTATCAGCCTATCTTACAGATATACATTTTAGACTTGCCAGTCTCCACAGTTGTAAGAAACAATTCCTTAAAATAATCTCACATTCTCTCTTTCTCATCATAAATATCCCATCGATACTGTTGCTCTATAGAATACTAACTGGTACAGATTTTGTTACCATTAGTGCTTAAAGATGATGAGTTTTTCTGAATTGGTTCTGAGGTTTCTGACATTGGTTCTCTAATCTGATTAGATTTAAAGGCACTAATGTCTCTATTTCCAATTGTAAAGATAGAATTGATAGTCCATGGCATGATGTGGCAATAGAGATAGACAAATTAGCATTGGATAATCCTATTCAAAATCTATAAAAGGCAAGATTCTGAGTGACCATGTATTTGATACCTTAGAACATTTTTGTCAAACTAACGTGCATAATGAGACTGACCCCTAATTGTACTAGGCAAAGTGACAAAAGTAAAGGATGAGCTCAGGGACTCAAATTCCCAGGTGCTGTATGAAAATTTGTATGTTTGCCCTGAAAGAAATTCTTATCTTCTATAGCTGCAGAGATTAGATTGCTGAAAACCAAAACCAAAGCCAAAGCCTCATTCTGTGAGTGGCTAAATTACAAGCCACAATGAATTCCCAACCTCATGAGGTGGTTGCTGTGAAAGTAAGGATATTGACTAAGAGAGGATAAGATGCAAAAAATTGGAATGGGCATATATGAGAAAACCCTGAGAAAACTGGGAACATTGAACCTCTAAATGCTGACGAGACTCATTGGCCAAAAAAAGCAACCTTTCCATTTCCATCTTAGGGATTAACTCTGCTTTGCCTGAGGAATGGCCTCACTGTATTCTAACTGTCATGCAAGATGATATTGAGTTTCCTCAGGACCTATCCCCATCACCCTTCTTTGTTTGTAGTGCTATAACCAGACTCAGGTTTTAGCAGGCCCCTAGACAGGATCTACAAAGTGTGACTTATGAGGACGTGCACTAAGCTCCAACTACGTTATTTTTCCAATTTATGGAGATGAAAATCCAGGGAATATGTGTGGAAGTGAAGTAATAGTGGAAGAAATATACAGTGTGAGCAAGATGTGTTTATTGGCATGAGCCTACTAAGCAGAGATTCTGAGTTTAATGTTGCAGTTCGAGAAGTCAGAAAGGGATCTGTTTGTTTGGTTAGTTGGCTGAAACATTAACCAAAAGATGGCCTGTGCTTAGTGAAGTTGAAATGCTAGATTTTCTTTGATACACTGTGAAGGAAAGTATCCAAAGGCTCATGGAGATTCCTATGTTAGGGTGGGTTGATCATGTCAGATCTGCTCACTCACCCTAGGAGGAGGGTGCGGAGGACACTCTTCACCATGACTGTGAAGAATAAATTTGAGAATGCAGTCTTGCTAATTGGGAGAGCTCTGTGGTTGCTCTTTTCTGAAAATCAGTCATTACGGTGGGAAATGCTGCCAGAATGATGTTACTGTGGATTTAATCTCTGTTTATCTAACTAGAGTTGCTATTTATAACTTTGGTTTTCTATTTTTTATTCCACATTCCCTTTGCCCTCAGTCAGCATCTCAGCTGTGAAGATAGTTTTACATGACAGATTTAACTAATCCTGCATTCCAAATAGGTCTGAGCTCTTTATGCTTCTAATTTTACTGGAAGTAACATTTACCTAACTAGTGTTATATCTAAATATTCAGTGGGCCATTGCCAGAAGGATGAGATACCCGGCAATATCATTGATTCCTATTCAGTACAGTGCCTCACTTATTTTTAAGTGAAATAATTTTGTGGTCATAAATAATCAGCACTGTGGTAGTGGGCAAGACAGTTAAGAGTCATTGGGTGCTGAAAAGAGGAGAATCTTTAATTACCTCTTCCAGGCTTTTCTTGGCTTTTGGCTACGTAATACCAAACTCTGCCTCTGTTTTCAGATCGTTTCCTCTGTGTGTCTGTGTCTTCTCTTAGTCTCTCTCTCGTAAGGACATCAATCATAGGATTTAAACTCTACTTGAGTAATCTGAGATGATCTCATCTCAAGTTTCTTAATAATACGAGACTTTTTTTTTTCCAAATAAGGTCACATTGACAGGTTCATGGTCTTAAGACATGGACATATCATTTTTTTAAGGAGAACATAATTAAGCTCACTACATTCATCCATTTTTCTTGTTCTAAATCAAGAGTTCACGTTATTGCTGAGTAGTATTCCATTATTCCATTAAGTGAATATGCCATGATCTATGTACCTATTTGTTTTTTCTGTGGTTTGCTAGTTTGTTTGTTTTGAGATGGACTCTTGCTCTGTCACCCAGGCTGGAGTACCGTGGTGTGATCTCGACTCACTGCAACCTCCGCCTCCCGGGTTCAGGCGATTCTCCTGGCCTGAGTAGCCGATTCTCAGCCTCCTGAGTAGCTGGGACTACAGGTGTGCACCACTGTGCCCAGCGAATTTTTGTATTTTTATTAGAGATGGGGTTTCTTCATATTGGCCAGGTTGATCTCGAACTTCTGATCCACTCACCTCGACTTTCAAAAGTGCTGGGATTATAGGCATGAGCCACTGCATCCGACCTACCCATTTGTTTTTTGATCAACACTTGGGTTATTTCTAATTTACAACTATTAGGGGAAAAAGGCTGCACTGAACGTTTCTATAGAAGTCTTTTTTGTGGACATGTATTTCTTTTGTGTAAATTTCCAGAAGGAGAAACCATCTGCAAATCTCCTGTCACTCTGCACAATTCTCTCCACTTTGGTAATTTGCCCTGCAAATTCTACCAACCTTGCCTTACCTGAAACCTAACCTGTATCTTCAGCTCTTGGAGAGCTCCGGGTTCTATTTGGGTACCCCATCTCTGCTCTGCATCCTGGAGATGCTCTCCAGGCAGTAGGTGGGTCAATCACAGTGTTCACCCTTTCTGTTTCCTTGCTCTCGGGGATCACTCGCCCATTCTGCCTGTTGTCAAATGTTTAAAAACTGTTGTTCACGTATTTTGTTCATGTTTTAGTTGTGTAAGACAAGAGGTTATCTGTTATGATACCAAACTAGAAGAATGTCTGTTATCTGTTATTATACCAAAACTAGAAGAATAGCTCTCCTTTTACAATATATTCTTTTGATTTAGAAATTAATTTTTCTTAATGAAAAAGACAGGCAAAATTACACTTGAGCAGGTATGCCAACTTTTGGGGTTGCTAAACCACAGGCTGTATCTTTTAGAAATAGTTTTCTTCTTCCCTAGTTGGTCTTCCTGCAAACCTATTTAATATTTCTACTCTCATGCTTGGATGAGCTCAACTCATTCTAGGTTTTTGCCTCCCTGCCACAGTTTCTATAGGTTTCTACTCTTTGTATTGTGTGTTTGCATGATGTTTGTCTGTGCATCACCTACATTTGTGCATCTATGTTTTGTTGGCGGTTTTAAAGGGAAAGGAGATGTATGCTTCACAGGGCCATCTCTTTTCTGAATTATTTTGGTAAATCATTACTGATTTTCTCACTAAATATGAAGCACAAAGCAAGATTGCATTTGAATATATTTCAAACAAAACAGTATGCTCACTGTATTCATACCTCATTATTTGGTTTGATTATATACATGAGCAAATTTCCTGGGTAAAATACCCAAAGCCTCACTGAAATTGGCCCTTATTGTCTCTGTAGATAATCTCTAATGTGATACAATTAGAATGTGTTTGTGAGACATTAAAAATGAGCATTCTCTTGGGAATCTAAAATCAATTCATTTTTTTCCATACTCTAAACAGTAGTAGTTTAAATAAAATTACTTGCATGTATTCATAGAATCTGAAAGAAAAAGTACGAAATCAAATCTTTGGGCTATAATAAATTATTGAGTCAATTATATATGTATGCCTATGTGTGTCAATGTAAACACAGGTCCAAGTAAATATATATACACACTTATATAGAGATATTTATAGAAACAAATGATATATGACATAAATAATTATAAATACTTAAATACTTTATGACAGTTATGACCAAAGCTTTATAAAATAGATTATCTATACAATGACAGACCACATACGTGAATGTGGTCCCAAAAGATTATAATAGCATTTTTGGCCAGACGTGGTGGTTCACGTCTGTAATCCCAGCACTTTTGGAGGCTGAGGCGGGTGGACTGCCTGAGATCAGTAGTTCGATACCAGCCTGGCCAACATAGTGAAACCCTGTCTCTACTAAAAATACAAAGAATTAGCTGAGCGTGGTGGCAGGTGCCTGTAGTCCCAGCTACCAGGGAGGCTGAGGCAGGAGAATCGCTTGAACCTGAGAGGTGGATGTTGCAGTGAGCCGAGACCGTGCCATTGCACTCCAGCCTGGGCAACAAGAGCAAAGCTCCATCTCAAAAAAAAAAAAAAAAAAAAAAAAAAAAAAATTATAGTAGTATTTTTACTGTATGGTTTCTATGTTTTGATACATAAATATTTACCATTCTGTTACAATTGCCATCAGAGGTCAATACAAAAACATGTTGTGCAGGTTTCTAGCCTAGGAACAATAGGTTAGGTATGTTTAAGGCTATACCATCTAGATTTGTGTAAATACACTCTATGGTATTCACCTAACGACATATTTCTCCTAAGATGTCCCCAATGTTAGCAGTTGCATGCCTGTATAGGGAAACCTATGTATAAATAAGATTAATCTAAGTAAGAATGTAATGATTAGTGTATTCTATTACATATGAAGATTCTGGTTCTTTGATATTCTGTGTTGCCATTGGTAATATGTTTTATTAAACAATTGGAAGAATAGGGTTAACCAAAAGAAACTCCCCCATAAATGTCTGCTTAGAACTCGCTTACCACTTTATTTTTATTTTTTAGATAATGAAGCTGGAGAATTGCTTGAACCCAGGAGGCAGAGGCTGTGGTGAGCCGAGATCACGCCATTGCACTCCAGCCTGGGCAACAAGAGTGAAACTCCGTCTCAAAAAAAGAAAAATGAAAAATAATGCTCAAAAAGTCTTATGAGCTTACACATAAGACTACTCAAATGGTAGCATAAACATGACTCACTTTGACCAACTGAAAATATCACAAATGAACACCAAAATAAGACCCAACGTTTTAGTACATTATTTTTAGTACATTATCAAAAATCTTTGTAAGAGATCACTTACAGATTAGAATTTGCTTATCTGTCTTAAACTTTGGAAATATTTTCATTGCAAATTTAGTCTTATTCAATAAATTGGTTCTCAGAGTTTTAGCATAACCTTAAGATTTTTTTTCTTTCATGAAAATAATGTATATTTACTACAGACTTAAATAATCAGATACTTTTATAGAAATAACATTGCTTTCTTTAACCATGTTGTTCCTGGTTGGTGAAGGGAATTCGTATTATTTTTTTGTCTTGTACTTCAAACTCAATCAATATCACCCAGTGTGTTAAATGGTATACCTATTTGTTTAATATTGTGCAGTGTTATAGCCATTGGTGCATGGGAGAAATAAAATCAATTTCAACGCCCACACATTGGATACGTAAGCAGATATAGCTTTGAGATTACTGCGAGGGAAGACTAGGTAATGAAACGGCTGACTGCCATTTTAAGTGGCTAAGGAACACTCTTTCCATAGCTCCTGGTTGTCTGCAGGATGAAGAGCTTAATGCTGAGCACAGCATAGGGAACCCTCCACGAAGTAGCCCGTGCCTGCTTCTCCAGCTCGTTGTCATCTTCTCCTTCACATACATGACCGTGGCCACAGTCTGATAATTCACATGTCTGGAACATGCTATATGTCTAGCCCTCTGCTAAGAAAACTGTCTCAATCTCTGTGCCCTTCTCATTTCACCTCACCTGCCTTTCTTGCCCTGGGTGAGAGCAGTTCCCTAACACAGCATCTTGCATAGAATAATTCAGTTTAGTTTAACTGGCTGTACTCTCAATTTTCAGTATAGAAGCATGATTCACAGTTAGTACATCAGAGAATGGACTCGGCAGCTGGGATCTTTGTCTCCCTTTACTTCCATCTAAATCTTCAGAAACTTGACATCTCCAGGCCTGGCAGCTTCTTCAGCCCCCTATGAAGAACAGATACAAATGATGAAAAAAATGTGTTTCTCTCTGTAACCAGTAGTAAGCTATAATCTAGAATCAAAGTGACCTCATTTCTAACATTTGGCACATTTTTTGTCATCATGGAGCTAACTGTTTCTACATCTAATAAAGATGAAAATTCCCAATTGAAAGTCTCCATGGAATTTTATATCCTCACACCTTTGTGTTATGTAAAAGCTTATCATTTGCACAATCGTCAAGCCATACATAGTGGCGTCTTTCTGTTCAGGGCCCCGTGGTGGGCATGGCAAAAGGGCAGATTCCACAGATGTGACCCTGTCAAACAGTTTTCAGTCCTCTCTCATCAGTGGAGAAGTCTGTTCTGGTACCTCTCCTTGCTCTCGTTCTTCACCAAACTCCAAACTGGGGATGTGGTATCCTCATGAGCGCCCATGATATTTATGCTCTTTAAGCAGAGCCTTCACTAATGATGCCTCTTTCCTTTCTTTTCTCCTTTTATTTAATTCCTCTTTAATGTATGCCTGACCGTCTCTGCCCACTTCAGGACCCCGTCCAGCTCTTTAGCGGTGGAAAATCTTTCCCAGGGCCCTGGCTTCACACTTCAGAGGGCACATATGCGATCTGCCCTGTCCACCAACAAGAATGGGCAGTCTTTGCCCCACCCTTCGCCAAAACAGTCATTTTAATTTTTCTATATTTCTTTATTTATTTATTCGGAGACAGGTTCTTTCTCTGTCACCCAGGCCAGAATGCAGCGGCACTATCACAACTCACTCTAGCCTCGACCTCCTGGTGCTCAAGCGATCCCCCCACCTCCGCCTCCTGAGTAGCTGGGGCTACAGGCAGGTACTACCACGCCTGGCTGATTTTTGTATTTTTTTGTAAAGACTGGGGCTTACTTATTTGCCCAAGCTAGTCTTGAACTCCTGGGCTCAAGTGATCCTCCTGTCTTTGCCTCCCAATGTGCTGAGATTACAAGTGTGAGCCACTGAACCCAGCAGAATACCCATTTTTAAACCAAGCAGTCTCAACCTTCTTTTTCCTCTCCATGAAACTGCCTCTACAGAAGGGCCTCTTGCCCCTTCCTATGTTGCTCAATTTCCATATGGAAGCTGCTGTTTTTCTACTGGGCAAGTGCCCATGGCAGGCCTTAGAATTCTCATCACTCTCAAAAAGCCCAGGGCCCAGAAAATCTCTATCTGGGGCTTTAGTGTTTTAGCCCTGGTGGGAAAAGTGCAGGGTATGGAATGGAGTAATAACAAGGCCTAAAGAAAGGACTTCCTCTAGGCTTGATGTCTAAAGTGAAAGCTTAGATTTTAATCTCCAAGAAAACAGCTTCCTTATGAAGAGGACACAGAGACAATCCGTTTGTGAGATCTTAGGTAGTTATCCAGATGTTTCCGAAACTGTTCTCTACAGATACTGATGCAGGCTATTTTTATTGTTTGTTTATTTTGTTTTCTTTCTGGAAAATCAGAATAGATTTAAAAAGCAGTTAAATCAAATTTCTACCACTCCCTAAAAGGGCACACTTTGTTTTAGGCCTGTGTATTTTCTAATGTCTCTCATAGTTTCCTCTGCCTTTCTGCATTGGGCTAATTCTAGTTCATCTGGTCTTACCTTAGAGGTCACCACCTTCGAGAAGCCCTTCAAAATCCCGCAGTTCTAGATTAGGTGCCTCTTCTGTGTCAACTGGCAACACCCAGTTTTTATCTGTCATGATAGTTTGTTGAACTGCAATACAATCTCCTGTTTGATTGTCAGTCTTCCCATAGGATCTTAAATTGCCTATGTTTTTGTTTTTCACCATTGTGTTTGTCATTATTAAAAAATTCCATTCATGTTTTATATTCAATACGTATTTGATAAATTAAAGTCCAAAGAGCATGTTTGCTACTTGTTTCTTCTTTCTGTGTTCTTATTATTAAGGATGTAGAAATGAAAGTTTCTTTCCACTGATATTTTAACAGAAAGATGATATAAAAATCTCTTCTAGTTAAAAGCATGTTATAAAATATAATTGAGCCAAAATTTTTGATGTCTAATGACTGAATTGAATGGCTCATTCAGGGTTAAATTAGAAACAGTAACTTAGAATGATAGAAAAATACAGATGATGAAAAAATAGGAAGCAAACTTTAAGAGCCCAGTTCATGTTGAGTGTGTGTGTGTCATAAAGTTACACATATATAAACACACTTACCAAATAGATTCCCTTTCCTTAAATAAATTCCAGCTTTTTTAGCTATAAATACAATAAACAAGAGGTATCCATTGGAGAAAGAAATAACCACTGATTAGGTTAAATTGGAGGATTTCAATATAGTAATTAAAAATATTATTGCTAATATTTTATTTACACAGCCATATAGTTACCCAAACTCCAAATTTCCACAGTGCTATGTAGAAAACAAATAGCTTAGTGATTACTGTCATTGTATCATTTTTTAAAAATGTTATGTCTGTAATAATTTCCAGATATAAAATTTCCAGATATCCAGATGAGAATAAATACAACATATTAATAAACTTACAGGTTAAGATTATAAAACAAATTAGAATTCTTAATTTTAAAGATTTGATATTCATCTATAATGTTTGTCAAAATTTGCATAATTATAATCAATAAATTATTTAATAAAGATGAAAACTATAATAGTTTTTAAGGATTTGAAATATAATATGGCTTATTTTGTTAAATATTTAAAGCGAAAAATACCCTAACTTATATTTGTAATTAAAATATTTCTGTTGTTAAAAGTTTGTAACAATTTTGTGCAAAAAAGAATTTTAAAAAATTTTGTTTTAATGTATGTGATATCTTGACGTTTTTCATTTTGCTTATTTGTAAAAGAAATTACAAATTCTACAGTCTGCATTAAAATTTGTATTTGTCTATTTAATCAGCAACATTATTATTTATACAGACACAATAAATATCTAAAAATTAGTTTCTTTTACATAATCATTAAAAATGATAGCATACAATTTTTAAATTTATCCTCATTTCTGTAAGATATTTTTCCACATTTATTAGTAATTTCTGTAGCATAATTTAATAATGAGATGTAGACATATATTTACCAAAACTCAAAATTTCCTCAGTTTTTTGTAGAAAACACATAGCTTAGTAATCACTGTCATTGTATCATTTTTTAATATGGAGGCTGAAATAATTTGCAGGTATAGAATATACTGCTTCATGACTGGGGGTGGTGGCTCACGCCTGTAATCCCAGCACTTTGGGAGGCTGAGGCAGGCAGATCACGAGGTCAGGAGATCGAGACCATCCTGGCTAACATGGCGAAACCCAGTCTCCACTAAAAATACAAAAAATTAGCCGGGCATGGTGGCAGGTGCCTGTAGTCCCAGCTGCTCAGGATGCAGAAGCGGGAGAATGGCATGAACCCCGGAGGCAGAGCTTGCAGTGAGCCGAGATCACGTCACTGCACTCCAACCTGGGCAATAGAGCGAGATTGCATCTAAAAAATATATATACATAAATATATATAAATATATATATATATCAATATGTGTATAAATATATAAACATATATATAAATATATGTATGAATATATATATATATACTGCTTCATTTATATCTGCTATATATGAGACTATTTTCCAAGTTACAAGTCAAGGCAAAGTTAAGATCATAATGATGTTTGTAAGAAATTTTTAACACTAACTTTAGAATTCAATAAAATAAAGCTTTTTTTACCGCCCTACATAAACACTATCATGTGATTTTTTTTCTATGAAAGTGTTTCACATTTGAGATGAATAAGAAAGTATTTAAAAAGGGAGTGAGAATCTGTATAGTCAAGAAAAAAATCATTTTATTAGCTATAAATATGCAAAATATTATATTCAGAAAAACTTTTATCATTTTTAATTATGTTGGAAACCTAAATGTCATGTTCAGTGATAAAAGTTAGAAAAGGAAATCAGCAGCTCACTGTGGTTTTGATTTGCATTTCTCTAATGACCAGTGATGACGAGCTTTTTTTCATATGTTTGTTGTCCACATAAATGTCTTCTTTTGAGAAGTGTCTGTTCATATCCTTTGCCCACTTTTTGATGGGGTTGTGTTTTCCTTCTAAATTTGATTTAAGTTCCTTCAAGATTCTGGATATTAGCCCTTCGTCAAATGGAGAGATTGCAAAAATTTTCTCCCATTCTGTAGGTTGCCTGTTCACTCTGATGATAGTTTATTTTGCTGTGCAGAAGTTCTTTAGTTTAATTAGACACATTCACATGACAGGTAGAATGGAGATCATTAAAAAGTCAGGAAACAACAGATGCTGGGGAGGATGTGGAGAAATAGGAACACTTTTATACTGTTGGTGGGAGTATAAGTTAGTTCAACCATTGTGGAAGACAGTGTAGAGATTCCCCAAGGATCTAGAACCAGAAATACCATTTGACCCAGCAATCTTATTACTGGGCATATACCCAAAGTATTATAAATCATTCTACTATAAAGACACAAGCATACGTATGTTTATTGCAGCACTGTTCACAATAGCAAAGACTTGGAACCAACCCAAATGCCCTTCAATGTTAGACTGGATAAAGAAAATGTGGCACATATATACCGTGGAATACTATGCAGCCATAAAAAAGGATAAGTTCATGTCCTTTACAGGGACACGGATGAAGCTGGAAACCATCATTCTCAGCAAACTATCACAAGGACAGAAAACGAAACACCACGTGTTCTCACTCATAACTGGGAGTTGAACAGTGAGAACGCATGGACACATGTAGGGGAACATCACATACCAGGGCCTCTTGGGGGGCTACGTGAGGGTTAGCTTTAGGAGAAATACCTAATGCAGATGACGGGTCGATGTGTGCAGCAAACCACCATAGCACATGTATACCTATGTAACAAACCTGCACATTCTGCACATGTATCCCAGAACTTAAAGTACAATAAAAGAAAACAACAACAACAACAATAGAAAAGCAGCAGGTTACTTGTGAAACATTTATTATTAAGGCAAGTACATTTTAAAATGTGAGAAGCATAAATGGAAAAAGTAAATCAGCTTGATCACAGAATGCCACATAACCACGCCTGTAATCCCAGCAGTTCGGGAGGCCGAGGCAGGCTGATCACCTGAGGTTAGGAGTTCGAGACCAGCCTGACCAACATGAAGAAACCCTGTCTCTACTAAAAATGCAAAAATTAGTTGGGCGTGGTTGTGCATTCCTGTAATTCCAGCTACTCTGGAGGCTGAGGCAGGAGAATCGCTTGAATCTGGGAGATGGAGGTGGCGGTGAGCCGAGATCGCGCCACTGCACTTCAGCCTGGGCAACAAGAGTGAAACTGTCTCAAACAAACAAACAAACAAACAAAAAACAAACAACAACAACAAAAACACACAAGAAACCAATTTTTTAGATATTATCTAGCTTGTTTCTAAAATACTTTCCAGGTAACTATGTGCTTAGTCCTGTATTATTATAAAAGTCAATTATCCGAAGAATCACATATGTCCAATAGAATGTAGCTGACTGAGTGTAAGAATACATTTATGTTCACTTTTATTTAAGAACTTATATTACATTGTTGGGAAGTTACATTATTGCATAGGTTTCCTTTATCTGGTATGCACAACTCAGTATCCTTGATGAGATTTATAGTTTGGACCACTTCGATATTCTTCCTCTAAATTACTTCACCTTCTATTTTGCATCACCCAAGAGACTGCGTGTCAGACACAATGCTCTGTGTGACCTGTATCCAACACAGTGGAAATTTGACTGCACAATTACAACACTTTTCCTGTGTGCACAGCCTATGATTGACTTAATCCCCAAACCATGATGCGGTCAACACGCATCACAGGTCTCTCCTTGCATGATCGATATGCAAGCCACCATGATTTGGTAGTAGCTGACGTGTAGAGTCATAATTTTGATCCCTGAAGGAGGTGTTTTAGAAAACCCTTGGCTTGATTCTCTCCCCAGGTCAGCACTCTTGATCTCGGGGTTCTCACTGCTTTGGTGAGATGTGGCAGGTGGCGAAGACAATGTGATGATGAAGCAATGGCGAGTGTGACTCAAGGCAGGTGTGAAGGCAGTGCCATGTGTCTATGCTGAGGAGGCTCATGCCATCCCAGGGTATTTGAGCCTGTGGGCACTTTCTCCATTTTCTGGCCTCTCAAGCAGAAGCTCCTCTTGAGCCCCTTAAGTAAAAATGACATAAGCCTGTATTTCCCACTCATGACAAACTTAGTTTCCAAACAGGGGTAATGACTTATCTTACTAATTTTTAATTTCCCTTCTGCTCCTTTGTATTCCTGAGTTTGTTTCTTAATTTAAATATTATGAAATTATTTCATCAAATGCTGAATTATTGTTTGTTTAATTACAATAATGTCACTGAACTCTCCAAAGACAGTTTTAGACATAAACATACAAAATTAGGTATAACACTAGAAAATGTATCTTATAAAATATATTTATGAACCAAACTGTATTCCCAAGTAATGAAGTAGTATAAGATTTTGTTTACAGAGATGACTGGTTAGAAGTAAAACATCATGCAAATGTGTGTATGTATGTCTTGGGTGTGTGGAGAGAGAGATTGATTTGATTAAAGAGGGCAGAATGCCGATTTCAGAAGGTGCTCTGAAGCACCACTCTCCAAGTTCACGCTCTTATTATCTCTCTCTTCCTCTTTCTATCTCTCCTCTCTCCTTGCTCCAGTTTATCTTGCACACTTCTGCCACAGTGCCCTTTTAAAATTCAAATTTGATCTTGTTTCTCTCATGCTCAAGGTCTTTCAGGATAAAGTAACACTTTCTCAGCAGGCTTCCGCCTCACTTCAGCCATTCCTGGCTTATACACTCTTTTTCTGGCCAGCGCTGGCTCCCTGGTGTGCCAGAGCACTGATCATCTCGAGCGTTTGCCTGTGTGGTTGCTGTGTTCCACCCTTGTCACTGCATTGTTGGTCACTTTGTCCTTGGTGCTACCATGACACTTGCCTCGCTGAATTGCGGTGATTTGCATCTTGTCCTCATCTGTCTCTTCCCTTAGAGAATGTGCTTCCTGGGCCAAAATCCTTTGATTTTTATATTTCTGTTCTCAGGGTCTGGGGTTAGTAAGTGCTCGTTAATGTAAATAAAATAAAATTAAAAAAATAAAAAGACTGATTTAAATACTTGCAAAATATGTTCCAGATAAAGAAAATAATATGTTCAATATGAATCAAGAAACAAAAATATATTCTCAGAAAAATCTTTTTTTTTTAAGTTTTTCCTGAAAACTTGAATCAGTTGTTGACAGAGATGTTCTAAGTTTTATGAGCAACTTTTTCTACAACTGATTTCCATTTTTGATCTCGAGAATGTTCACTTGGCTCTCTTTGACTTTTTGACTTTTGGGAATGTGATTTTCTTAAGTAAATAGTATACTTAGTACTGGGGATATAGAAACTCCATTGTAACATTACTTAGTAACATGCACAGAAGAAGCTGGTATACACTGAATGTTTTTGTCCCCCCGGAATTCATATGTTGAAATCTTCACCCCCCGCCAGCCCTCCCAAGGTAATGTATTAGGAAGTGGGGCCTTTGGAAAATAATTAGCTCATGAAAACTGAACTCATGAATGGGATTAGTGCACTCATAAAACACATCCTACAGAGCCCTCTCACCCTTTCTACCATGAGAGGACACAGCAAGAAGGCACCATCTATAAACCAGAAAGTGGGCCCTCACCGCACAGTGAATCTGCATGTGCCTTGATTTTGAACTTTACAGCCTCCAGAATTGAGATAATTAAATTTCTGTGGTTTATAAGTCACTGACTCTATGGTACGTTGTCTCAGCAGCCTGAACAGACTAGGAAACAGGCTATCAATAAATACTGTTTTACAAAGAAACGGAGGAATACACAGAACCCAGGATGTGGATGCAGCTGATGAGGCAGGCACTTCTACTCAAGGGTAGGACAATGCAAAGGAATGAACCTCTCCTTCCTTCTCTTTCGATGACACTATTGAAAACCCATCCAGGCTGGCCTGGAAACAAGTGAAAAGTAGCAAGGAGGTGAGCCGTGGGACACAGCAATAGGGCTGTGGGCGACAGAGGTGTTTTACAATGTGTCTTCTAGAAGGGCAAGAATCCTCATGGCCGAGTAAAAGTCATCTGTAACGGGGTGTCAATAGTGTGTGGACTTCTTGTTATTGTACTTGAAGAACGTTCAAAAGAGGCTTTTGAGTTACTCAGACAGAAGAAGGTCACCTCTGTGATGGATAATCTCATGACATTGAGAACATCACAGTTTTAGTCTAAGGCACTGGCTGAAAAAAATAGGAGGAAGTGGTCAATCCATTCAGAGACTTTGTGCCATAGGATCTTTAAGACTCAGATGTTATATTTTATAAACTACTTTTTGATAGCCCTAAAGGACAACCTGATCTAGAGATTCTAAGCTGTATGTGAAATAAAGAGAAAAACAACTCCTGGGAAGAAATGGTTTAGAAGAAGCCAAATTAGGAATCAGAAAGATTATACATAGACCTTTTAAAGAACAAGGACTTCCCCTTCTAGTTTCCTCTCTAGTTCATCTAATTCACAAAAAATGAAAAAATGTCCGCTTCTCCCCTTTACGTCAAGTAGATCATTTTCCCTCTAAATATCAGTAAAATCCCAGCGTGAAATAAATGAATTTGAATTTACAATAGCTCCGTGAACCAGTGCAGGGTCAGATGCTGACACAACGGTGGAGGGGCGCTGATGCCGAACTTGCTGATAATACTGTCACCTGGTGTATGCGTTGACTTTGAGACTGATGAGAGGGCAGCCTCGGATATGTCAAAGAGGATGGCAATAATAAAAAGTAACAGGAGCACATAAGAGAGTTGAGGAAAAGCTAAAAACACAACTGCTGTACAGTGACATAGGGCATAGGCGTCTTGCATTTTGACCCATTAGAGTTATTGCAATGCTGATCTGAGGCATGCATGCACATAGAGACAAGGAACAAATTGGAGTTGGCAAGAAGTTCACCTTGCTCACCTCTAAAACTCCAACAAAAGGAATTAAAAGGCTGGGGCTCACAACTTATTAAAGACACTATATTGAAAAGGATTTGCCTCAGTCGCCCAGGGACTTGCCTGAAAACAGCACCTAGACAGCAGGATCTTAGGACTCAAGACAATGGGAAATGTACAATTGATCTTAGGGTATAAACAAAGGCTTTTGTATTTAATGAGTATTGATTCCTTTGAGCATGGAAAAGTCTCAGTAATTCAAAAATATATATTTTAGAATTTGAATTATGTAGGAAAGAGACCGTGAGTTGAGGTTTACCTTCTAACTCTTTATAAATGAGAGTACAAGGAAAGGGAATACTTGAAATACTTAAGAGGACAAACTATTTCCAAATATCTAAAAGCACTTTGTACTCATTCTCATTTAAAAAAAAGTCTATGCAAATTGCAAATAACTTTTAACCATTTATTATCTAGCATTCTATAACAATTTCTTTAGGGAAAAAAAATGTTGCCCTATTTTAGGACAGTGAAAATAACTTGAAAATAATACTACTTTAATTCAATTTCATATTAGAACTATTAATGGGCTTAGGTTGGTTTCCTCTAATTGGTTTAAGATACTAATTTTACTATTTAAGAAACAGTTCATACTTTTGTCATAATTTTTGCAAGCTTATACTTGGAGGGAGATTTTGAAATAGAAAAGGAGTCAATGGTATTTTCTTCTCTTTCTCTAAAAAAAAGAAAAGGTTATTTCCAAATTTCTAAATACCTCCTGTCTGTTTTTTAGAGAAAGAGATGAAAACACCATTGGGTTTTAAAGCATTGAGCTTTGAGTTTAACGCTTTGAAATAACTAGAGGGAGGGCAAGAGGAATAAAGAATTTTTACTATTTGTCTGATAAAGGTAGACCTTTCCTAGGTATATGTCTTGGTATTTTCAAGCATGTGGGCTTTCCTGGTAGAATGGTTATATTCCAATACTTCAAATAGATACAGAAAATCATTATTAGCTTCCATGAGAAAAAGGTCTATCCAAGTTACAAACCTACCAACAATAAAATAAAACTATTTAATTCCCAATTTCGCTTGCACCAGTCGGTACGTCAAACCTTAGCACTTCATGACTGGACTATTAAAGTTACTCAATCGATCTTTTGTGCCCTTCAGTCTAGATTGTCTTCAAGCATCACCTTCACACCTTCATCATATCCCTGCCCTGTGCAAAGGACTTCCCCAGCCTGAGACCCTGAGCCCTTCACAAATCAGGCCCTGCAGGATCTAAGCCCTGCCCTTTCATGCTTACTGCTTCCAACAGAGTCCATGTTGTTCAGGACAACTACTCAGTGTTCTTGAATAGACTTCTCTCCATAATTTCCATTTGCTCCAGGACAAATACACAATATGCACACTATGTATAGAACACTCTATGCTTAAAAGGAAGATGGATTGATTTGGGGTGAAGGGAGTATTTTAAAACATATGAGATTTCATAATATCTCCAATTATTATCTCTATTGCTTTGTTGGGAAAAAGAACAAGCAGACATAAAAAATGTATCTTTGGCTATAAGAAATAAAGAGAGAGAGTGTGTGTGTGTGTGTGTGTGCGCGCGTGTGTGTATTTCATTTCATTTTGTTCGTTAAAAGTTTCCTGGAGAAAAACAGTAACATACGTGTTGACAGTTACGAAAAATTCTAATGTTTAGTATTCTTATGCACTATTATGAGGTAGGTTATGGGCATAATGAGGAAAACCTAACTAGTAGGCTGAGCTTATTCTTCTTGTCTAAATTATTAAAGTAGATACTCCTTATGGTTCATTGTCTGCATTATTCTTTCTTTTGTGGCAGGAACTGAATATCTCCGTTTCTCATCTGGTCAGTAATAATCCACATATCCATCATCATCACTTATCCAGCACATGGCCAAATTGTATATGATTATGTTATGGAGGAAGCTCGCAAGAGCATGTGTGTTGTACCTACAGAAGAGGGGGTGAAGCCCAGGAGGCACCTTGCTTGGTATAAGAAAGGCTAAGCTGGCATATTCTTATGAGTTATACTAAAATTCTTTATTTCTTGACCCTGACACTAACTAGTTGTATAAAAGAAGGTAAGTTATTTACTGTATCAATCAGATTTTTCTTTGAAGAAGATTATAACCCTTTTGAATTTATGATATTAGGAGGTAGGTACATCATATAATTTAAAGCTATTAACTTCATACATTCAAAGTAATTCTGAAAATGTCTACATTCTTTAATCTTATTTAGAACTGATGGTCCCTCAATTGCACTGAGTATATCAAAGAACTTATTTTTTTTTTCCTCCTTTTGACCTGGAGGTCTCTCCTTAAGAAATCTTGATATTGCTGATCTCATTAAAGAATGTTGTCAGCTTTAAACTCATTCTATATGTTTCAAAGAAAATCATTTGAAGATAAGTGCAATGTAAATTTTTTAACTTCCTGTCACTAATTTAAAAGAAAAACCACAAAATAAAAGATTAGAAAAAGAATCTAGAGAAATGCGAGAAATAAAAAAGATGTGAGAATCAAGGGCATTTTAAATAGCAGACAGTAGCCCCAAATGTACGTTACTGGGAAGAGACTAGCTAATGGGTTTTTAAGTGCTTATTTAACAAATGCCATAAATATAAGGACTAAAGTAACCAAAAAGAGAATTTATACTAAAGCAGCCATAACAAGCTGAAGTTAATTCATCACAACTTTCACATAGGCTTTTGTAGGCAGTTGGCCAGGCCCAGCACATTATCTATTTGACTCACTGAGTCACTGCAGCTAATGGAATTTAGCCCCATGTTTGTTGTTGCCATGGTGATGCGATATTCTCAGGCATGTCATGTTCACAGATCGGTAGCAGCAGCACGGTTGCAGACACACAACTGCTCTCAGCCTTTGACCATCAACAGGAATTCACTCTGCAGTTGGTCTGCCAGGAAGGAAGTCGGCTCAGGGGAAGGAGCTCCGGGCTGAGGAGAGGGCCCTTCCTTCTTTCTTTGTCATCGCAGTGCTATTATCATTAAAATAACCTTGAATTTTCATGAATTCGCTCATTCACAAACACTGTCAAAGAAGGTGCAAGAGTTCAAGAGAATCCAGAGGGTCAAAGAGAGGACTAGTTTTAAATCTGTGCCTATTGAACCTGGAAATGACATCGTCTGTTACATATAATCTTATTCTTACCATAGCAAATCAAATCGTGCTGACTGGCATCAACGTCCAAGGCGATTCAGCACCATGAAAGGTTACTGGGAGCAAAAGGGTCATATCTTTTGTGGCACCGCTCTGAGAAATAGACACAGACATGTGTGGGAATATTCTACAAAGAATAGATTTCTCCCCAAAGTGAAAAACAAATCCCGCCAGTAATCTATAAAGGGAGTGGGTATTCTATGCTATAGATATATTCAAATTTCAAACCAAAGATATAATTATGAGCTTTTCAAGATATAAAATGTTTGAGCAAGACACAGGTCTTGTGCAAGATGTTCTAATTTGTGTACAAGAAGTGATAAAGAGTAAAACAAGATGAATTTCCTGGAAAGTATTTTTGCCAGTTGGAAATATGCTTTTGTTGCATTATAATTTCCATGAGGGGTGAAATAGGCAAGGAAAGCATGTGAATTTAAAGACACTTCTGAAAATGTTTATCTCTAACTCTAGGCCCCAATACAGGGTCTAGAGTTAATGATAACAATACAGTTTCACATTTCCTCAAGATCTTCTTTCACGCTGGGCTTGTAGTGTTGGTCTAGAACATCTCAATAATGACTCCCCAAGCTTCGTGGGGAATTGCTGGGGAATTTGGTTCTGGATACACGCCTCAGAGGTGAAACCTGACATCCAAACCAAGACTTCCAGAATCAGTATATTAGTTTTGCATTTAATTTCTGGGTACATGGGCAGGATGATCAGGTTGGGGAGACCGGGGAAGTGAGGGTGGCGGTTTCTTAATTGTTTTTGCTTTTCTTCTAGCACAGTAGTGAGAGGATATTATGTTGCAGAATTTGGTCAGAATACGAAGTTTGGAAGGCCCTATATTCCTGCAGAGCCCTGGACTGAGGTTAATTAGAGAGCAAGGCTATGAGGGAGATAGTCTTTATTACTCATCTTGTGTCTAAGAACGATGCAATGAGGCTTTGTTCTCTGCCTATTTGAATCATGTGGCCCAAGCAAGAGATATATATTGAAATAACAGATAGTAGTGCCATTCTATTATGATTACCATTACTTGAGCTTCAGAGAAGTGGCATTGAATAACTCAGTTGGAGAATATGCAAGTAAAGTTAACAAAAATGTAGACTATTAAAAAGTGACTTGGTAGATTTCTTCCAGAAAACTTAGAAAACAGAATCTCACAACTCTCAGCATACTTTATGTCAGGTCTCTGAGCCCAAGCCTGCACGTAAACATCCAAATGGCCGGAAGTAACTGAAGAATCACAAAAGAAGTGAAAATGGCCGGTTCCTGCCTTAACTGATGACATCACCTTGTGAAATTCCTTCTCCTGGCTCATCCTGGCTCAAAAGCTCCCCCACTGAGCACCTTGTGACCCCTGTCCCTGCTCGCCAGAGAGATAACCCCATTTGACTGTAATTTTCCACTACCCACCCAAATCCTATAAAACCGCCCCACCCCTATCTCCCTTTGCTGACTTTCTCTTCGGACTCAGCCCGCCTGCACCCATGTGAAATAAACAGCCCTGTTGCTCACACAAGGCCTGTTTGGTGGTCTTTTCACACGGACACGTGTGACACTTTATGATTACTTTTATTTGGACAAAGAGAGACCCTTGAATAATGAAGGTTCTCACATATAAAATGTGTTTTTAATTTTTAATACATTACAAAATTATCAGATTAAATGATGTGATAAAAAGTAATATGTAGGTTAGCATCAGATGTTAACGTTCACTGCATCTTCTGGTCAGATAATACTGAGGCTACTGAAATATACAATGACCCCAAATGCATTAAGAACAACAACAAAAAAAATTCCCACTACAGCTAGCAATTTAAAAAAAGTTGTCAAAATAATTGTTTCCTGATAATATCTACCAGAAGCATTTATGCTCTCATAGACAAATTAATATCAGCCATTGGGGAGGCCTCTCATAGCTGGAGTGTCCTTGCTTGAACGCTACTGCTGAGAGCCACAAAGCAAAGCGAGCATTGCACGTAGTTAGTCTGATAATAAATTCAAATAACGTAAAATAAAAATAAAATAAAATCTTTATGGACTACAAGTAAGAGGTAGTGTCTATTTGCTCAAATTCAATCCAATTACTTTATTGTCCCAGGATTTTGTTTTTTAATTTTCATCTCCTTATAAATGTTTCCTCATAGTCATTTGGTAGCACTTTTATCCAATACAGGCTGCAAATGTGCCCTTCACTCGACCCAGTCTATTAATTTTGAAATGCCTAAAGCCAAAACTGACAGTGGAAGAAAATCTTTCTGGGTTGTAGCTCCAAACTGTTGGAATAAAGCTACCTGCTTCAGTAAAAATGCATAGGCATATTACTTTTCTTTCAGGAAATGTTAAGCTTTCCTTAAAATTAAAAAAAAAAAAAAAAGATTTTAGAATTAAATGTAGGAAAACTCAATTTCTCAATTATTGTTTTCAAAATGGGGTCTGCATATGATTTATTTGTACTATATTTAAGAGTATACAACACCTATGCTAATACAAATGTGGGCCCTAGGAGTCTTAATTATATTAAAAACTTTGGAGTTTCTTGTCCTCGTATATATTTGCTAATAAACTTCCATTGCTTTCAGAGATACAAAAATTTCTCCTGGTTATTTGCTGTTTTTACTTTTAAGAACCAAGTGAAAATTTGAATGGCTACTGTATTTTATAATTAATGTTCATATTCATAGGGTATAAAAATATCTTTTTCTAGCTCTAATCCAGTTACTTAGCTTCTATTATTATTTTTTACCTTCTCCTGTGCATTATAGAAATCTGCCATCAAAACCAAGTCACTGGCCCTGCCACATTTGCTATAACTCTGATAATCCACATTTTACAAAGGTAAAGGAATCGAGCCTTTATGATTCTCATGTATATAAGGTTTATCCAAAATAAGGGCAATCCAGAAGCTGAGCAATTAGCTGTGTGCTTATGTTATTTGCTTTCTTATTTTCTACTTTCCCAAGGTATCAACTCCTTTGTCTACCTTCTACCTTTGTAATTTATTCTTTTGACTCTTGAAGACATGTGGTCTTCAATGATCTTTATTTAAAAAAAAAAAAAATTACCAGTCACTTTGAGGGGCTGAGGTGGGCAGATTGTCTGAGGTAGGAGTTTGAGATCAACCTGGCCAACATGGTGAAATACTATCTCTACTAAAAATAAAGAAAATTAGTTGGGCATAGTGGCGCATGTCTGTAATCCCAGCTACTCTGGAACCTGAGGCAGGAGAATCGCTTGGAGTCTGGAAGGCAGAGGTTGCAGTGAGCCAAGATCATGCCACTGCACTCCAGCCTGGGCAACAGAGTGAGATTTTGCCTCAATAAACCCCCCCACACACAAAAAAGAAGCAAACAAAAAGACAGCCTGGGCAGTGGTGCACACCTGTTTTCCTGGCTACTCAAGAGGCTGAGTCCTGGGCAAGAAGATCTCTGGAGTCAGGAGTTCAAGTCCAGCCTGGGCAACATGGCAAGACCTTGTCTCTTATAAAACAACAGCAGAAAATAACCATGAGCCCTCAATGCCCAACAGAATACTTGCATATTATAATCTTCAGTTCTCCATATTCTAGACATAGTGCTACATATTGTTTGTGATTTAGCTGTGGCAAATAATCAAAGACAGAATTTGAGGAAGGATGGAGGAGGTTACAGGAGGGGGAAAAATGTCCTTAAGAAAGGAGGAAGCAGTGCTTCAAGACAATTTTGTGTAGCACAGACACAGCTCTTAGTAGTCCCTATACCTCCCGTTTTGGCTTTTTCAAACCCAAATTCTCTACAAAATCTGGAGGATGAATAAAGGTGCTTGTCTTGTCATCTGGAGGATGAATAAAGGTGCTTGTCTTGTCATCTCCCTTCTATGCTCAGTTGACTGCACGAGTCCCCATTGCCTGCAGTGTCTGCCCCACAGTGGGTTCTGAAGGACAGTAATAGTCTCATGAAATGCTGTGGAATAAAAAAATTCAGTGATCCAAAAACTATGGGGGAACACTGAAAGCTGTATGTCTCTCTTAGAGATTTACAATACATGCCAGTATTTTAAGGACTCTGGAAAATCCTGCTAGAAAAGACCCTGTTTAAAATGTGTTCAGCTGAGTTTCTCAAGGTGATTATGGAGCCCTTGTATTAAGGCGCAACTAAGGAGCACAATTTGGGAAATCCTAACGTTTAGATGGAAGGGCACACGCATTAGCATGGCAGTCAAAGCCCCCCACTCCACACTAGCCTCCCTCATACCCCTGCTCCCCAGCTTTGTTCCTTGCTCTTCAGCAAGACTGAATTTGCTCTCCTCTGACCACACACGCAGCTGGGTTCCACTGCCAACATTCTTCCAAGCTGCCTTTTCTACCCTGAGTCCTCTGCCCCCTGCCGTGGGCCTGCCCCTCCTACTTACAGGCTTACTTCAGCTGGTTTAGGTGTTCTGTGGCTCTTCTGGAGAAGCTCTTGTGAGACTTCTTGCTTGTGAATCCTGCCTCTGCCATTCACTCACTGTGTCATCTTAGGCGAGTCACTTAACGTCTTTGCTTCTCAACATCTTCTACACAATGAGGGTATAAACAGAACCTACCTCATGGGGTTACGGGGAAGATTGACTACATCGATACATACAGAGAGCTTAGAGCCAGGCTCCACATATGGTTAAGTACTCAAAGGATGTCATGAATGCTGTGTTCTCCTGTGCATGTCTTTATTGTTGCACACTATTGTATTATCCTTATCTCTTTATGCATCTATATTCTCCATCAAATTATATTCCACTTGAACTTTAGTACACATATTTATCTTTATTTTTTATCTTTGGTGTCTAGCACATAGTAGGCAATCAATGAAATTGAATAAAGACTTTATCTAATAAAAATTGATCAAACTTAATGAAATATATTAAACCTATGGTCTGGGTCAACTTGGAATATTTTACAATGCTAGAAAATCTCAGCTACAACCACTGAGGTGAGCTCTCTGTTTATAATTTGCTTATAGTAATACTAATACCAAAGCACATATTCAATCCACAACCATCTGTTTCAAAATGTTAGCGCACATATGAGGAAGCTAATGTTTTCTTCAGAAATTGCTAGAGGAGATGAAAAAAAAAGTATGAGACAATTTCTCTGGTCTCTTTCATCTAGAAAAGTCTGTGGTCCTATGATTGATGAGCCAGCACAAAGCAGATTAGAAAACAGAAGAACAGCCAGAGTCAGTTTGTAGATGCCCTTCAATTTTGTGATAAGACAATAGCACTGATTATTGTCTCTTGCTTATTTGCTCCTTAATTGGAAGTAATATGTCATAAAATAAGAATCACAAATAATAAAATCCTTATTTCAGTTCATTCTATTTCTCTGGGCTAGAGATATCTCTTTTACTTAAAATATATTGTGCTAAATTATTTTTCAGTTTGTTTACCATCAGAATTTAGCAAGTAATTTTGTTCTACCTCAGTCAAGTCTGGAAATCTGAAGGTAAGTTTGTCTTCAAATAAATTATTTTTGGTTGCAAAATTAACTGCCACGTAGAAGTTTGAAAACAATGCAGTCTTTCGGGGCAGCTTTCTGACTTTTATCTACTTGATATTTTTTTTCTGATCTTCCATTAATAAAATATTTTCTCATATTTTATGTTCTTAATGTCAATATATTTAACACATTACCCAAAATAAATGAATATATAGGTATACAATGTTAATTATTGATAAATATTTATTGAAAGATATACTAGGTTTGACCAAAACATCTAAGTGGACAACACCTAAATTAATAATTTGTTTCCTTAACATCACTTCTGGCTGTCTCTCAAATGACCAATTAAGTAACTTTTCTACAAAACCCTAGTTGAAAGTTGTTTGCTTTTCTCAATTATTTCCATAGACGAAGCTACTAGGGTATCATTTATTATGCTAAAAGTCACATGCTATTGCCCCAATGATCTGAAAGAGTTCATATTTGTCTCTCAAAATGCCCCCTACTTTTACAGGGAAGGAATGAAATACAACAGCCTTTGACTTTATTTACCTGTCCTTAGCATTATACATATGGTAAGTATCCATGATTTTTTAATAACTAATTTTTAAAAAGAATTAAAACAAAATGATTTGGCTTTAAAAATCATGGTAGCATCAATTTTTATGTAATAAATGAAAACTACCTAGATTGCTATGCCACGGTTTGAATAAATTTTAATTAAAATAGCTTAATTGTATGTTTCTGACACTAGATAGCAAGAATTATTTCTTTTTCACATTGCAGACATGGATATATAAAATTTTAATGTGCTACATCAATGCTGTAGTTTGAATTAATGTCCAAATGTCTAGCTAGATTAAGGCAATGTTTTAATTGTATCACAAATATTAATTAACATAATTCTCATAACTGCACTGTTGTTGTCCCATGTTATAGATAAGGAAATGGAGGAGTAGATTGTTTAAATAACTTAGAAAGAAAGTTAATGATAGAAATAGAGAATAGAAAGAACTGAGGGAAGAGTTGATGTATCAACTGAGATTTTCCAATTCCAGAGATTGTATTCTTTCCTCTAAATCGCACCACTTCCTTAGAATGGCATCTTGGTTGGAGTTTACATTTGGATTTAGCATCACATGGTCCCCAAAGATATCCATACTATGGGCTTTACCTCAGTTTCCTGTTACCTGCCAACTTTCTCTATGATTCACAATCACTCAGTTGAGTGGTTATTATCTAATTGCCAATTTTCTTTTTACTTTCCAATTCAACTTTCCTTTATTAGATTTTTGTAACCTTAAATAACATTATCCTTCCTGTTAAAAGAATATCACCTTAATTTTTCTTTTCTCTAAAAAATTTACCTTGATGAGTTGTGAATACTTTTTTATTATCACAATGTACGTAGTCGAAAATGTGCTGCCCAGCAACTTTTACATGATCCAGTCCTTATAGGTAAAGACTTTTCCAGAACTGAGTTAATGGAATGGAAGAGGCACTGTTGTTATTTCATATTTCCCTGCGTACTCACTGCCATACTTTACAATTAACTCCTGGAAAACCTGCACAATATAGTTACAATGTATATTTCCTCTGATTTTATGTATATTAAGATTAAATATTATACGTTCTGTGTCAAGATTGTTTTCTGTTGTGTCTTTTCATTTTATTTTGGATTTAATTTCCTCAAACTTAAATATTAGAATATTCAAATAAACAAACATATATGCCTCTATTCATAAATGCCATTTCATTTCTGATAACCTACAAATAACTTCAGAATACGAAAAAAACATGAATACTTAAACCAGAACTCATTCCCAGAAGCAGAATTTTGTACGCATGCATGCACATGTGTGTGTATGTTTGCATGGACTAATCTGCTTAAGCATGAATTTTAAAACACCACATTTTAATCTTTACTCACCATACCACGGAGAAGTTTAAAACAGCACTGGACTAAGAAGCTCTGAAAGAGAGAGTTATGTAAAGGAAACAGTCTACATCTCAGAAGACTGTAACATTGTTCTAAATCCACACAAATGATTCCATTTGCCTGATAAAAGTCACTGAGGTTCAAAGAGATTTCCAAGTCTTCAAACACAATTGTCAGTGTAGCCATGGTCCTAAGGCGCTGTGTTCCAGGAGCAATAAGTACCCACCCATTTGTTCATTTTCGCTTTTTTTTTTTTTTAGACAGAATCTCTTTCTGCCACCCAGACTGAAATGCAGCGGTGGTATGATCTCTGCTCATTGCAACCTCCACCTCCAGGGTTCAAGCGGTTCTCCAGCTCCAACCTCCTGAGTAGCTGGGACTACAGGCACCTGCCACCTCACCTGACTGAGTTTTGTACTTTTAGCAGAGACAGGGTTTTACCATGTTGGCCAGGCTGGGCTCGAATTCCTGACCTCAAGTGATCTACCTTCCTCGGCCTCCCGAAGTGCTGGGATTATAGATGCGAGCCACTGCGCCCTGTCCATCTGTTCATTTTCTTGATGTAAACTCAAATTAGAACAGCTTACTTTCGTTTGCTCTTCTGTTTCTTCTCTAACTGCAGTGAGCCACAGAACTTAACATCTCTCTCAACATGATCTCCTGTTCCACTCATGGAAATAAGGACTGGAAACCAGGAAATCCCGATAAAATATCTCAGCTTGATGCAATGGGGTGGCAGGGTGCCATAGAATAGTACGATGCAATAGGTAGCATGATGCAATAAAGTGGCATGATGCAATGGGGGTATGATGCAGTGGGGTGGCATGATGCAATAGGTTGGCATGATACACTGGAGCACCATGAAAGCATAAGGGGAAGCAGAATGCCATGTGGCAGCATAATGTTTTGTCAGTTTATGTCCTGTACACCTACCTGCCTCCAATGCCCCTTAGCATTCCTGAAGTTCCCCGACTCTCCCTTCTTTCTTTCCTTAGCCTTGCTTGCTAATTTGTCTGTTCTTTCTTCATTCATCAGTTCTTGCCTAGCTGCTTCATGTCAGAACAGTAGAACTCTGCACCAAGCCTTGCAGAAATCTCACTCTTGGGAGCAGACAGAATGGACAGGCCATATGAATTCCTCGTAAGTCGTATGGAAACCTTGGGCCTCCCCAACCTTGCTTAATAATTTCATGGAATAGAGATGAGAGACACCAGCTCACAGATTTGTTTTGAGCACTAAATGCAGAGCAACCAGCATTGGAGAGCTTCTTGGGAATCTGGTTCCTCTTGCCCTTTCAGGAAAGGATGAATGTGTGTAAACAAAAGAACAAAATTTGAGCAGGTTTGAGTCTGCAGAGTGAAGGCATTTCTTTCAGTTGGCTCTGGAAGCACGCGCAGACCTTGAATCCTTCACTCCCTCCATTCTTCTAAGAACTCACCATGCATTCCATCCTCCTTTGCTCCATGAGACAAAGCGCCCTCCAGAATGATGCTAAGTGCAGTGCCTCCATGTTCAAAAGCTGCTGATATCAACATTGGCCTGTGAACAAAATATGGAACCCTCAGACGGACTATCCAGGTTCTACGTGCATGCCAGCTTGGGCACAGTCCTCACCGCTGCCTGGCAGGTCCTCCCTGTCCTTACCAAACTGTGCTGCTTGCCATCCTCTGTATCTGGCCCCATGTCTGCTTCTGCTCTGCCCAGCCATCCAATGGAGGAGTGTCTCATCGTCCCACCTCCGCCCAGGGAAAACCTGCCTGCTCTCAGAACTTGCCTCAGTCCATCAGGTTGATGCAGTCTGATGTGGTTCAACTTTCAATGATTCTTGATGGTTTTAAATTGAAAAGTTCATAAGTGCTGTGGGGGCCATCGCCATCTCATCTCAGAGATGAGATAACTGATGTTCAGATCTAAAAGATTCTAAGAGAGTCACACTCTGCTAAGTCCCATAGCATTTTAGGGAAAACCACTAATTATATTGATACTTGCATACATTTCTTAGTTCCTGTTATGGGCTGAATTGTTTCTCTCTTCTCCAGGTAAATTCATGTTTGAAGCCCTAATTTCAATGTAACTGTATGTGGATATACAGCCTTTAAAGGGGGTAATTAAGGCTAAATAGGTTCATAAGGGTGGGGCCTAATCCAATAGGACTGATATCCTCATAAGAAGAGGAGGAGACCTCAGGGACTCTTGAGCACAGAGGAAAGGCCACGTGAGGGCAGACAAGGCAGCACCTGCAAGGCAATGAGAGAGCCCTCAGGAGAAACCGCAGCCACCTTGATCCTGGACTTCCAGCCTCCAGAACCGTGAGAGAATAAATGTCTGTTGTTTAAGGACCCCAGTCTGTGATACTCATTATGGCAGACCTAGTTGACTAATATGGCTCCCCTATGAAATGTAAAACTTGCTCATGCAGTCTTTGAATCTCCCAGGGTTCTGAGATACGATTTAATAAATATTTGTAGAACAAAAACATTTTATCTGTGATGACTGTGTCTCTCTCACACACACACACACACACACACACACACACACATACACTCCTTTAGGCCACCCACTATGTCATATTCCTCTCCATTCTTTCCTTGAAAGCACTGCTTCCAAGGAAAGAATAATCACTTTACTTGGAAATAAATTATCCTCTAAATTAGAAATATATGCCTTCCAAAATTTGAATATCAATCTCTCTAGGTGAATTTTATCTCCCTTTATGCTTTACAGGTAGATTTACTTGCCCCACGGAGTGCCATATTTGTACAGATAATAAATTACTATCATTTGATTATAAATATAATATAAACCTTTTTGAAACAGGTCTCATTCTCAAGCTATTTGTTGTTTAGAAAAGTCTTATTTTAATGACCAGAAACGTAAAACTGGTACTGTTTCAAACAGGCCTGCAACACACAATTTATCATTGATTAAAATGTATTTGTATTATGGCCAAATGGATTATCATTGAAGCAGAAGTGATTGAGTGAAGTAATTTAGAAAAATGTCTGGCTATTTAAAATAAATTTGAGAACTTTATGACATTGTTTTATTCATCAGAAAGAATTACATGCAGATTTAAACAAAAAAATCAAGATTTTCAAAAGGAAATAAGTGCCCTTTGCCAGGTCTACCATGCTTTAAGCCCTCTAAAATCGGCATATTCCTTATTAGCTTCATTGCTCAGACCGTGTTTGTTTTCTAAGTGAATGGCATTACAGGGCTTGTGATCACGGTGTTAGGACCTGAAGTATTATGACCATTACTATGTGGAACATATTTCTCTGGAGTCCAAAGATTTTCCACTTGCATTAATTTCCCCCCTTTCTCAAATGCGTGCTCTGTGGCTATACCTCAGCGTCCTCATTGATGTGAAGTATTTTGTTGTGTGTTTGTTGTGGGGATGGGGGTGAGGGGAAGGGGCATGTTTTATTTAGTAAATATCACAAGGCCTAACAGCTCTCAGAGGTAATCAGATTTGGTAATGACTAAGCCGGATCAGTTTTTAAATGGTTAAAACAAACAAACAAACAAAAAAGCAAATAAAAGCTCTCATGTTTTCTCATTATTTTAACAATCCCAGCCAACCCCTGACAAAATAATTTAAGGTAATATTTTTAAAATAGTAGTATCTTTTTTATATGTGCTCTGCCCTTTCTCAATGTTATAAAATATCCCTGTGTTGACTTACTGTACATTGATTTTAATAGGCGCTCTCTACAGAGCAATATGAATATCATTGGAAACTGTATAATACAATTTTCTACCCCGAAATGCTATAGAAAACTGCACATTTTATACTGACATGTGCCCCATCAATAATAGAGTTTTTATATCTTATTTGTAGCTATTGATCTCAACAGCATAATGAAAAATTGATTGTAGCGAAGTGCACCATTTCTTAAGTATAAATTTCAATGTCAAATTATTTTTATCTATGCTTCCCAATTATACATGGAACTTCTACATTTATATATGTTTGCTTCCACAAAACTCTACTGCAATAAATTAGATATTACAAGAATGTACTGAGTCAATAGAAACCATGTTTCTCTCACTATAATATGATTCCAAAATTAAATACGCTAGTTTGATACTGGCTTCATTTCATCATTATGAAGAGAATTAACGTCTCAATATATAGGTATCACCTTCCCATGCAATCTAAAAATTTTAAATGAGGTCTTAAATTTTCCAGGGATATAAATACATACACACACACACACACACACACACACATACAGAAAAAACTACGTACCCAGAAATCCATGCATTCATTTGGTAGTCCACATGATACTTTAAACAAGGTGCCTGTTCTTTCTTATCTCTTGAGACCTTATTATTTTAGAGGGAACATTCTGCTAGGAAAATCTACAGGTATAGGTCTGATAAAAAGTAAGAAGCCAATCATCTCTGCTCTTCAACAGTGATCCCCAAGTCCAATATTACAGACACAGATGAGTGAGGGTAGAAATCTGCTAATCTAAACATAATCTACAAACAGGAAGCAAAAGATGAGAAAAATGATTTCTTATGTTAACTTGTCCTTTCTATGTTATTTTGAATTGAAACCATTAATAAAAAGTTTTCACAGTTTTTCTTTGAGCTATGCAAATGTAAACATAACCATATTATTCAATAAAATATATTAATCTCATAAAAGAATGTCTGAAACCAATGTATTCCTCTGGATGAAACACCTTTTTCAGCATTTGTGCTGGGATAGTAATATTCATAGCAGGGTAATAGTAGTAATAATATTACGATCATATGCCCTGCGAAAATGATAATCAGCCTCACTCACACTCATTAATAATAAAGTTTGGAAAATTATTTTGTCCTTTCAATTTTTGCATAGGTTGTTTATAACATCCTTGAATTAATGGCAGCTATTTGGCAGTAGGTTTTGGAAGGGTATGGTATTATTCATTTTTAAAAACAGATTTATTGAAATTTAATTCATATACTATAAAATAGATTTATTTATATTTTACATTTAAGTGGTTTCAACAAATCCACAGAATTTTGAAACCATCACACAATCTAATTTTAGAACATTTTCATTACCCTAAAGGACATCCTATGTCTATACCCAACCACTTGCTCAACCCTCCGCCTCTGCCAATCACTAAACTATGTGCTTTCTCTCTCTATGGATTTGCCAACTTTGGACATTTCATATAAATGGAATTATACAATATGTGACCTTTTGTGTCTGGCTTACTTCACTTATCATAATGCTTTCAAGATTCATCCATGTTATCTAGCCCTAAACACCTACATCAAAAAGACTGAAAGACCACAAACTGACATTATAAGGCCACACCTCAAGGAACTAGAGAAACAAGAACAAACCAAACCCAAACCCAGCAGAAGAAGGAAAATAACCAAGATCAGAGCAGAAGTAAATGAAATTGAAATAAAAAAAAATACAAAAGATAAATGAAACAAAAAGCTGGCTCTTTGAAAGATAAATAAAATTGATAGACCATTAGCAAGGTTAACCAAGAAAAGAAGAGGGAAAATCCAAATAACCTCACTAAGAAGTGAGACAAGAGATACTACAACTGACACCACTGAAATACAAAAGATCATTCAAGGCTATTACAAACACATTTATACACATAAACTAGAAAACCTTGAAGAGATGGATAAATTCCTGGAAAAATACAACCCTCCTAGCTTAAATCAGGAAGAATTAGACACCCTGAACAGATCAATAACAAGTTGCAAGATGGAAATGATAATTTTAAAAGTACTAATCAAAAAAGTCCAGGACCAGATGGAGTCACAGCAAAGTTCTACCAAACATTCTAAGAAGAATTGGTACCAATCCTTTTGGCACTATTCCACAAGACAGAAAGAAGGAACCCTCCCTAATTCATTCTATGAAGGCAGCATCACTCTAATATCAAAACCAGGAAAGGACCAACCAAAAAAGAAAACTACAGACCAATATCTTTGACGAACATAGATGCTAAACTCCTTAGCAAAATACTAGCAAACCAAATCCAACAAAATATCAAAAAGATAATCCACCATGATCAAGTGGGTTTCATACCAGGGATGCAGGGATAGTTTAACACACACAAGTCAATAAATGTGATACACCACATAAAAAGAATTAAAAACAAAAAAACACATGATAGTCTCAATAAATGCAGAAAATGCATTCGACAAAATCCATCATCCCTTTATGGTTAAAACTTTCAGCAAAATCAGCATACAAAGGATATATCTTAATGTAATAAAATCTGTGTATGACAAACCCATAGCCAACGTAATACTGAAAGGAGAAAAGCTGAAAGCATTCCCTCTGAGAACTGGAACAAGATAAGG
The DNA here is from genome assembly GCF_024542745.1 of Macaca thibetana thibetana. NCBI lineage: Eukaryota > Metazoa > Chordata > Mammalia > Primates > Cercopithecidae > Macaca > Macaca thibetana. Next base: position 7,161,270 of record NC_065590.1, read on the forward strand.
ATGTCCACTCTCATCACTCCTCTTCAACATAGTACTGGAAGTCCTAGCCAGAGCAATCAGACAAGAGAAAAAAATTGGGCCAGGCACAGTGGCGCATGCCTGTAATCCCAGCACTTTGGGAGGCCGAGGCAGGTGGATCACCTGAGGTCAGGAGTTTAGACTAGCCTGGCCAATGTGGTCAAACCCCATTCCTACTAAAAGTATGAAAATTAGCTGGGCGTGATGTCAGGCACCTGTAATCCTGGCTACTCAGGAGGCTGAGGCAGGAGGATTGCTTAAACCCAGAAGGTGGAGGCTGCAGTGACCCATGATCATGCCATTGCACTGCAGCCTGGGTGAAAAAAGTGAAACTCCAAATCTGTAAAGAGGAAGGCAAACTGTCACTGTTCGCTGATATGATCATTTACCTTGAAAACCCTAAAGACTCCTCCAGAAAGCTTCTAGAACTAATGAAAGAATTCAGCAAAGTTTCTGGATACAAGATTAATATACACAAATCAGTAGCCCTCCTATACACCAACAGCGACCAAGAGGAGAATCAAATAAAGAACTCAACTCCTTTTACAACAGCTGAAAAAATAAAATAAAATACTTAGGAATACACCTAACCGAGGAGTCCAAAGACCTCTACAAGGAAAACTACAAAATACTGCTGAAAGAAGTAGATGACACAAAAAAATGGAAACACATCCCATGCTCATGGATGGATAGAATCAATATTGTGAAAATGATCATACTACCAACAGCAATCTACAAATTCATCACAATCCCCATCAAAATACCACCAACATTCTTCACAGAGTTAGAAAAAACAATTTTAAAATTCATATGGAACCAAAAAAGTGCCTGCATAGCCAAAGCAAGACTAAGCAAAAAGAACAAATCTGGAGGCTTCAAACTACCTGATTTCAAACTATACTATAAGGCCATAGTCACCAAAACAGCATGATACTGGAATAAAAATAGGCACATAGACCAATGGAACAGAATAAAGAACCCAGAAATGAACCCAAATGCTTACAGCCAACTGATCTTCAACAAAGCAAACAAAAACATAAAGTGGGGAAAAGACACCCTTTTCAACAAATGGTGCTGGGGCTGGACATGGCAGCTCACTCCTATAATCTCAGCACTTTGGGAGGCCAAGAAGGGTGAACCACTTGGGGCCAGGAGATTGAGAACAGCCTGGCCAATGTGGTGAAACCTTGTCTCTACTAAAAATACAAAAATTATCTGGGTGCGATGGCGCATGCCTATAGTCCCAGCTACTCAGGAGGCTAAGGTAGCAGAATCACTTGAGCCCAGGAAGCAGATGTTGCAGTGAGCCAAGATTGCACCACTGCATTCCAGTTCAGGTGACAGAGCAAGACTCTGTCTCAAAAAAAAAAAAAAAAAAAAAAAAGGTGCTTGGATAATTGGCTAGCCACATGTAGAAGAATGAAACTGGATCTTCATCTGTCACCTTATCCAAAAGCAAACTCAGGATAGATTAAGGACTTAAATCTAAGACCTAAGGCCTGAAGCTATAAAAATTCTAGAAGATGACATTGGAAAAACACTTTTAGACATTGGCTTAGGCAAGGATTTCATGATGCAATAAAAACTGGGACCTAATTAAACTAAAGAATTTTTGCACAGCAAAAGGAACTATCAGCAGAGTAAACAGAAAACCCACAGAGGGGGAGAAAATCTTCACAATCTATACATCTGACGAAGGACTAATATCCAGAATCTACAACGAACTCAAACACATCAGTAAGATAAAAAACAAAAAAATCCCATCAAAAAGTGGGCTAAGGACATGAATAGACAATTCTCAAAGACAATACACAAATGGCCAACAAACATATGAAAAAATGCTGAACATCACTAATGATCAGGGAAATGCAAATCAAAACCACAATGTGATGCTACCTGACTCCTGCAAGAATGACCATAATCAAAAAATCAAAAAACAGTAGATGTTGGTGTGGATGTGGTGATCATGGAACACTTCTATACTGCTGGTGGGAATGTAAACTAGTACAGCCACTATGGAAAACCATGTGGAGATTCCTTGAAGAACTAAAAGTACAACTACCATTTGATCCAGCAATCCCACTACTGGGTATCTACCCAGAGGAAAAGAAGTCATTGTATGAAAAAGATACTTGCACACGCATATTTATAGCAGCACAATTTACAATTGCAAAATCATGGAACAAATCAAATGCTCATCAATCAACGAGTGGATCAAGAAACTTTGATACATATATATATGATGGAATACTACTCAGCCATAAAAAGAAATGAATTAACAGCATTTGCAGTGACCTGGATGAGACTGGAGACTATTAATCTAAGTGAAGTAACTCAGGAATGGAAAACCAAACATTGTATGTTCCCAGTGATAAGTGGGAGCTAAACTATGAGGATGCAAAGGCATAAGAATGATACAATGGAATTTTGGGACTTGGGAGGAAGAATGGGAGGGGGGCGAAAGTTAAAAGACTACAAATAGGATGCAGTGTATACTGCTCGGGTGATGGGTGCACCAAAATCTCATAAATCACCACTAAAGAACCTACTCATGTAACCAAATACCACCTGTATCCCAATATCTTATGGGAAAAAAAGATTCATCCACGTTATAGCCTGTGTCAGTACTTCATTCCTTTTCATGGAAGAGTAACATTTCATTGTATGGACACACCACAGTTTGCTCATCCATTTACCAGTTGGTGGTAGACATTTGGTTGTTTGCATATCTTGGCTATTATGAATAATGCTGCTGTGAACATTATTCGTAATAGCCAAGATATGCAAACAACCTCAAAAAAAATGTACACTTTTTTTTTTAGTGTACAAGTTTTTGGGTAGACGTGTTTTTATTTATCTTGGGTATATATGTCTAGGAATGGAATTGCTTGCTTTCTATATTTAACTTTTTGAGGAACTGTAAACTGTTTTCCAACTGGTTATAACATTTTACATTTACACCAGCAATGTATGAAGGTTCCAGTTTCTCCAGAAAACTGTTTCTTGACAATAGTTTTACTATCTTTCTTTTTTATTATAGCCATCCTAGCTTGTATGAAGTGGTGTACTGTGATTTTGATTTGCATTTTCTCAGTGACAAATGATGTTTCCATTGGCCCATTGGCTATTTCATGTGCCCGCTGGCCATTTGCATGTCTCATTTGGAGAAATGTATGTTCAAATCCTTTTCTGTTTTTAGATTGGGGTATTTATCTTTTCATTGTAGAATTGTAAGATTTTTTAATATATATATTTTGGACACAAGTCCCTTATCAAATAGATGATTTGCAGATATATTCTCCCACAGTATTTTTTTCAATTTTTAATTTCAGCCAAGTTTTCTATCTACAATTGAAAGTTCTACCGTTGACAATAGTAAACAAATATGGCAAGCTTGTACCAAATGGAAATGGATCTTCAGCTCTACATGAAAGATCTGACTACAATAGGACTTCGGATGATATGAAATAGAAATGCAGCATATACAGATACAGGCTGTATTCCTGTTGTACTCTCCCAATTTTCAATTTACTTAGCAAAAGCTTCAGAAAACTGTCAAGTGTCAAAGTCTGTAGCATGTCGACAAAAATCTGTGAAAGGGTGTAAGTAAATGAATAGTAGAGAAAAATGTGCAGTATTAAAAACAAGGATCTTTAGAGGGAGGCTGAAGTGCTATAGCAACTGAGTATGAGAAAACTAGCAGATTTGACTGAGGGGAAGTCATAATTGTAACACTTTGCTATTGACAGATGGGGGCCCAGAAGGTAGCTTGGAGTCAAAACAGAGCACCAAACACAGGAATAACTCATGAGAGTAGATGAGATCAAATGCATGTTTATAAAAAGATAATTATTTTAGAAGAGGCTCTAAATAAAGATTCCTCAGCTGTGAGGGTTCAAAGCAACAATTATTTTCATTCTCTTAATTTTCTGTTACTGACATTGATGGTCCAGTTGAGAGCAGCAGCATTTTACTGCTTAATTGTATATTACTCTCTGCAAAAATGACTATTCTACTGTGAAAAAGTTACAACAAATCAGGAAGCCATCATTTCATACAGGTTTAGTGCTGTAACCTCATCACTCATTCATTTCATTCACGTCATAAGTCCTTAATGAATAATCTTACGTATCTGGAACATTGCTAAACCGGTGTAATGTTAATCAAGACATAGACCATGCCACCTCACAGTTCATGGCTTACTGGGGAGGAGATAACAAATAAAAATATAATGGCATATAGTAAAATTGTATACCTTCAATGGCATACCACTGAAGTTTTCTGAAGTCTAGGGGTGCCAGACATTAGTAAGTCACGAATCCATCTGTCTATCTGAAAGAAGCATGTTGAACTTGCCGATGGAATAAAGAAGAATGTTGTCCTTGCAGGTAGGAGGCATATGTTTCCCCATGATGGCTGTCTCAGTTCTCTACGGAGAAAAGCAAAACTTGTGTACTCAGAGACTTGGTTAAGAAGTATGTATACATATTGAAGAGGGGGAAAATACTATATCATTATTATTATGGCTCCTTCATTTACCATGACATTACAAGGAAAGAGCTAAGACCCTGAAGCCAAACTGCCTTGGTTTAAATCTCGATTCTGCCACTTAGCAGACATGTGACCTTTAGTAAGTTACCAATTTTTTTCTGTGCCTTAATATTCTCATTTGTAAAAGTGGGGATGAAAATAGCACCTGGGTTATAAGGCTGTCATATGCATTGAATGTAGATAAACACGTAGAGTTTGGAGGACAGGATCTGGATTATGGAAAGCATGCAAAAGATTTGTTTTTTTAGCCTCAATTTAGTTTTCCAAAAACTGCGTGTGTGTGTGTGTACGTATGTGTGTGTGTATACGTGTGTGTGTGTGTGTGTGTGTGTGTGTGTTGGGGGATAGGGAGGTGTGTGGGGGGCCAGGAAATTCTCTTTATGGGCTTTTATTGCATGGCTGGCAAGGAAGAAAATTCACCACCCGTAACCTCAGGAAGAGGGCATCTGTGTTTGCCTGGAGCAATTGCCAAGTGACATTTGTGGAGAAACTGTTTTCCTTCTTTCATTCCACAAAAATGTCTTGACAACCTACTCTATGTCTCATTACTGTGTTTCACGTTCTTCGCGGAACTTATGCTTCTCTGGAATCATCTTACTTGTTTACCTGTGCATTGTCTGTCTTTTTGCATGGGAATATGAATGCTGTGAGTGCAGTGCTATCCATGGCTATATTCCCAGGGCCTATCACCATGCACGACACATCATAGTGGGATGGTAAGCGTTTACTGAATAAATTGATGCCCAATAATGTGCTTGTATTGATGGAGGGATGCTGCCTACTAATCTACCTTCTGGATAAGAAGAAGATATGTGAATATGTGGCCTCAGCTCAAGGTTTGATTAGGAAAACCCAGCATGTCCACACCCTCTCAGTGGAGACAAGCTGTCTTAGTTGCCCAAGAGCTTAGTGCAATACTCACTGAACACAATATTTTCATTTGTTTGTATTTTTCCTGAATAGACTCATGTAACATCTGGGCTCACATAGAGGCAAGCTATGTTATACTGGGGCAATGTATAACTCAGATGTTTGGATTCTATGTGTATGGGTTTGAATAGGCCTCTCCTTCTGTGTGAATGATATGCTTAGTGCTAACAGCATTTACCAGAAAATTAACTTTACTACTCAATGACTAAGTTCATATTGGCATTCAGATATCAAAGTGTTTGCCTAGACTCTTCTTCGAAAACATAAAAGAGCAACAATGTCAAAATCAGTTGTTTTTTTCGTAACTTTCTTTTATGCTCTAGATTTTTCAAGTCGAGATAGTTAGACATGGGATTTGCCTCTATTTTTTAACATTTAGAAAATGTCTATTTCACTCACGACCAGAAAATATTGACATGAACACCCTGTATAGATTATTAAAAAGTCCCAGAAATTGGATTTGAATTTGTTTTTAGATTTTCCTGAAAGTTGTAGCTGTCTTCTCTTTTTGATGAAGGTCTTACTTTTTTGTGATTAGTAATTGCTCAAAAAACTGGAAATTAAGCATCAAGCATTGTTCTAAGAACCTCAAATCTAGTTTTGCAATCCTGGGAGGTAGATGCTGTTATTATTACCCTTATATAGTCATGGAAACAAAGGCAAAGATTAAGTAAACTGCCCAATGTCCTACAGCTAGTAAAGTGGTATAACTGGAATTTAAACGTGTGTCTATCTGACCATAAAATGTTTGCTTTTAAGCACTACACAATAATATTGTTCTTTTTTTTCTCTTACTCCATTCATTGGTCTGATACTTGTTTGTTTGTTTCTAATCATTGCTCTTCATTCCCTGTTATATTTTCTCTTTTCTGTCATCTCTGGCAACTTAAAATTATCCAGAATATTGTGGAATTTGGAAATTACAACTGCTTGGCAACAGCCCAGATAGGAATATCTTAATCCTCTAGGCCTTCCTGGATGCTTTCCTGTCATCTTGTTTCTTTCTCTCAAAGGCCTCCTGAGTTTCTCTTACAGGTAATCTCTATCCAACCTCAGCCGCAAACCCCTGTACCATCTGAGCCAGGGCTGTGCCTCTCATCCCCACAGCCAAGAGTGTTGAATTATATGTCATTATACATTTTATGAAAATTTCCTTTCCTAAATTTCTGAAGTTTCAATCAAAATAGATCATAATATCCAACTTTGCCCTTTGTAAAATTGTAGTGGTTCTGCTAGACCCCTAGATATCTGGTAGCTCCACTATTTCCTTCCATTCATGAACTTCCCCGAAAATTTACTTCAACGCCTTTTGAACCTTTTGTTCCTTCTCCATGGGTTCCTTTTCCTGACGAGTTACTGCCCTAGAATTCAGCAAATGAGTGTACTATGATGAGCTTTCTCATGATATAAATGAAAAGGAGCGGTGGGTCTGAATCGTACCTTTTGTAATCTTAGGGACATTTCTACTTTGCTAAAATACGGTCTTCTCTTTCTCACCTCCCTCCCGATAGCTTTATTACTTATGAACATTCTTTTGTTTTGGTATCATGATAAAAGCATTTATAACTATTCTGTCATACTTTATCTACTGTTACTAGGTAGGTTCTTGCTATCTCTTTTTGCTAGCGTTCTTCAGAAATCTTTTTTCCATAAATGGCAAAAGATGAAGCCCTTCTGAACAAAGAGAAAAGAGTATAGGTCTCTTACTATTACCTTCTGAATATAGGAGAATATCCTCCTTCAAAAGAATGAGTCTTTGTTTGAGGAAATTGGTGTTACTACAAATGCAGGGGGTGATTTAACTGTACTGGTAATAACAACTTTAATATATTTTCAAGCTAGCAGTCCTGTGGGCACGTTCAATGGTGCAGACCTGTAGGTCTTCAGTCTTCATTAAAGTAATTGTGAGCAGAGACCCTCCAACATTCTTTACAAAAAAATGGGAAGAACATCACAGTGCAATCCTGGAAGAATATAAAATGCCTTCTTTTCTAAACTGTCTTCTAAACAACGCAAGTTCTAAGGCATGCTATTTTTGGGGAAAAAGGTGGGGGTTATTTCAAGTTGAATATGTGAAACACATATTCAAGAATAACCTTCTTTGACCCAGTGACTCTCCTGAGTTTCTGACATGCTAATGAGCTCTTTAAGTTCCCATGGGGTGAAAGTGGTGACAAAGAACACCTCATTTCCTGATCTTCAGCTGCAGTGGATTTATTGTAGGGGGCGTTTCGTGGAGTAGTCTCCGTAAGGCACTGCGGGAAGGAATTCTCTAACTCTACCAAATTTTTCCTTTTGCTTAGACAAGACCATAAGAAAGCTTTCATCCAGATTATTTCATTTTAGCTATTCAAAAACATTTATTTTTTGTATGTGCACTGTGAAATCTCACTGAAAGGCATTTCCACAAACAGGACATTGACATTTACTGTGTCATTTCTTATAAGAATTTTGTCAACTCTGCTTATTATCTCAGATAGTAGGACATTTACAGGGACCCACGAGGGTACTTCCCCTGTCCTTTTCCTGGTGCATTGTGTTACCAGGGAAAACAACGTTATTAAGCAAATTTTGTGTTGCCCAAAATTTTCCCATGAAAAATATAGGAAAGAACAATAATTATTTTATTGATACTTAGTTTAGCTTTAAGAGACATAATTATAAGTTTAAAAATACATTTTAATTTTAAATACATTCATACTCAGTAATTATTTGTGTACAAACTAAAATGTGCACTTACCAAACAAAAATATTACACCTTGCAGTTCTCATTCTGTTTCACTGTTTTACATTTTAAATACAAATTAAAATGAAAATTTCAGAATGGAACGAAGTCAATTTCTGTCTTATGGTATTATGCTATTATACTTTAGTTTATTTAAAACCGACTGCTAAATGCAGGGATATCTGAAACCGCAGGGACTGGAGACAATAACCGTGCCTGAAGTGAGTTTAAATTATTTCAAACTGTTATAAACCTATTCTCCAAATGAATGTATGTAGCTAATTCCACATAGTACAATGAAAACTGTGTTAACTAGAAGTTCTGCAAGTTAGTGGCCATGTAGAATGCCACTGTTATTAAAGATAAGTAGTAAAAATACATGCATTTGAAGCTGACATATGTTATTAAACTTAAGGTAACTGCAGCAATTGTTAGAACTTAGGCCAACAAATAATTTTGTTATCTGTAGAAAATGCATCTTGGATGAGCCATTACCATCACTGCCCTCCCCAACCCAAACTTCTGCTCAGTACTCCTTGTCCTCTGGATATTTGTTACATGCACTATATTCAACTAAACTCTATGTATATTTCATAGTCATGTTTTCCTTTGTTCCATCTTGATTATGCCATAGTAATGTATAAAAATGGTTTAATATCTTTTTGCTAAGTGTGCTAGATTGAATTTTGTCCACCCAAAACTTGTGACATAATTTGGAGACAGGGTCTTTACGGAGGAAATCGGGTTAAATTAAGGTCATTGGGTAGGTTCTAATTCAATAAGACTGATGTCTTTATAAAAAGGGGAAATTTGGACACAGATACATGTAGAGGGAAAAAAAAGATGTGAAGCAACACAGAGAGAAAATGGCCATTTACAGGACAAGGAGTGAGGTCTTGAACAGATTCTTTCTTCACAGCCCTCAGAAGAAACCAAACCTGCCAACATCTTGATCTTGGACATCCCGTCTCCAGAACTGTGAGACAAGACATGTGTTGTTTAAGCCACACAGCCAGTCTGTCATGCTTTGTTATGCACTAAATGTGAATATGAACAAAAAGTAAAGAAGCTGACCATATCATTAACATAATTGTCTTTCTTCCAACCTTATTGCACCTTTGCTTGTGGTTCTGTGTTCATTCTGACAGCCCACGACTTCCCTTTCTGTCATCGAGGAGGCCCTTATGCACGGTCATTGTGTGTTAGACTGCCCTACTCCAAACCTGTCCCTTTACTCTCAGCACATGACCTGGCCAGAAAGATTATTTAAAACAGAACAAACAAACAACAAACTCTTGGGAGGATCAGTGTCATCCTCCAAATATAAATCTTCCTGTATTCCTTTCTTCAGTTTTACATTCTTGCAGTATTGAGAACCAAATCCAGCAACACTACTCTACTTCCATCATAAAGTATTCTGGAAGGCAATTCATGATCATCTCTCCTGCTTCTAAAATAGCCCAACCCCCATCTCCTATGCTTCCTTTCAATATATGCTTATTCTCTAGCATTTTCTCCAATTAAAACAAAACACAACACAACACAGGACTTCAAGTCCTGCTCATAGCAGAGTATGCAGGATTGAGTTCCTGCTTACCCTCTCACTGTTCACAAATCCAAAGTTGAAAAAAATACATAATTTAGGCTGGGCGCAGTGGCTCACGCCTGTAATCCTCGCACTTTGGGAGGCTGAGGCAGGCAGATCACCTGAGGTCAGGAGTTCAAACCCTAACCAACATGGTGAAACCCCGTCTCTACTAAAAATACAAAAATTAGCTGGGTGTGGAGGCATGCACCTATAATACCAGCTACTCAGGAGGCTGAGGCAGGAGAATTGCTTGAACCCCAGAGGCGGAGGTTGCAGTGAGCCGAGATCACGCCATTGCACTCCAGCCTGGGTGACAAGAGCCAGCAAAACTCCGTCTCAAAAAAAAAGTATGTATATTTAATATATATTAAATATATTATATATATTAATATATAAAATTTATATATTAATTTATATATTATATAAATTTTATATAATGTAATTTATGTTATATATTGTATTTTTAATTTATATATTTATATATTATATATTATATTATGTAAATTATATATTATGTATTTGATTTATAATTTATATATTATATAAATTATATATTATATATAATGTATTTAATATATAATATATTCTATATAATTTATATATTATATAAAATATAAACATTTTATATATTTAATATATAAAATATAAAATATATAATATATATTAAATACATTAGAGGCTGTCAACTGCAATGTGTGGGGACTATGATCCTCGAGAGAAGAAAGGCAAACAAGTTGAGCCCCACAGTTCTGTGGCTTTCTCCTCATGAATGGTTTATGTTTCTTTTTCAACCACTGAATGAGGAAAGGGACTTCAAGCAGAGAATGCATAGTCTGGTTGAGTGGAGGAAATACAGTGCGGAATAGCCATATGATGGAATTTCATGCCTAATAACAAAAGCAGTAAGTATTGATACACACTACAAATGGGTAAATCTCAAACATGTAATACTGAAAGAAAAAACAGAAAAACATCACCTACTTTATGATCCCATTTTTATAAAGACCCAGAGGAAGTAAAAGTATCATTACCAAGAGCAAGTACAAGTGTTGTGATCATGGGAGATAATGACGGAAGTCAGTATAGTACCTTCTACGAATACCAGTGTGAAAGGGGTATGGGTCCTCCTTGCTTGATAGGAAATAGTCTCTATTTTTATCTGTATGGTGGTTAAATGCAAAAAAAAATTATTGTACTGTGTACTTACATATTTACACTTAAACCTCAATAAAAGCAAATAATAGAAAAATTGAAGGAACAACAAGAAAAAAAAATACTACCCTTATCCATGACTCTCACTTTCTCTATATCTCTCTTGAAATCACAAACTTCTATAAAGATCATTACTTATTTTCCATTGTTGTTTAGTGTTTTCTTATGAAATATATTAATACCTAGCAATAATAGTATTAGCCTGTGTAAGCTATTCTTGCTAAGCTCCTGTGTCAACTGCAAATTATAACAATTTGCATTGACTTTTTAAAAATTTTGTTAATGAGGATTCCATTCTTATTGAAGCTAACTTTTCCCTTGGTTTTCATGGTATGCCTTTCTCTCTCTTTCTCTCTCTCTCTCTTTTTTTTTTTGTGTGCCAACCTTGACATCCTTTCCTCCTCGAAACTTCTTTGGGATTTCTTAGCCTTTGCTTATTTCTTAACCCAGTGGTTCTCAACTTCCATTGAAATTACCTGGAGGAAAGGAGCCTTGACAACATAATGATGCTCATGCATTCATCTTAGAGCAATTATGTCAGAATTTATTGAGATGGAATCTGAAATTTTTAATTGAAAATATTCTACACAATTTTAATGAATGCCCCAAGTTAAAACTCCTATCTTAAATATTCATGTTCCCCAGCAGTTCTTTTATCTGGAGTCCTATCTTCCTACAATAAATGATCTCTGGGTGCAATCTCAACCTTGCGCATTGTTTTAGTAAGCAAAGGCTGAGTTCTTTTGTGATCATAAACAAACCCTACATTTTCAATAGCTTAACACACAGAGATTTATGGCTACTATAAAGCTTTCTCTGGTCTACTGGCCTTCCAGGGCAGCTCTCTTCTAAGCAGTGACTCAAAAATCTAAGCTGTTTGCATCTTGTAACTGTCCTATTGAAAACACTGCTGCAGAAGAGAAGAGAACTGAAAGGCCATGCCCTGAACATTAAATGCTTCCACTTGGGCTGGGTGCGGTGGCTCACTTCTGTAATCCCAGCACTTTGGGAGGCCCAGGCAGGCAGATCACGAGGTCAGGAGTTCGAGGCCATCCTGGCTAACATGGTGAAACCCTGTCTCTACTAAAAATACAAAAAATTAGCTGGACATGGTGGCGGGTGCCTGTAGTCCCAGCTACTCAGGAGGTTGAGCCTGGAAAATGGCGTGAACCCGAGAGGCGGAGCTTGCAGTGAGCCAAGATCGCGTCACTGCACTCCAGCCTGGGCAACAGAGTGAGACACCGTCCCAAAAAAAAAAAAAATGCTTCCACATGGAGATGTCACCCATTACTTCCACTCATAGCTCATTCACCAAAAGCAGTTACATGAAACCATCTGACTCGGAGGAGTTAGAAAATGTGTGAGAGAATCTTCATCTTTCAGAAGCAGTAAATGTCTCTGTCATACTTGTTTTCAACAACCTTTTCCAAATGAGTGTATGTGTCACAGACCTCTATCACTTGCCTCAGTTCATATTTTTAATGCTCTACTAGAAACTTTGACTTGGTTACTACAAGTTCTTCCAACTCAATATGTCCCAGAGAATTCTTTCCATGTCCTCCTGATCTTCCAATTATAATCTTGCGAACAACACCAATATTTACCCAATGATCCAATTCTGGATTTAATCCTTATCCTTGACTTTTCTTTTAGCAAGCCATGACTGTTCTTCCTTGAAATTATCTCTCTAGTCTCTCCTTGCTCCTCTGGTCAAACTGTCATTATTTTGCCTCTAGTTCTCAGTAGAGTCAGACTGGACTACAAAAATTGTCTCCTTCCTGGCTTTCCACAGATATATCTTTTCACTACTGATAGTGTGATTGCTATTTGTTTTTTGTTTTTTTCTTCGAGACAGGGTCTCACTCTGTCACCCAGGATGGAGTGCAGTGGCATGATCATGGTTCACTGCAACCTTGACCTCCCAGGCTCAGGAGATCCTCCCATCTGAGCTTCCTAATTACCTGGGACTACAGGCATGCACCACCACACCCAGCTAATTGTTTGTATTTTTTGTAGAGTTAGGGTTTTCCCATGTTGCCCAGGCTCACCTTGAACTCCTGGGCTCAAATGATCTGTCACCCTTTGGAGATATCTCAAAGACTGGATTCTTTGTTCTCTTCTTTTTGTTATTCCCCAATCCCAGCACAAGGCCTGACATTTTCTATGCACTTGATGACTCTCTGCCCTTGTAGTAGGACTTTTGTAGATCTCTTCAATCTATATGACTTATTAGCCTCTGGTAGTTTCCCTTTAATGCTTAGTGTGTACAAGGAAGAATGACACTGAATCCATAGTGCACAACTTTTTCTCAGGTTTAGTGAGAACAGCATGAGTTTTGAAAAGGTAGAGAACATAAAAGGAGCAGCCTGGGGTCTTTGGCCAGAAATAAAGACAGATCATTACAGACCATGCCTGCATTTGAAAGGGGATTTTGAAGTTCTTTGAAGCATAGGGTCACGACGTTTACCATACTAGCTTGTGCTGTCGTTCTGTCTTGGCTTAGGAGTTCAACTCTAGTAGCCTTAATATGAGGACAGAAGCTTCAAATCTTCCCTTACCTTGTATCATTCATTTCTGGAGTCTAGACTCTCTCAAACACTTAGGCAAGAAAATTAAGCCTGATGCCCCAGACTTTCCATCATTGGTAATGAATTAACTTCTCTCTAATGTGGCACTCGCTGCTACCATTCTTGAAAGAATTATGAAAACAGCTAAATTATTTTTATAGGGCTTAATTCACCTTGAATTTTTCTGCACTCTGTATATGATAAGAAATACCATCATTTGCCCGACTTCCCAGGGCTGCTGTGTGGATATAACAAGAGTCCTTATAAGAGCAGTTAACTAATGGCAAATCGCCATACATTTCTGGTCTTTGTATGTGCATAGCTCACATGTCAGGTCTCTTTTTAAGCCATGACCCCTGAATCCATGTGAACTGGAGTTCAGCCTGTACCAACTTGGAAGTAGGGGTGATCAGTAAGTCCTTTACCACTCCCTCTCCCTTCCAAATCCTACCTATCACTGGGAACCCCTCACTTCCCTTGCACTTCCCTCCCTTCTCAGCACATTTTCAGGAGCAACTCACTTCCTTTCTCTAGTATAGAACCAGTGGGGCCAGTTTACCACATTTGAGGCCTCGGGAGACCAGACTTCTATCCTAAAGTGGGCTCAACCAAGCCCTTTCTTATCCACGGAGAGCCTTGCCTTATCAAGTGCAAGGAAGATAAATTGTCTCCATATTATTATTACAGTCACCAAGAAAACAGCATTTAAATGGTACAAATCGCCTCTTGTTATTCTTTGGATGCCTATTTGCTTCTCCTCTCAATTTAATGTGTTGACTTGAACTTCAGAAATTATTTGAAACTCATTATATTGGAAATGACCATTACAGGAAGCTCTTAGAGGGTTGTAGATTCATTTGGGAGCTAGGGAGGGGGTTGGTGACCAGGTTGGGACTTGGATGTGGAGCTGAGTGAGCTGTTAGGATTTCACCTAGTCATGCTTGGCTATTGCATGCCATTCCCCACGTTGGCAGCCTGAGCAGGAGGAGCCATCCATGTGTCAGTTCTGTATAGCACAGCTTCCTTCTCTCGCACCCCAGGATGGAGGAAAGCAGTCAGATCTTCCATGTTAGATAGGAAAGACTACCTGTGTTCCCCCACCACAAACGTTAGTAGAACTTAACGATATAAATAATTTAGATGGTAGGACAAAGTGAAAGCCTGAATAGCAAGTCTAAGGGTGGACCACACATGGGATTTCCAGATATTAGGAAGCAGGTAAGTATTTTTCCTACGTTTTGACTTGCTGAAATCTATCTTCAACTCAACCTTTGTTGTGTTGTCTCCAGTCTAGAAGTCCTAGACAATTATGACTATGCAAGTTCTGTCCAATCTCTAATATTCGGTTAAATTCCTTCCCCATCGAATGCCTTCAGTTTCTAGTGATCTCTCTTTACTGAAAATGCTGACTGTATCTCAACACTTAAAATTTCAAGATATCTCATTCTATATTACTCATTGTTTAATGAGTTTTAACTACAATCCTTAAATAGGGTATAAACTAAATATGTTTTACACACACACACACACACACACACACACAACCTTTGTGAGTCTCTGTAACCAGTTCAAGGGGTCCACAAGGTGCTACCATTTCATATCAGTGTAAAATTGTATTTTCTTCATATGCTTCAATGAATGCAGACAAGGATATGAGAATACAGCCATCTTTTATCAAACCAGACACTGAATATATACGTAAAAATGTAAATCAGTCATTCCCTTCACTAATGATTTTGTTTGGAAACATGTAGGGCTTTACAAATTGTTATTTAGTTAAACATATAATAGAGTCATTGTTATTTTAAATGAATTTATAAATTTTTAAAGCTATAATTTCAAAAAAATCTCAAGTTATTACAATATGTTAAATATCAATAGCTATAATCCACATGCCTCAAAAGCTATTTGGGTTTCTCAATAATTTTTAAGAATCTAAAGGAATTC
This sequence comes from Macaca thibetana thibetana, assembly GCF_024542745.1. Lineage (NCBI taxonomy): Eukaryota > Metazoa > Chordata > Mammalia > Primates > Cercopithecidae > Macaca > Macaca thibetana. The sequence goes on from NC_065590.1 coordinate 7,176,808, forward strand.
TTAGACCACAATGAAAACTTTTCATTTTGAGAACTAAGATTAAGAACTTCTATTCTAGTTTATTGTAGCACTTTTTTTCTTCTGAGAGTGAGACAGTTCTGCAAACAGCCATGGTATATAAAAACTACAGGTTCATTTCCAGGCTTGAGTACTGTCTAAAGAAGGTGTGGATTTCTAGCCCCAGAATTTTTGACGTAAAGAAAGAGAAATTGACAAGGTGGCTCACACCTGTAATCCCAGCACCTTTGGAAGCTGAGGCGGGCAGATCACAAGGTCAGGAGATCAAGACCATCCTGGCTAACACAGTGAAACCCCATCTCTGCTAAAAATACAAAATATTAGCCGGGCGTGGTGGCGGGTGCCTGTAGTCCCAGCTACTCGGGAGGCTGAGGCAGGAGAATGGCTCGAACCGGGAGGCAGAGCTTGCAGTGAGCCGAGATCGCGCCACTGCACTCCGGCCTGGGCAACAGAGCCAGACTCTGTCTCAAAAAAATAAAATAAAATAAAATAAGAGAAATTATTTTCTTGCTGTTTTGAGATTGATGTGTGCATGTGCCGGAGGATGTAAGAAGGAGTAGGGAAGTTATAAATTATATTAGCTGAATCAAGCATAGCAAGGTGGGTGCAATGAGGGGGTGTTATCTCTTCCCTCTGGGCCTTTTCCCTCTATGTACCTCAGTCCTTCCATACACCCAAAGTCCTGGCAAGAACACAAGGTAAGGTGAGTTTAGCAGACAAAAGATGGTGCATGAAAAGTTTCAGGATCTTCCAACAGACATTCAACTACTGGTGGTATGTCTCTGGTGTAGGAAGATAGATGCTCCGGAAGCTGGCTGTTTTTAAAATGAAAATAAAAAGAAAGGTGACAGAAAACATATCTTTAAAAAAGAAGTACCTTTCAGGAAGGAGAAGATAGCTCTAAATGGAGCTTGAAAAAAAGCTTTCTGACCAAACAGATTTTTTTTTTTCATGGATTATTTCTTTGAAGACATATACACTGCTCTTTTGTAAATGCTTAATTTAGCAGAGAAGATTCATGATCTATGTCACTTGCCTTTTGTACATAGACTGATGCATATCTTCTGAGTGTTTTCATTTTTGTACACACTTCTTAAACACACTTATCCATTTCAACTAATTAAATTATCCATTGTATCTATTACCTACCCACATTTTTCTTGACAGCATAAAGCTGTCTTCCTCTGAATATGTTTATCCTTCTTTAAATCTTTGCCTTGACCTTCACTGTCCCTACATATTCATCTGATTTCTTTTATTTTCACTTTCAAACAATTTCCCAAATTCCAATGTAATAATGTAGTCATGTATGAATAGAAGACTGCATTCTAAGTCACAGGACTAATATTTGCAACTCTCCTGTTATTTGATCTTGAATATTTTCTCTGCCTTTCTGTGACTTGAGTATTTGATTTGTAAAATTATTTTAATAATATCCAATTTTTCATATCTCATAGAAGGTCTGAAGGAATAAAAGATTAGATAGTATATGAATCTATTTTGCATATAGCAATGTACTGGTAAATAGACATAATGTATAATACTGTCATTATACTGCATTACTCAGCCATTATGTATTGACCTCCACACTGTCATTTATTGTTCTCAAGCTGTATTTTCCCTGTTGATCTAAATAAAATTCATTCATTTATTCAATAGGCTTTTACTGAATTGCTGATCATGATCCAACCCTTATATTGGGAACTGTGGTTATAAGTTCAAGAAACAGGAATCTATGGTTGTCCTCACCATGAAGAACGTACAAATTAGTTCCTAAGACAAGGAGAATGTTTTAGCCAGGATAGCCTTGGTTCCGCTGCAGTGACAATTAACCTCCAACTGTTAGGGACTTAACCCAATATGGTAGGTGGCCTCAGAGATGACAAGCAGCAATTCTTCCTCTCCCTGGGTGACTGCGAAACTTCTCAGGAGGTATGAAAACTCCGTTTGAATCTGGTCTGTCCTTGTGACTGCTTTGGCCAAGAGCATATGCAGGTTCTAGACCTAATTCTTTTTTTTTTTTTTTTTTTGACTTTTTTTTTTTTAATTATACTTTAAGTTCTAGGGTACATGTGCACAATGTGCAGGTTTTTTACATATGTATACATGTGCCATGTTGGTGTGCTGCACCCATCAACTCATCAGCACCCATCAACTCGTCATTTACATCAGGTATAACTCCCAATGCCATCCCATCCCCCTTCCCCCTCCCCACAATAGGCCCCGGTGTGTGATGTTCCCCTTCCCATGTCCAAGTGATCTCATTGTTCAATTCCCACCTATGAGTGAGAACATGTGCTGTTTGGTTTTCTGTTCTTGTGATAGTTTGCTGAGAATGATGGTTTCCAGCTGCATCCATGTCCCTACAAAGGACATGAACTCATCCTTTTTCATGGCTGCATAGTATTCCATGGTGTATATGTGCCACATTTTCTTAATCCAGTCAAGAGACCTGGCAGTCTCTGCTTTTGCAAGAGACTTGGAACACAGCCACCATGTTTTAAGAAAGTTCTGTAGAAAGTTCCTGAGGCCCAAGAACACATGAAGGAAGGAGACCATGTGGACTGAGATTAATTGGAGGAATGAGGCCACGTGGAGAGGGAATGAGCCCATGGAAGAGAACCGAAGCCAGAGTGAGCCTAGGTGAGACTAGTAGAGCTTCTTAGCAAACCTGCTGAATCATAAGAAGTTATGAATTGCTATTCTTTTAAGCTACTACATCTTGGGTCACCTTTTTTGTTGTTATTGTTGTTGTTGGAGGCGGAGTCTTGCTCTGACACCCAGGCTGAAATGCAGTGGCACAATCTCAGCTCTTGGGCTGCCTTTTGTTATATAGCAATAAATAACTAAAACATAGTGCAAAAATTTAATTTCATTCACTCATGCTACCTGCTCATCCTGTGTTTGGCAGAAAAGCTCTGTTCCGTAGAGTTACACAGGAACTCAGATTAACAGAGAAACACTATGTTATAGCTGCCCCATGGGTAATACCAGGCCTCCTTTGTCACTGAAGCAGAGGAAAAGAGCAATTAAATGTGTTTATGTTCTGGAAGTGACCCCTTTCACTTCTGCTCACTGCCCCTTGGCTAAATCTGTTAATACGGTTCCAAGTAACTGCAAGTGGGTAGAGCAGTGTAGTCCTCCCACGTCCCCTGAGAGGACAGGGAAATCCAATGTAGATGAGCACTAGAATATCCTATGGTGTGGAGCCTCACAATATAGTGTGCAAAGTTCTAGAATAAGTAAAAATGAGTCCTACCCTAGGTTACTCAAGCAAGTCCTTTTAAATGAGCTAACAGTTCAGTTTAATGTGAAATAATAAAAAGGGTACTGCAACAGAGAAAGAAGGTAGGGACCTTGCAGTCAAAGGGAGCAGCATGGTCAGCAGCATAGAGAGGCATGATGGCATGATGAGGCATGATGAGTCATGGTGAGGAATGATGAAGCATGATGAAGCATCATGAGAAACAACAAAGGCATGATGAGGTATGACAAAGACATGATGAGTAATGATGAAGCATAATGAGGCATTGTGAGGCATGATGAAGCATAATGACACATGACAAAGGCATGATGAGTCATGATGAAGCATTATGAAGCATGATACATCCTGAAAAGGGAAGTAGTGCAAGTGGTTGCAGCGTAAGTTAAATATCTAGAGATGAAAGTAAAGAGGAAAGTATGTGCTATATTTTGAAGGGCTTCATAGAATGCTACTAGGTTCTACTCCGTAAATTATAATGACTCCAAAGGAAAACTTCAAAAGTGGGATGATCTGGACATATTTACATTTTAATGAAGAAACTGTGCAAGTGAAAAATGGGTTGGAATATAGGAATGTACATAGCAGAAAAACTATGAAGACATGAAAATGATTTCGGTGAAAGATGATAGGGAATGAATATGAAGGGCAGATTGGAAAGGTAATTCTGAAGTAGAATCAAGAAAAGGTAACCACTGATTTCAGAAAAATGGAAAATAAGTAAGAAGAAGACAGGAATAGTTGTTGGATTTATTGCTTAAGATACACATTGAGAACACGGAATGTGTATCAGGTTTGTGCTGAGAAGAAAGAAAAAGACACTGAGTTCCATTTCAGGCATACTAGGCCTGGTGTCTATGGTAAATCCAGTTGAAAAAGTGATGCAGGATTGGGCAGAGAGCCTTGAAGTCAGGACGTTAGAGATGAGCACACAGGTGAAATCACTTAGGAAGAAGAAAACATGGATCCAGAGAGGAGTGCATCACCATAAACCCTGGAGAATCCCACGTTCAATGGCAGACTAGAGAAGGGGATTCTGGGATTTTACCAATTTCAGAGTTTGAGCTGGCATATTGAGGAAAGGCATAAGCACAATAATTACTGATTTTAGTTACCTTCCTTCTAGTTGACTAAATATACTCGTTTGTGATTTCAGTCACAAAAACATAAATCTCAAAGAACATAAATATATGTACGTTTTCTTGATTTTTGAAAATTTTATGTTTGAGGCTAACGACTTCGAGAAAAAATACATCTTGAAGAAACTAGTAATCTAATTACATCATTGAAGATCACATACTTCAGGAGGAAAGCATGGTCATGTCCATTTTTTATTTTCTATTATTTTATAAAGATAAGATGAAGAATAATAATTTGGCTTCTGGTTCCCTACAGCCTCTGATATAGGAGTCTGCCTAAAACAGATTGCAGAATTGAGTGGCTCAGTTAGTAATTCAGTCCAAAGCAGAAAACAGTGCTTTCCTTCAATGTTTTATTGGATATCAAGTTGAAGGTTATGGTGAGGCTTAGTACATTACTGGCTACCTAAGCAAGTTCCTTCCTCTTTCCCCTGTTGGAAGGACGGGGTTTACCCAACTCTATTTGAGATCTGTGGTTCTTTTGATGTAGCCAGTCTAATGTCATTAGACAGGAAAACCTGCACTTGAGCCAAATTACACAAGTGTGTGTCCTGGCACTAACTTTAATGTGCACCTGGGTTTCAAAAAAGGAAAAACAGAAACCCAAATTCCTTTCTTTTCCTTTTGGGATTCGGCCCTAACACCATTTTGTTTAAATTTCATAGGTTTAAGTTTCATCAAAGTAGAATTTGTTTATGTAAAATTCCATACCAGATGTGCACTGCCAAGGAAGCTGTGGAGTATTTTATTGCCAATATGGTCCTTGTGGATTCCACAATTGTAAACTGAAATCATAGACAGTGTAGAAATGTGGTAATATAGGGCCTATGATATCAAAGACAGATCTAATTTTTTTTTAAAAAAAATCTTTTTTAGAAATGGATATCTTAGAGCTTATAAAAGTTGGAGTTTGAAGAAGTGCAAATTAGTGGCAAGATTTTACATTTAAAAAAATATTTTGATGACTCTTGCCACCAGCTGGGCCTATGCTACTTGAGGTGAGATAAAGTAATAGATGAGGTCGCTGAGCATAAGTGACACTCTTCTTCTGCAGTAGGGATTGTCAACTTTACTGCACAGCAATCTCACCTATAGGGTTTGTTAAAATATGGATGGATTGATGGGCCCCACCCCTGAGTTTCTGAGTTGGGTCTTGGGTACAGTCTAATGATTTACATTTCTATCAAGTTCCTGGGTGATGCTATTGCTGCTGACCCCAGGGTCACCCTTTGAGAACCTGTTCAAGGCTGATTGATCATCTGGCCAAAGCAAAACTGGCCCATGACTGTTGGCCCAATGATCTGATGTGAAAAGATGAATTGAGCCAATGAGCTGCTGCTTTTCAGGAGTTTCAGTCACCACCAGTGATCAATGAGGGAACATCTAAGAGAGAACAGTGAGGTAGGATGTTACAGCAGGCCGAACACAAGGAACAGTGGTTCTAAAACTCCATCTTGCAGCAGGATCATCTGGAATGCTTAAAAAAAGAAGGTTTCAGAACCATTGCATTATGTAAGTAGAGGGGATGAGGGAGCAGAATTAGTAAATAGCAGATGAAGTAAATTCATAGGCGTCCAAAAGGAGTAAACAACTACAACAGCATCCTCAAAGTGTGACCTCTAATGAGCAGTATCAGCATCAACTGGGAAAATATTGAAAATCAAAATTCTTGGGCTCAACCCTGAGTCTATTGAATCACAAACTCTGAGATTTGGGCTTAGAAAACTGTCTGAGAGGCCCCCAAGGTGATTCTGACTCATGCTAAATTTTAGGAACCCATGAACTAGAGTATAGCAGTATTGACTTAGTGACTCTACCTACAAAAGAAAACTTCAGATCTAGTATTTATGATGACCAGTGATATTATTTTACCTCTTCTTGAACGTCCACAAAATTCTTTTTATATTACCATTTAAAACTTTTGAATAAAGCCTTTTCTCTGAATGTGGCTTGAGGGCTTACTGCTCCATGCAAATTACTGTACTAACTTAAAGTTAATAGAAAATTTCAGCCCAAGAAAGAGGTGATAATTCAAAGAACAATTATCTGCTTTAAACAAATCCCATCCTCAAAACAGTCATCTCTGATTGTTCTTTAGAATCACCTGAGGAAATTTTAACAATTCTAATACATAGAACATACCACCAATACATATCAGAATCTCTGGGATTGGGGCTGGACTTTATATTTTTTTCAAGGTGATTTAAATGAATAGCCAAACTTAAGAATAACTCCCTTATTTCCCAATAAACAGCATCTCAAAATGCAGATTTGGAAACCACAATCAGTCTCTCTCTCTCTCTCTCTCTTTTATTTATTTTTATTTTTGAGTTAGGTTCTTGCTCTGTCGCCCAGACGGGAGTGCAGTGGCATGATCTTGATTCACTACACCTCTGCCTCCCAGGCTCAAGCCATCCTCCCACCTCAGTCTCCCATTCTGAGTAACTAGGACTACAAGTGTATGCCACTGTGTCCAGCTACAATCAGTAATGTTTTAGGTGTCATGGGATATTGGCAAGATTCAATGTGCCTGGAGAAGAACAACTGTTCTCATTGCACATGAAAGGATGGAATGCAAGAGGTATCATTACCATTTCCAACTGAAGAAACTGAAGCTTAGTGGGATCACAATGCTAGTAAATAGCACTGAAAATCATCCAAAGATTAAATGAGGCATTCTGTAAATAACACAGTTTTCTTCCTTGAAAGTGCACAAGTAATATCTGGATGACCACCTGCACAGATGTTGTCAAAGGAATTCCTGGAGGAAGGAGTTAAGACCAGTTCAAATCTTTCATCCTTCTGAATCTGTGATGCATAATATTTTGCTGGTTCCCATTTTGTTATTTCAGAAAATCCGATGTTAAACTAGGATTAAAACCATCTAGCAGAATCAGTTAGCCTTGAAAAATTATTCATAAAACTATTTGTATTTTATCTGAATTCTGCTATTTTATATAAACCTCTTTACACATTTCTAATCAAGATTTGGAAAATATCCAAGATTAGTCTTGTCAATATGCTTCCTCAATATTTAATACCAAAATACCACAGCAACTCAGTGGAAGCGCGCGGTGGCTCAAGCCTGTAATCCCAGCACTTTGGGAGGCCGAGACGGGCGGATCACGAGGTCAGGAGATCGAGACCATCCTGGCTAACACGGTGAAACCCCGTCTCTACTAAAAAATACATAAAAATTAGCCGGGCGAGGTGGCGGGCGCCTGTAGTCCCAGCTACTCGGGAGGCTGAGGCAGGAGAATGGCCTGAACCCGGGAGGCGGAGCTTGCAGTGAGCTGAGATCCGGCCACTGCACTCCAGCCTGGGCGACAGAGCAAGACTCCATCTCAAAAAAAAAAAAAAAAAAAAAAAAAAAAAAAAAAAAAAAAAAAAAAAAAAAAATTGCATCTTCATCCCAAACTCTTTCTCGAAAACCAGGATCCTGTATCCACTGTCTACATTTCTTCTTCACTTGAACTAAAAGACATGACCAAATCAGACTCTGAATCTTATTTTCTGTGATCCATGGTTTCTTGGTAAGTTTTCCCTTCCTCCTTCTTCCCCCATACCCCCACTTCAGCTCAAATTTCCCAGAGAAGAGTGAATGTTCCTGCTCTATTGATATTGGTTGGGCTTTGAAATGTATCTTGCTTTGGCCAATAGAATATGGAGGAAGTGATAGTGTCAATTTTGAGTGGAGGCCAAGGAGGCATTTTGTGTTTCTTGTTGCTTTTCCGGGGTCTTCTTTTGGCCTTCCATTAGTAGGAAGAATATGTCCAAATTAATTGCTGTCACTTCAGCTCAGGCCTCAGAAAAACTTGGAGCAGGGCTGTCCCAGCTCACTCCAGATCTGCATAACTTATTTTTTGTGTGCCATTACTATTTTAGGTTTTGTTGTTTTGTAGCATGATTGATCTAGTTTCTAAAATGTCTCCTACAATCTTTCCCTTCTATTTTTCTTTCATTTATGTGAAAATCTATGCAGGTAAACAAATATAGAAAATACGAAGAATCACAATTTATCCATAATCAAGCTTAACAATCATAAAAATATGGGCAATGTTTGTCTTTTGCTTCACTTTTGTACAGTTTTCTCTTTCTCCCCCTCACCCTTGACTTCTCTGGAGTATTATAAAGGAAATTCTAGGTATTATACCATTTCAACCATCCCAACCAAGAACATCAGGATGTATCTCAAAACAAACAAACAAAGAGATTTGGGCATAGTGCCTCATGCCTATAGTACCAGCACTTTGGGAGGCTGAGGTGGGAGGATCCCTTGGGTCCAAGAGTTCAAAGCTGCAGTGAATTATGATCACCCTACTGCACTCCAGCCTGGGTGACACAGTGAGATCCTGTCTCTAAAAACAAACAAACAAACAAACAATATTTTTCTATGCTAATAACACTGAAGAATCATTCTCAAATAACTTCTGGTCTTTTTCTAGTGGCATCATTTGTGTCATTATATGTCTTAGGGTACTGTGAATTAGACTGTTAACTTCTTTCTTAATATTATTAATTTATATTTATGTTATTGACTTGTTGAGGAAATGGGATCAATTATCCCACAGAAATACCTCATGTCCTCGATTGGGTTAAGTCCTGCCTCATGGCAGCCTTCAACTTGCTCCTGTATCTTAAAGATACCAGTAGATTGAAAGATAGATCCAAAGGTTGTATTAGATTCAAGTTAAAATATGTTCTGGTTGAGGAAAAGACTTGGTTGTGTGTGCCATGGATGACATACTACATCACATCAGTAGCTATATGATGTCTGGTTATCTAGTATTTGTTGGGCTAAAATATGTTATTAATTTATTTTAGAAATATGTAACAATATTTTGCTTAATGTTTATTATACATACATTTGTATATATGCTTTTCTTTATTTTATTACACTTATGTGACAAAGGTGACATGCTACATACATTTTGTATTTCTTGCTTTTGATTTTACTTTGGTATATATCCTGCAAATAATTCCATTCGGTGTATGGAAATCTCTTTCCTCTTTTTCAAATGTCCGTAGTACACGCCTGTGTAGACAGGCATTTGAATGTATAATCTTTTGTTGATAAAAATAATGTCACATTTAATAAAGTTATATATTCATTCCATTTTATTTTTGCATATGGATTTTGGGGATCGATTCCTAGAATCAGTATTGCTGAATTAAAGCAGGATTTCTGAAGCAAAGAGTATATGTAATGTTGTTGGCGTCAAATTCTCCCTCATATGAACTGGACAATTTTGTGTTTTCACTAGTAAAGTGGAGAACACAGGCATTCCCTTCCACTTCATCATCAGAGTAGATTATCAAATTTTCCATGTCAGTGTAGCTATGTTTCTTTTATTAAGAGTGAAGTTGAGTGTGCATTCAGAGTTTAAGGGTCATTTGTATTAATTTTTCTTTGAACTGTCTTCTCATACCTTTTACTATTTTAAAAGGGTTTCTTTTACTATTTTCATGGCAGGTTATCAGTCTTTTTCTTATCAACTTTTAACAACGTTTTAAAATATTATGATATCAATCATTTTTATGTACCTTATTTTATCGTTTAACTTTGCCTTTTGGGGAAGAGACATGCAAAATGTTTTATTACTAATCATAAGTGAGATTGTTCTGCACTCTTGGTGCTGTGCGCTTTTTATCAGTCTGTGTATCCTCTAGAGTCTGTTTTATTTGATTCGTTTTTTAAAAATATACATTTTCCTTTATTTTCTATCTTCTGAAATGTATTAAATAGTGTTATATCTATCTGGTCTTCACAGGTTTGGTGAAATTTTCTTATGAAGTTTTCTGGAATAATCATATGATTTTTGCTGTTTAAATTTTTCTTCCTTCATGGATATTGGTCAGAATAGACTTATTATTTCTACTGGAATAGACTTATTATTTGCTAATTTATATATTTTTAGTATGTTGTTTTTTTAATTTAGTTTTTCAAATGGATTTGAATATATATATTTTTTTAAAAAAATTCTTTTATAATTCTTCTGAAATTTCATTTGTTTAAAATATGGTTTTCTTTTTGACATTTTTAAATGTTGTGTAATTGCGCTTTCTTTCTCTGTGTGGATTAAGGTGGATAGTGGTTTGGTTGATTCATTGATCTTTCAAAGAACCAACATTTGCTTTTATTGATTCCTCCTCCTATGTTTTCAATAATTTCTCAGTAATTACTTTTCTTTTACCTCTTGCTGCTTTCCTTTGGTTTATTTATGTTTTTCCTAAAGTTTTGAGTTGTAAGCTTATTCCGTGTATTATCATTGTATTATTATAGATATTTAATGCTCTGGATTTTTTTCGGAGTGCTATATGACTTGTGTTTCGCGGACTCTGATTTGAAATGTTTTTATTGTCATTGCTTTCTAATTGATATTCCGTTTTAATTTACATTTCCCCTTTGATCTGAGAGCTGTTTAATAGTGAGTTTATTTTATTCTAATTTATTTATACTTTTAGTTTCCAAGTAGATAGACCTGAAAAGGCAAAAACAAATGGTCACTATCTATTTATATACTATACTAAAACCATAAATCTTACTGAATTAAAAAAGCTCACACCTTTACTTTAATGTCTCACAAACCAAATAAAATCAACTATTGATTTACAGTATCTCACTTTCAAATAGTTGTTTTGAAATGCTATGAGCTAAGCCACATATATTTTTCTGTGGTATTTTCTGAAGTATATAGATCTTAAGCCCCAAGAAACATAAATTGTAAAGCTTAAGGAGTCTTCAATATATTTGACTATCCTGATTAAGTACAGCTAGGAGACAGAAATTAACATCTATTTTTTGTAGCAGTCAATAGTAGAGGTAAAAATTTCTTACTAATTGAAGGAGCACTCTAAGTTGGAAGAGGGAAAATAAAAGCACACCAACTACTATTCTTGGCACACAACAGAAATTCATTACATGCGGTTCTTCCTCTAATTGTCTAGAAGTTGGATGTTCACAATACCAGTAAAAAGAACATTATTAGTTGCTTCCACAACTTGGAGTATTGTGTGACCATAATATCAATAAGCTTCATTTGCATCAGTTGTAGACTAAGTGGACATTGTTTAGTTTTAAGTTTGAGAAAAAATAAGAAGTCTACATGTTTGATGAAAACATAGATTTATAATAGGTGATAGTGAAAATAGTACTGGAGGCGAGAAGCACAAAAGGCTGGAGGAGGAAGGAAAAGGTAAAAATGGAGAAGAAAGAAGCATAATAGAAAAGACAAAGAAGGTTTTAGAGTTTAATTCTACAAGTAAGATGCAGAATTGCCAATTCAAATAAGTGAAAGATACCCAGCACTGTGTTTTGGGGTAATTAGTGCATGTTAATTGACAAAAATACAGCTAACACAATACAGTAATCTGAACACAGTGAGAAAAACAACCAAAGGTGACAAAATGGATAGCAAGTTACCCCAGAAGAGAGTACTTCATTTCTCTCTATCCTCTCACTTAGAACTATAAGATGCTGGACATGGGGTGCCAAATCAAAGAAGACTGAAAGGTGGAAAGAGAAAAGCAGACTGCCTGGGAACCCTGAGATTTGAGGAAAAAAGTACAACAAATATCTGGGTTTCTTTTATCACTCCCACATATCCTGGACCAGAATTTGTAGAAGCCACCGACCAGAACTGCCAACAAACATAGATAAAAAAATAGTCCGAGAAAAGCCTGTTGTCCCTAGCTGAAGGGTAGGAAGGAGGGTGGCCTAACAGCAGAAAAGCTTCTTGGCAATACACTTTCTTTGTCCCAGCCAGACATCGAAGGAAAAACCGCTCCCCAGTATCCCCAATCAGGGTCCAGGTAGTGACCTGAGGTTCCAGTTCCGGGTAGGGCCCTGAAGTTCACACCCTCCCCACAGCAAGGAGACTTGACCAGGTGATGCGAGGCGGGACTTGTTCTAATTAGAAATGTATCACTGGACCCTACCATCTGTGTGATTTCATTCAGCATGCTCATTTCTTACTAGTTTTGTCTAAAACCAAAACAAAGCATAAAGAGGAGAATTTGGGGACAAGGAAAGACGAACAAGGAGACGTGGAGAATCTGAAAAGGAAAAAGGGAGCATGTTCTTGAAGGTAGTGAGCAAGTGAGATTTAGATCATCTAATCGGCCGCAAAGGAGAAAGGAAAGAGTTGAAAAATAGTGTAGTTTTATGTCATGAATGCAGAGGTGGGGCTTTCGAGTAAGAGAAGTAACTTGGCAATGATGAAACAAAAGATTTTAAAAGATTGAAAATGAGATCTCCCAAACAATTGGTGAGTTGTCTGTATGTGCAGGACTCTCCTGTTTATCTAGACGCTTCTCATCTATGACTTGCCTCGGCCTTCAAATTGTGCCACATCTGACCATTATTTCCAAAAGATGTGTGTTTTCTTTTCCTTTTTGGACTCCTCTGGAAAATAGGAGAGCATGTTATTACTAAAGGCAAGGCTTACAAAAACAAAGTACAGACGTGTCTCCAGGGGGTCCGTAATGAATACTGAGATGATTAAGACAGTAAAGGCATTAGAAATCAATGGATCAGGCTGGAGGGACCTGAAGAATGACCAGTCTGTGCTGAAGGCCAAGTACATAAACTGAATTTTGTGCACAACTTGCTGACTGTGTCTGATTTTTGCTTGATAACTAAGGGTCAAGGAGTCTAATCAAATTTGTGCTATTCTATTATACACTCAGATGGAGGAGATTCCCTTTGCCGGCATTTGAAATCTATGTGGAAGTACACCATCAGCAAATCCCCTCATCATCTGTCTGCTCTTCTC